>NC_090934.1:815670102-815976517 GCF_040938575.1 Ambystoma mexicanum | reverse complement strand
TAATATGAAAATTGTAGTGGTTCAGTTGGCTAATTTGTGTGTCCAAAAATAGAAATTTGTGGGCCATTCTGGTTGTAAATCGCTGTTTACAACATGGAAATTTTTGGACAAAATGGTACAGAATCTCTATTTTAAGAAACCAAAATAGCTGGTATTAATGTTATAGTATATTTGATTAATAATATAAATAATATGGTGATATTTTACTTACTTTTTTTTAAAAATTAACAGGTAACTTCTTAGTTTTTCTTTCTTCTTCGAATTCGGCTGCTTCTTTTCAGGAAACTGGTCTTCACTGCAACTGTGAAAGCTTCAAATTAGTAACTTTGTATATAGCACTGTTTTTAATTTAGATATTGATTTTTTTAATTGAAATCCTCAGTGCCTTCTGTAAAACCATTAAACTAATTTATTTACATAAGATACATTGCATCAGTTCAGTGCATATGATATGTTCTTAATGAACAAATTGTATTGAATGACTAACTGTAGCAAAAATAAAATATCTTTACTATGTCTTGTGAAATTTATAATATATTAGTGAATACCACTATTTCTGTAAGTAAACTGTTCTAGGTAATAGCACCTCAATGTCATGTCTAATTTAAAGTAATTAAGTAAATAAATAAATAAAAACAAAAAATATGAAATTGTATAAGTATTTCTATAAAGGTTTAAACATAGATTGTGTTTGCATGTAATTTTGTTTGAATATATGTAGTCTATATATTTCATTTAAAAAATGTTAGTTTAACATGATTTGAGTGTGTGTGTTTAAAGAAAGTAAAAAGTATAAAGGTGTATAAGTGGTAGTTGATTTTAGGAAATTGAAATAAGTACAGTAAATTCATTTAACAGATTTTACAAGGTAAAAGTCTGTTTGAAAATGTGTTCATCTACCATAGCTCTGAACTCACACGCTTTTGGCGGGTGTCACACGCCTTGTAAAGGGCAGACTCAACCGCCAAGCCTCCTGCACGCCCATTCATTCCAATGGGCGTCTCACCCGCTAAAAACAAAATCGGGTGATTTCACCCGCCTGTAAAACAAAAATGGTTGAGAGCTATGTCATGTACTATACAGAAAATATGAATATCTGAAGTTTGTGTTCATGCAAATGGATATGCATGGAGCTGCAAGTAGAAATCTTGAAGACTTGTACAGTATTTGTGGTAGATGCTGCTTGCCAATGATATGACACTTGTACTCAGAGAGATTCAGAGTACATTTGCAGTGCTGATCTATGATGATGCAGTTAGATGTAGAGGTCTTGAATGTGATTGGTGCATGGTCATGTGATTTTTGAGGTACATCCAATGAGGGAATGACAGAGAGAGTGTAGTGGAAATGGTAGAAGGGCTGTTCATGTTACGATATGTCCGCGGACATGGCGGTAGTTCCAGGACATCGGGAGTTGCATCCGGGGATTTTTGGGTTCAGAAGTCATGCAAATGAGAATAAGCACTGAAAGGGATTGGTCAGGAAAGTTTGGTGGGTGTGTTGTGCCAGGAGAGATTTTCTGAGATACTCTTTTTGCTGAGAGAACAAAAGATAGCTATGGCTGTGTGTTTCAGAAAACAGATTGTTTGGATTTTAGGAGATTCGTGTATACATTGGTTGAAGGTGCATGCAGAAAGCTGTGGAGTAGCTGTAGATCTTGGAGTGCACGGTGGTGGCGCGAGTTATGGTTGCTTAGCTTACCATAACTGGCGAATTTCAAGGGTTTTTCGGTTTTACTTGGCACCATAACGTCCCTTTAACAAAGTTTTTTCACTGAATTTCATAGGTTTTTAGTAGCGCAACTTAACCATAACGTCCCTTTAACAAAGTTTTTTTCACTGAATATATATATATATATATATATATATATATATATATATATATATATATATATATATATATACCACAAATAAATGCACTCCAATGTGCATGTGCACAGATTGCACTCCGCTTGCCCAAAATGAATGCTCCATACTTCAAAAGTCTTTAAAGTTTTATTCTTAAGTCATTTTAAAAGCCCTGGCAACAAGAGGACAGAGAAAAAACACACATGTAACGTGTTTCACGCCCTACTGGGCGCTTGTTCACACTAAATGAAACTTTTTTTCAGTTGCACATTTACATCAGTATGCTCTTTACTTTCCAATCTATGGTATGTAAGGCATGATGGCCATTTTAGCATTATGTCTGTATACCTTTTAAAGCATTAGATTTCTGTACTCTGACCATGTCTATTACTAGAGGAATACAGAATACGCAACAGAAAAATTATATCTTTGTATGGTATTTTGTGCCTATTTACATAGGAAGTAGTTACTTCAATTGGCCAGTGCCTCAGGATACTTCAATTGGCCAGTGCCTCAGGATACCAGAACAGATATATGTAAAAATTATATTAGTAAATGCGTTAGCATAGCAGGACGTCTATTCCATATGTAATGTAATTATTATTATTGATGATGAACTTGGGTTTACATATATATTAACTGGTCATTAAAAAATTACAAAGAATAATTATATTTGTAATTTTAAACTACTGTTAATATAAGCTCATACTGAGATTGGCAAAATAAAGTGACAATATATATATATATATTGAATGAAAAAACATTGTTAAAGGAACGCTATGGTTACTAGTAAAACCAAACCCCCCAGAAATTCGCCAGTTATGGTAAGCTAAGCATGACTGGCACCACCAACGTGCACTGCTAAAACTAACACCAAGTACATGAAAGATGACATCACAAATGAATGACATCACAAATGAATGACATCACATATCTGGGCCACTTGTTTTTGTTTGCTAACATGATTAGGCTATTTTTTTGTTTTTACTGACCATGAGAATTTCAAAAATTTAAAGAGTGCTTTATATCTACACATAAACCTTTTATATGTTCTTAAAGTACTTTCCTTAGAGTTTAATCTGAGCTCATAGTGCACACACATGGGGCAATAAACACACCTCAAACACACAATCTGTGTAAATGATTAATTCTGCTACTGTCATTTTTTGGTGCTCTTGCTTCTTTCTTCCTTAATTTAGTTACCCTGTATGTGCCACTAATTTGTATTTATTTAATGTATTTATTTGTACAGCGCTTCTACACAGGTGAAGTGCTTCAAAGCGCTTCAAGGTGGGAAGTGAATAATGGAATACAGTTATCATTCTTGGGTCTTGAAAATTCTGAATGATCAAAACTGTGAAAGAAAACTTGAATGCTGGGCCTGATGACATTTCTCTTAGTGTAAGTGCATGAAGTCTTATAGTTGCAACCAAGGTCGGGAGGGGGAGACGAGAAACGTTGGGGGGGGGGGGGAGTGGAGTGGGGACCAGTCCAGCAGGGCCCTGGATTAAATGCAGAGCAGTTGCCCCGCTCATGGAGCGTAAACTGAAAGTGCAGTAATGCTGAAAAGAGTGCAGCAGCCCGGAGACAAGTGCAACAGCCTGGCAGGGGAACCTGGGACCTGTTTGGCTCTGGAGGTTAACCAGGCAACCAGTCAGCAAAAACTGAACAGAGGTGGGGGGGAGAGAAAGGAAAGGAGGTTAGCAAGGGAGGGGGATAGAGGAGGAAGAGAAAAGGAGTTTCCGGGACTTAAGGTGTTCCGGCTCAAGACTGAGAGAGGCAGGGAGGCTGTTCCAGAAGGAGGCACCTGCAGAGGATAAAGATCTACCCCCAAATCTCTGTTAATAGAAGCGGCTCACCTACAGACAGTTGGAGGACGAGCAGGGGCCTTAGAGGGAAAGTATTTAGGAAGTGAGCATTGTAAACATGCGGGTCCTAGCCCCAGAAAGCCTTGTGTATTATGCAGAGGATCTTGAACTTAATCCTTGCAGCCACGGGGAGCTAGTGGAGAGATTTCAGTGCCAGAGAGATGCGGTCCCAGGGCTTGATGCCAAGGATAAGTCTTGCGGTTCTTTTCTGGAGGAGTTGTAGAGGATAGAGAGTAGAAGTAGGCTGATTGAGAAAGAGGCTGTTGCAATAGTCCAGCCTAGAGAGAACCAGTGTTCTCGAGATGTTGAGCTTCTGGGGGAAAGCGAGACGAGGTTGAATACCTCTGAGGAGGTGCAATTGGTAACTGGATTTTTTGGAGTTGTCTGAGATGTGAGAAGAGAAGGAGAGTGTGGAGTCGAAGATGACCCCAAGATGTGTTGCCTCATTGGTAGGCGTGGGTACAGGGCCAAGGGAGGCAGGCCAGTGAGTGAGTGGGAAAGCGGGAGCAGGGGTCCCAATGAGTATGATATGTCTTACTGGCATTCGGGCAGAGATCGTTAGCAGCGCACACAGCCTGAATTGCGGATAGACAATCTGAGATAAGCAAGGAGGAGGCTGAGGCCGAGAGTAGCCTGAAAGAGAGCTGCATGTCATCCGCATAACACCGAAAGGTAGAGATAATGGTAGGGATCCTGGTGGCCAAGGGGGCCATTTAGATGTTGGAAACACCAGGGGGAAAGGTCAGATCCCTTGGGGACACCACAAGTAGAGAGAGTGGTAGAGGAGAGAAAAGGCCTGAGTTCCACTTGGGATGGCCGGTCAGAGAGAAAGGAGGCCAACACACCAGGGCCTGATTTGTGATGCCCAGGTTATCACAGAGACTGGTAATCAAGATGTTGTGGTTTACTGTATTGAAAGCAGAAGAGAGATCAAGAATAATGAGGACAGAGGTAGAGTTATTGTCAAGATTTGAGAGCAGGTCTTCACAGATGTTCAGAAGAGCAGTTTCCATGCCTCTGGATGCTTTAAAGCCAGACAGATGGTCATGGAGACAACCAATAGATTCAGTATGGAGGTTAAGTTGAGTGATAGCCAGCTTCTCCAGGAGATTTCCCAGGAAAGGGGTGATGGAGATCGGGCGATAGTTTGCCAGAATGGACGATTCGGTGGAGGGTTTTTTGAGCAGAGGGTGCACAAGAGAGTGCTTGAGAGGCGAGTGGAAAACACCAGTGGTGAAAGAGAGGTTGCAAAGGTTGGATAAGGCTGAAGCGAGAGTGTCAATATTGTCCTTAATGGTTTTGGAGGGGCAAGGGTCCACCTGTTTGGAAGAGGCTTTCATAGACTGCACTTGTCTAGAGACCCCATCAGGTGCGACATAGGTGAGGAAGAGCAAAGGGCCTGGGTGGGTTCAGTAGAGGATGCGGCTGCAGTATGGTTGGGTAGCTCCGTGCAGTCTTTTAAAAAGTTCAGCCATGTTGGATGCGCAGAGATGCGGGTTTGAATGTAGAGACTTTTTTTTTTGTTGAGCGGATGCAGAGTCTATATTGCTTTTGAAGAGGGCGGCAAGCCAGTTTGTCAGAGGGTGTACCTGAAGATTCCAATTTTTGTTCCGATGCTCTGCACTTTTGGGAGGGGTGCAGAGGTGTTTTTAGATTTATTTTTCCTACTAGGACCAGTGCGTTTCAACGCTTACCTATTTATTCCATGTTTAACATTAATTAAAACTCTCATAAATTAGCATTTATTATTTTACTATCAAATTACTAGATTAAAAATATTTTACTTCTATGTTGCATGCTGCAACCATTGCTTATATGTATGTATGTTTAGGGTCCTCTACTAACAGCACTAGATTTTTTTTTGTTTACCTAAGTACATTCTTTAATACATTAAGTAGTTCATGTTAGTTCTCCCAATTACCCCTAACATCTTGTTACCAACATTATAAACTCAACCCCTTTTAGCGACTGTTTATTAAAATGAATTTAATATATGTCATTAATGATATTTGTGATGTCATCTTTCATGTCCTAGCTGTTCATTTTAGTAGTGCATGGTGGTGGCGCGAGTTATGGTTGCATAGCTTACCACTACTGGCACATTTCAGGGGGTTTTCGGTTTTACTTGTAACCATAACGTCCCTTTTAACAAAGTTTTTTTCAGTGAATTTTATTGGTTTTTACCACTGCACCCTAATTTCCTACAAATTACTAATATCATACTTACCCCAATGTCGCAACATTTATGTCCATTTTCCAAAGTTTCGCCTTAAAACTCTGCCATTCCCCACCTTCTAGCATAGGTTGTAATACTTCTATGCCCTTTTTGCAACTTTTCCCACTGTTTTTGTGTTCGTCGATATTCGCAAACGTATTGATGTCATCGCAGACTTTCTGGACAGTGTCACATGACCACACTTTCTGGAAAGTGTCACGTGACCACGCACGCACGGCAGGTCTTGTTCGCGAACGTGTCCTCACTTCGTGGATGGGTCCGTGCTTCAGCTGATCTAGGAGCTTTGAAGCTCAAAATTACCCATGCACAGCCCCTACACCTATTCTTACTTGTTATCAAATAACAATCTAGCACAGAGCACATACTTGAAAGAATATTAGCCAAACTGCTATTTATCTTAAAAATGGCATCAACTATTGCCATCCCTTCTCCTAAGAGCCACCACCAACAGCAGATGAAAGACCTACACAACAAAAGAAGTGCAATATTTCAAAACATAATGAAGACGACCAAGATGTTGAGGTAGAGGCAGTTGCCTACCTCTAGCACTCAGATGGAATCATGGGTGTGGCAGTGCTATACCACTGTTATGGGCAAATTAACAAGGGGGGTTTCTGGGAGTCCCTCTGCCAGACATTAGTCCTGGTTACGAGAGACTTACCCAGAGTCTTTAGCTCACTGTCTTTCACAGAGAAGAAATATCCCAAACATATCCGTCTGTCCTGCCCTGGGGCAGTCCAGCACCGAAATGCTAGGCAATTCTCCTCTGAACAAGAGTACCAACAGCATCCCCAGACACGTGTTTCGGTCTGGTTGGACCTCATCAGTAGGGAGGAGCTGTGCCTCTCTAAGAGTAGTGAGCAAGGGGTCCACGTCTGGATTCCCCTAGTACTTAGGGTGAGACCCAAAGTTACTTGAATATGCAAATTAACAAGGGGGGTCCTGGGAGTCCCTCTGCCAGACATTAGTCCACTGTTATGTACCAAAGGCTAAAGCTACCAAAGTGAAATGCACTGAGTACTCCGTCTCAAACTACCTGGGCAGTACTCCTACAGGGCCACCTCCATGCATCGCCATACCAAATCCAACCACTGCAATGCTCTAAGAAAGGCTGTTCCTTTCTTAGGAAGTAGTAGGCACTCTTCCTCTACCTCATCTTCCTCAACCAATACTGTAACCACAGCCTACTTCAGTCAGACACAAATTCCCAGCAGCTACCTTGCAAGCGATAAAAGAGGCTGTTGGTCCACACCTTTCAAAGACAACAGTACTTTCTATATACTGCAACCCACCACTCTGCAGGGGGGAGAAATTTCAAAGTGCTTTTGAAGCTGTAATCAAGGAGCATGAGAAACACTGCCACCTACCTTAAATGTAACACACGCGTAACATCTTCTCCTGTCCGCCTGCCCCTCCATATTTATGGTTGATACCTCTTCACCCATTTCACTGCCCATCTTACTTTCTGACCTCTCCTACACACAAAAAAGAAAAGAACACCATAAGAAAGGTTCCTTTAGGAACCACCTTTCACATTTAAAAAATAGAACTAAACATAATTATTTTATAGACTCCAACTACTTTACATTTCTCAGTAAAGTAGTTACTCAATAAGATTCTCCAACATTTCCATTAGCATTTAGTATTATGGTAATGAATAACAATTGTATACTAGAGAAAAATATAAAAGGACAGAAAATTCTCTCCCAAGTAATTTTCTCTAGCATACAATAAAGACCATAATAAATAGACCTTTATAACTATCCGGGGTCTCCACAGCCCCCTTTCCAGGCCATGGATCATTAAAAGACGCGAATGGCACATTCACACCATCGCACATGACAGCCCTTCTACCCTTTTTAATTGTATATTTGTAACACTCCCTCAATGCCTGCTTTCAAACAGTCACACATCCATCCACCAATCACTTCCAAAATGTTTTTACATATACCCCTATGAACATATCAAGCTTCCACACACCACCTGCCACTTAGAAATCTTCTACAAATCGTTTGCATCTGCATTTCCCTTACTTATACAAAACAAATGCACACAGTGCTCCTATAAATGTACATATGCCTTGTGCAGTGAGAGAAGTGCATAAATAGAAGGGGCAGTATGGATGGGCAAGTGCTAATGAGGACCCAGGAGCAAAATGCCAAGCGATGCAAAGGTGGGGCGCCTCTGCTAACTACTGGAGCAGAGGAGTCCCAAGGGTGGGATGCATCTTAACCGTAACATTCCTTTAACAGCTTTTTTTCTGTTCTGTCAATTTAATAGGTTTTTATAAGTAAAAATGTTTCATGTTGTTACATCACTGTATATACGTTATTAATCATTGCTCTTTTCATATATATCAAAGAACTATAATCCTTTAAGAAACACATTTTTTGCAACACATAAGTCTGTCGTTATCAGCAGCGCATGCTGCGGATTTAAATAATTGTTCAGTTGCCCACGACATAAGGCTTGACCATGACCGCAGCCCTACCAAACCCACCATTATTCACTGCACCTACCCTGCATTCCTAGCTCAGTGTCCACTATACCCTAGTAATGTGACCAATGGCCAATGCTCATACCTTACAGCCATGGCCCGTCTCCAAATCCATGGGGCATGGGCTTTGGCCATGCTGCATTCCTCAATAAGCCAGAGTACACATTTACATTTGCAGAGAGCCAGGCACACTACCCAGACACCAAATGTATATCAATAGTTGTTATACTTACATTCCCATTTCTAAAAACATGTTTTCAGGTACTTGCTGATGCAGGTCGAGCACGTTTGTTGTAATCTACTCCACCACTTCAGGCTGTAACCGCAAGCAGAATATTTTTTCCCATTCAAACCTACTGCTTTGAACATACTGCTTGGCCCAATAAGCAAATTACAGTACACATTTCTCCTTGCAGATAGACAGGCCCATTGCCCAGATACCAAAGTTAGATCACTGTGTTGTGTACTTAAATTTTCAAAAACACAGGAAATATTTGCAAAACCATGCTTTCAAGTTCATGCTGATCCTCCTCGTGGACATTTGCTGCAATCCCATCCAGCACTTCAACCTGTATCCACAAGCAGAATTCTTTTCCCATTCAAACCATGCCCACTTTAACCCCAGACCCAGTCCCTCATGGTCATGAGCAGTAGATTGATTGGCGGGTCATGGCCTTTAAGCTTGACCCGGACAATCTGGCCACTGCCCATGGCCACAGGCTATACCTCAGTCACCAAAGATATATCACAATTTTTGTACATGCACTATAACACTTTAAAAAAAATAAAACACTGACACATTTGCGAACCATGCTTTTGGATCCTTGGCAATGCTCCTTGCACAAGTTTGCTGCAAATCCATCCATCCATTTCTTTTTTCTTCAAAATGTACATACAAATAATTGTCATATAACTTAGCCATGTCTTGACCAGATCCATTCAGACTTTGCATTTGGTCTATAATCATTATGCCAACTTTTCTGCAGATTCGTCAAATGGCAACAAAGTTATAAACCATCTAAAAATGTTGAGACCCCCCTCTAATTTTGTGCCCTCTTGACAAAATCCCACCAAACCACTTTGCCAAAACATTCAAATCTGGGTCTAAAATCATTTAGCAAACCTTTGTAAAGATTCGCCAAACGGCACCAAATTTATAAGCCTTTCAAATATTTTGGGACCCCCCCTCTAATATTGCTCCCTCTTGGCGCAACAGCACCAAACCTTGCAGAACCATTCAGGGTCTGGTCCAACATTACGTTGCAAGATCTCATGCAGTTTCATTGAGTGGTGCTAAACTTATAAGCCATTCAAAAACTACTTTCGAACAACCATCTAATGCAGGGTTATGTATGTATGTCCCCATACATCCGAAATGTTCGTGAACATCACAGGGTTACCCCCCAAAATCCAAACTCTTCGAGGACATCGGAGATGAACAACACTTGTGTTTTGGATTTTTGTGGCCATATCACATCCTCATCACCCCTCAATTCCCCAGAGATTGTTTCATTAGTTTCACACGTGCAATGTTGTGTTTTTAATATGTTTTTACTGGACTGTCCACGGACAACGGGCACTGTCCGTGGATCCAACATGGCGACCGTTTAAAAAAAAACACACCTCATGCTTTTCACCATCCAATCAGAGGGTGCGTCTGATGTCCGTGGACCTCACAACGGCCCTTGAACCAATCACAGGCTTTTCCGCAGACCGAATAGGGAAGTGGGTCCACTGATGGAACCCAGATATCACACATTTTTTTGGGGCCTAATTTTTGGCCATTTAAAAAAATAAATTCTGGTGGATGTTTACACCAAATTTACAAAAGCATGGGGCTAAGCTGCCGCTCCTGCCACAAATTTGGTGAAAATCCATCCAGTGGTTTGGGCTGTAGAGGTGAGCACATTTTATTTTTCATTGCGTCTATGAGGAAAACCACACATTTTGGGACCCCCCTATAACTTTGCCCCCACACTGGACGAAACTTCACCAAAGCTTGCAAAATCCATTGAGGGGGCCTGATACCCATTTTGCAAAGTTTGGTGAGGGTTCGTCCTGGGGGGCAAAGTTCTAAGCTGCCCAAAAAGTGCTCTTCCTATGGGTTGAGCAACATCCAGAAGTTTTTTTAAAATGGTCAAAAAGTAGGTACAAAAAATTAGTGATATCTGGGTCTCGTCTACGGACTCACTTCCTGATTCAGGGTCCACGGATGCCTCTGGACCAATCAGGGGCCAGCGTGACGTCCACTGACATTGTATGCGCCTGTTGATTGAATGGTGAGAATCGTGAGCTGCGTCATATTTTTGAGAACGTCACCATGTTGGATCTGCTGACAGGCGCTGGTGACCGCAGATAGTGTGATGAGGAAAAAATGTGGAAAACACATTTGGGGTTATTCGGTGGCCCAAGAGGGGCTGGAAAGGATGGGGAGCGAAATAAAGTTGATATGGGGCTGTTTTTCTAGGTGAAAAAGGGGTGTGCTGGTGCCGCTGACTCTGCAGTCAATTTTAGTGGCCGGACATCATTTGAATGGCAGGAGGTTCTGGGCGCATCTTGTTATTTGAAGGTGTATCGTACATACTTGTTATATGGTTTTATTCTTATGTGGTGGTTGTAGAC
This sequence comes from Ambystoma mexicanum, assembly GCF_040938575.1. Taxonomy (NCBI): domain Eukaryota; kingdom Metazoa; phylum Chordata; class Amphibia; order Caudata; family Ambystomatidae; genus Ambystoma; species Ambystoma mexicanum. The sequence continues at coordinate 815,965,447 of NC_090934.1, read as the reverse complement.
AATGGCCTGATTCTTGGGGGCAGGGCCATAGGCCATGCCCCAAGAATCTAGCCACACACACACTATAGTAATATGTGTATAGTAATTCTAGGTACTGTAGGGGGAGTATACCGTATTTGTAATATGGTGGAATGATATTCTCGAAGTATATATGGTATTTTTGATCATAGTACAATTGAGGCTAGTGCTCCTCAATCTTTCCTCGCCTTTGACACGGTCAACCATTCTATCTTGATTAAACGGCTACATGATACCTTCAGCATCACGTACTGGGCAGTGGACTGGCTGACTTGTTGCCCCCACGAACCACCCTTCCCAGTTGCAGCTGGGCTGTTTCTCTATGACCACCTCACTTTCTACCTGCAGCATCCCCCAGGGTTCTATCCTATCCTTAGGACTCTTCAATATCTATCTCGTCCCTCTGGCTCACCTGATCTCCTCCTCCTCTCCTAATTAACGGTGTTAAGCTGATGACACACATCTTTCCTTGAAACTTCCCTCTAGTACTTTCCCCTCCCCGTATTTCATCCCTGATTGTCTGACTGCCATCTAGGCATTGTGTGCGGCTAACAATCTCTGTCTCAATGCCAGTAAAATGGAGATCTTTCTTATTGGGACACCTGGGCCCTGTTTCCCTCCTACTTTGTGGCCACCTTCCTTGGGCCCTCTACCCTCACCATCCTGTGAGGCTAAAAACCTTGGGGTTATCTTTGACTCCTCTCTCTGCTTAACTCCTTAAATGTGGGACCTTGTCGAGAAGGCCCACGTTCAGCTCAACCGCCTTACAGGCATTCTACCTTTCCTCACCTTCCCCCAGAACCTCCACATTTCTAGAGCCCTGGTCCTGTCTAGGCTGGACTACTGCAGCAATCTTTTTATCAACCTCCCACTTTGTTCTCTATGACCCCCTTTAGCTAATCCAGAATAGGACTTCGAGACTTATCCTTGGCATCAAGCCCAAGGATCATATCTCTGCAGGCTTCTGGTGGCTGCAAGGATGAAAATCAAGATCCTTTGCATCATCAACAAGGCTTTCTGGGACCTGGTACCATGCTATCTCCAACTTTCTCTCCCTAAATGCTCCTCTGCTAGAGCCCTCCGCTTCTCTAACTGCCGTTCTTTGCTGGTCAAATGCTTCTCCAGACAGAGAGCCGGAGGCAGGGGTCTCTCTTCGTCTGGTGCCTCTCTTTGGAACTGCCTCCCTGCCACTCTCAGATTTGATCTGGAATTCCTTTCGGGCCCTATATCTAGTCAACACCAGTACCTCCCCCCTTTCTGCCCTTGCGGGTCTACCGCCTGGCTGCTGTGCCCTCAACCCTTGGGACGCCTCCGCTCTAGCACTTAGCTAGTGGCCTTCCACCTTGGCTTCCCTTGGCACTTCCATCCTGGGCTCCCATCAGCACTTGGCCATCCTTACTCCCCCTTCCATGCATGCACCTCTGTCACTGCACAATGCACCATTGGCTAGTGGACAGTGCACGTTTTGAGGCCTGTTAAAATTGTCTGCTGAGATCGAATACAGTTAAAATACCGGTACACTTTTATTAGCTTTTTGATAACAACTATGCTCCTCTATGCATTCAAACGTTACAAAATTGAGTGCTCTGTGTGCAGCGGTGCGTGTGGTTGTATGTGAAAACTTGCCATTGTTAAACTAATGTCATGGGCACCTATCCCTTTGGTAGTCTTAGAAATGAGCAGTGTCATTATTTCTCTTGAAGCTGGCACTTTCTTTGATAAATGAAGATGATTAGTTGGTTTTCCTAGACCGGTAACTTACACGCGTTTCCCTAGAACTTGGCTTCCTCGTGGCTCATATCATACATAGTAATACATGTTTATTTTACAGTCTATTTGAGGAGCACAGATTTCGGCAATGTTTACCCAGGTATGTGGGATTAACGTGTAATCCCTTATTCGTAGTTTTCCATAGAAGGGTGATTTATTCCATGGGCATGGTCGCCATATTGATGTGTGTTGGTTTAGACGAGTTGTTGTGTTTACATTCGGAAAAGAAAGTTTGTCTTTCTGGCTGGGGGTGGATTCCTCCTCATTGGCAGCATCTCCATGTGGTGGATTGATGTTCCGAGAGGACCTTACAACATGCGTGGACTGGTTAAGTAGGGAACGGTACTGGGATCTGCAAAGAGGTATACTTGCCCCTTTTTATTCACAGAGTAAAAGCATTCCGCCTGGTAGCTATTCTAACCCTTTTTTGCAATTTGTTTGAATACCCATAAGTATGTGAGTGCTTTGTCTTTTAACAAGGTTTCATGCTCTACTTAAGGGCGTTGATGGTTCCCAAAATACCCGAGTTCAAAAGGTTAAGGAACATTTGTTGAACCAGATATTGGACACCACTCAGGCATTGGGAGCACGTGGCAGATGAAGTGTGAGAGTTCACTGGGGCAGGCAAGGTGACCCTGGAAGGAAATGCCCCCTTGTGACCTTCCCTGCAAATAGAACGCAATCTCTCTGGAGAAGTGTTTGGTATGCACCAATGATTATTTTGCTGTCTCTGTGAATTGGATCCGATGACCTTCTGTACTGTGTGATACGGCCACCTGCATCCTCAGTGTGGTAGGGCAGTATACACAATTCTTCATGTGAGAAAGAGCATCATGTGGAAGTTATTTACTATCGAGTTTGGCGAGTGATCGTGCTTCATGGGTTCATGCATCGCTCCAGAGCCCTATATGCAAACTTGCCACAATGACTTGGCCATTCATTGCTTAAGTGTCAATAACATGAGCACCATTGAGTTGGGCAATTATAGGATCTGCTATTTTTGCAGCTCTACAACAATGCGGAAATAGGGACTATTCTAATGAAGGTTTTTTACACATTTTTTTATTATCGCGCTTACTACCGAACAGGTTTCTAAGCGCGGACCCGGAATTCGAACCCATGTTGCTCTGCGCTTTCGTGCTTCGCCTTCGTAATACTTTTCTGTTAAAAACCTGAGCACTGCACAGATAGCTAGAAAAACCTCTTAATAAGTCTAGTTGTGGTTTAAGTCTTGCTACCAAATTAATTCCGTTCCTGTAACAAGCCTTTAAAAACACTTCCTAATGTACCTTTACTGAAATTCGACTTCAAGTTCCTACTGTATTGTGTAAAGGCATATGACGTGCTCCCGCCTCGTCGGATTTGGATGCCCTTGACTTGTTACCAAATATTTTCCCCAGAAGAGAGCAGACATTCCATTAGGCCTGGTAACGCGCAGCTGCATGTCATCCGGGCAAATTAAATATGATCAAAATAAAAGCTATTTTAAAAAGGCACATATTCAGCAATTAGCAATTTTGGATTCGCTGCACTGGATTTCTTCCTCCACCACACAGCGGAATTTGAACAAAACACAAATGATCCTAACCATGTCTGATGAGCACAAGAAGGGGTTTTCCAGATGATTTGACTTTCCTGATTAAAGTAGATTTACAAAGGAGTGCTTCCATTTTCTACTTGGCCGTCTACTTGCGATGAGGTGCGTGGAAGAAATGGTGAGATCAGCGTGTGCTTGTCCCCTGGGTGTACACGGAACATTACAGCCCGAGTGCAACCCTGCCTGCTTGTGACCTCGGGGGATGGGTGCCTCCCTCAACCCATATGGTACCGCCACCTCTGTTCACCAGAAAACTCAGAGCAGCAGCACAGCACTTAAAGGCAAGGTGGCTTCAGTGTGGATCCAGGGAGAATGCATCTCCATTAGGAGAAAAGCTGTGGATGACTAATGCTGAGCAGTGTCTACCTGAAAGACAAAGACCTGCATGTTAGACCGACTCTGGAAAGGGGCGCTACCTGCCCCAAAACTGCATTTGAGTCCAGGTTTAAGGAAATGGTGTATGAGGGAACCCTGTGATAAAAAATAAAAAAAACACATTTATACGCTGGTCATCATGCTAAGCAGAAACGGGCAAATTAGCTGCCCATAACGGGGCACTATGAGACTAATGGGAGCAGTGTACCATCCAGGCGCAACTTCAAGGGAAGATATGCCCTAGGCCACACCCGGACATGTATTTCATGCAAAATAATAGAAATTGCCCCGAACCAAACTGTGATCATTTGTGAGTAACAGTACTGCAGGGGGGTAAAAAACACAAACACATTTTTTATTTTGATTTTTTAGACTAACAGTTGAGGGCCACTGTGGGGACATCACATGATCGCGGGAGCTTGTTCTCGCGAGATCTCGGCATAACGTGATCTCGCGAGCCCATGCTCCGCGGGAAAACGTTCCCGCCAGTGCTGATGCAGCGGCAGACCAAGCAGGTCATGCCACAGCGCTGCTCCTGATAAGGAGGCAGTAACAGGAGGTTCGAGCAGCCTCCAGTCACAGCTTCTAGGGCATAAGTCCACAGCCACAGGAGGCTACATGGGGGCCCTAGAAGCTTGCAGCGTGCCATCATGGTGCACACCCTTCCCACAGTGAGTTAACTGGGAAGTCATGAAGCTGAACTGAACCGAACTGTGAGTAAATGCTTGTCCCGAGTTAAGGCAGTTTAAGGTCCACCCGTTTGTCTTACAATAAAGACAGTTGGAACCCCGTACAGTGACCTGTCGTCCTTTAAGGCCACAACATAACTGGCAACGAGGATATCAAAATACCCACGGACCCACTATGCAGGGCGCCACACCGCCCCCTGCCTTTCTCCCTTCACCAGGGACACCAGCAATTCCATGGATGCAGTGGGAGCCCCTCTTCTCCACCTATCTGGAAGCAGTGGGCGGCACGCGGTATGCCCCCGTCAGGAAGAGGGCGATGCTGTTAAATGCATTGGGGGTGAAGGTCAGCGCATTTTTGCCAGTTTGAAGGCAATACCTGCGGCTGATGACGACGACGTCTACAAGGAAGCGACTCGTCGCATTGTGAAGAGGTTCACCAATAAGGAGAACGTTGTACTGCACAGGCTGAGGTTCTACACCCGCAAACAAGAAGGGAGCGAACCCGTGGACGACTACATCACCAGGATGATGGAGCTGGCTTCTCTTTGCGCCTTTGGCGAAAAAGCAGAACAGGTCATCTGTGACATGCTCGTCGTTCACACTAACTCGAGGAAAGTGCAGGACAAGTTCATACAAGAAAATGAGGTCACCCTTGACAAGGCCAACCAAATTGCCAGGGCAGAGGAAGAAACCTCCAGCAGACGCAAAGAGGCGGGGAGTCACCTGCCCGTGCCCAAACTTGCGGCACTACAATGGAGAGGGCGCAGAGACAAGCAGTCCCACGACCACCCCAGAGACAAAGGTCCCAGTCAAAAGGAGGCACCCAAATGCTATAGATGTGCCAGCACCAAGCACATGGCGAATGATCGCGACTGCCCCGCCAGGACCAAGGAGTGCTCCAAGTGCGGACGCATTGGTCACGTGGCTCTGGCATGCACGTGGCGGGAGAAAACTGTTTCCCGTGTCAATGGTGACTGCGCTTCGAGCGATGATGCCGATCTACAGGACAGACCCATGGTCGTCATGGTCAATGCCCCCCATGCCAGGAGGGAAAAGCCCCACTGCACCATTAAGGTTAACGGAATGAAAACGCACGTCATGGCAGACTCTGGATCTGACCTCACTATCCTCCCCATCAACACATACAAGGAGATGATGGGACAAGCAAAAGTAGAGATCAGAACGACCAGGCAAAAACCGACGGTGTTCGGTGGTGCAACTGTTGACCTTTTAGGCTACATCAAAGCCCGGATCGATTTCAAAGGGAGGTCTACCACCACCAAAGTGTATTTCTCAGCCAAAGGCCCAGCCCTGCTGGGATGGGACGATCAACACAAACTCAGCATGTAACTAGATCCCAGCACTCCGGAACAGGTACTCATGGTCTCCTCAGGAGCCGCGCAAAACTTCAAGGAGATGTTCCCGAACCTGTTTTCCGAGAACCCAGGGAAGGTGAGAAACTTTGTTCACAAGATTCGCCTGAAACCCAACGCGATCCTGGTGAAACACAGCCAGGGCAGTACCTGCCACAGCGAGACCCGCATTGGATGCCCACCTTCGGAAGATGGTCGAAGAAGGAACCATCGAGACCGTGGAATCATCAGAGTGGCTGAGTCCAGTTGTTTTGGTCAAAAAGAAATCCAGCAACGACCTCAGGATCTGCATCGACCTAAGAAGCCTCAATCTAGAGGTAATCACAGATAGCTTTCCACTCCCCAGCATCAACGATATCGTCCTCATGATGAAAGAGGCGGCAATCTTCTCTAAGCTGGACATGCGTGATGCCTATCACCAGATCCCCCTGCACAAATCCTCTCGCCCCCTTACAGCGTTCATCACTCCCTTCGGCACCTTACAATATACCCGCATGCCCTTTGGGTTGTCATCGGCAGCATCCGCATTTCAGAGGATGATGAACTCCTTACTTAAAGGACTCACAAACGTTTCCTTCTTTCAAGATGATATCCTCGTGTATGCCAAAGACAACGAGACCCATGACAAGGCACTCAGGACAGTTTTGAGCAGGCTTCAAGAGGAGGGCATTCATCTACGCCATGAAAAATGCGTCTTCGGAGTGAACAAGGTAGAATACCTTGGGTACTGCATCTCAAGTGACGGCGTCAGTCCCAAGAAGAACCTCATGCAGGCCATAACAGAAGCCCCGGCTCCGATGTCCAAAGAGGAGTTATGCTCATTCCTGGGCCTAGCGGAGTATTATGACAAATTCATCCCTAGATTCTCAGAGACCACGTCTCCCATGAGGGAGCTTCTGAAGAAGGGGGCAGCCTACTCTTGCGGTCCGGAACAGAACAAAGCTTTCTGTGAAATCAAAAAGAGAATTCTACACGCGCCGTGCGTGAAACCATACAACCCTGAATGGGACACCTGCATTACCACAGACGCCAGCGCGTATGGCCTGGGGGCCCCCTTGACCCAGAAGAAGGGAGACACTGAGAATATTGTGGCTTTTGCATCCAAAGCGATGTCATCATCGGAGAAGAATTACTCCACGGTTGAGAAAGAAATGTTGGCATGCGCATGGGCCGTCGACTACTTCAGATCGTACGTATGGGGGACGAGATTCAAGCCAATTTCCGACCACAAACCCCTCATTCACATGTTGAGCCCGGGCGGCACCAAGACTGCCACCCCGAGGCTGGCCAGGATCGCCGCAAAGCTTCAATTGCGGGTTGGAAAAACGCACAAGCGGACTGCATGTCCAGACTCCTGAACCAAAGCACCCCCGGTACCACATTCTTGGAAGATGAGTGTGTCGTAGCCTCCATCAGTGACTTAAGGAACGGCGAGTACATGGACCTGAGTGAGCGCCACTGGCAGGAGGAGTTTGAACAGGACGATGCCCTATGGCACGTTAGTACCTGGGTTCGCGAAGGATGGCCCAACGAGAGAGCGATCCCCGAAGGCCTTCGTCCCTACTGGAAAGTGAACGAGGAAATCACCACCATGAACAGTCTCATCCTCAGAGGCGATCAAATCATCCCGCCCAGCGGAATCCGCAAGGTGATACTGTGCAGAGCACACTCAGGCCACCTGGGATGCAACATGACCAGACGCAGGATACGCGACACCTAATGGTGGCCAGGCATGGACCAGGACATAAGACAAATGGTCGAAAGGTGCCATGAGTGCACCAACAGTGACAAGTGCCTAGCTGTGAGGCAAGCCCCCATGCTGCCCACCGAAGTCCCCAAAAGGGTGTGGCGAAAACTAGGTTTGGATTTCATTGGGCCCCTGGAAAACATGCCCCCAGAACACAGATACGGGATAGTCATGGTCGGCTACTTCGCCAAATGGGTGGAAGCTGACTTCACCTCAGACATCACCAAAAGCACAGTCATTGAAACACTCACTGCCGTATTCCAGCGGGAAGGTCTACCAGAAGAACTCGTCACAGACAACGGAGTCCAGCTAGTCTCCCGAGAAATGGAGAAATTTCTCAAGCTCAACAACATTCGACAGCGGAGAGCAAGCCTATACCATCCACAGGGCATTGGCCTGGTTGAGCGGGCAAACCGCTTCATCAAAGGGGCGCTACAACTGGCTCATGCCTCGGGCCTAGACCCGTACAAGACAGTCAAGGAGGCTGTAGCAGCCCACCGCCTCACCCCCAACGCCGTCACAGGTGTTTCGCCATTCCGTCTGCTGAGGGGGAGAACGGCAGCATCCTCACTGGTACCACCCTGGCTCCATCAAGTGAGGCCTGACGAAGACGTGGACATGGATGACGTAGCGTTTCGCATGCAGCGCAACAAAGAAGCCATGAAGACCCAAGGGGACTTGCGTCGAGCCGCTCGATACACAGCAGTTAACAGAGGTGACCTGGTGAAAATATGCCTTCCCCACAAAGACACTTCGACTGGCTCCAAATACAGCAGTCCCATAGAAGTCATGGAGAGAGGGTCAAACCACATTTGCACCAGCGACGGAAGGAAATGGAATCTAGAGAGAGTGGCCATGTACCGCAGGAAGGAAGACAGGGAACAACCACATTGGGATACCGGAGATCATCAAGACCGCCAGGAGACATTCGAAAACCCTCGCCCCTCAGAAAGAGATGCCTTGGAGCCACACCACGGCAGCGAGTTCTCAAGCCCCAACTCTCCAGCTACACCCAGGGAGGCACAGCGAAGAACAAGACAAGGAGAACTCGAATCACCCGCACCTCCTCTAGAGTACTCCAGCAATCCTGCCCCAGATACAGATCTGAGCAGACCTCAGAGAGAGAGAGAAGGAAGCCCAGCAAGTTTGCAGACTTTGTCATGGAATGACCATCCATCCTTTTCCCAGCAAAGGAGGTGTGTGGGGACATCACATGATCGCTGGAGCGTGTTCTCGCTAGATCTCGGCATAACGCGATCTCGCACGCCCACGCTCCGCGGGAAAACGTTCCCACCATTGCTGATTCAGCGGCAGACCAAGCAGGTCATGCCACTGCACTGCTCCTGATAAGGAGGCAGTAACAGGAGGTTCGAGCAGCCTCCAGTCACATCTTCTAGGGCATAAGTCCACAGCCACATGAGGCTACATGGGGGCCCTAGAAGCTTGCAGCGTGCCATCAAGGTGCACATCCTTCCCACAGTGAGTTAACTGGGAAGTCATGAAGCTGAACTGAACTGAACTGTGAGTAAATGCTTGTCCCGAGTTAAGGCAGTTTAAGGTCCACCCGTTTGTCTTACAATAAAGACAGTTGGAACCCCTTACAGTGTCCTGTCTTCCTTTAAGGCCACAACAGCCACCCTGTACTGGAGTCGCTCTGTTGCTTCAGGCTTCTATCCACGTCTGCAACAATTGTGTGGCTTTCCAAGGTGCAGCTCGGCTTCTCTGCAGTTCTCTCTGCATTCGCAAAGGCAGCGCTGTCTCCCTCTCTACAACTCGACCTTCCCACAGCTGCTGCCTATCTCATCTGGAGTCAATGGGTATCTTTGCCCCTCCTTTATTTTTTTGTACTTTGTAGCCAGTTCTCACTCAGCTCATTGTATAAGTCCATCATCTCTTTCGTTTTGTTCTCTATACTGGTGCAGGGCCACTACCAGTACTTGTGTGGCAAGTTATCTTCATGTTTCCTACACTCTTCTTCTTCACAGTACTTTGAGGTTCCCTATAGTTCTCTACTTGACAACAGTACATAGGTTTACTCTGTACAAAGATGTTATTCGACGAAAGGGAGGAGAGAGGAGAGAGAGATATGACGTGATGTTACAAGGGCTGCAACCTACATGGTCGTCATAATCATCCCTCGAGGGGGGAGTCTCTCCCCAAGAGATCCTCCTGCATTATACCACCCCCAGGGGAATGTCGGCTAGCATCCTCACCTGCCTGGCCTCATGGGAAAGGGGCTACCCCTTAGGGATAAATGACAATATCTAGTGCTTCGTCCCGGTATGTAAAGAAAGTAAATGTCAATTAAGACACGTCTTACACAATTCCTAACGTGTGAGACCAATATCTGCTTATAGGCAGTACACATATGATTTAAAAGCCAAGGTTTTTGCATTCCATGATTGCCTGTACCAGCTAGAACTTTACAAAAAGGGTGCTCTATGGAATATTCTCAAAATCTCATCCCTGTCCAAATTAAAAACACAATATCATGCTCAAGATGCCACCATTGCTGGTGATCTTGATAGATGCCATGCACTGAAATGATGTAGATTTTAAAGAAACTTTGTGACCATCAGGTCAGTGGTCGAAGTGGGTGGGAGCGGTTGGGAGCAGTGCTCCTTTACTTTTTTAAATGAGGTTTTACCATTCCTATACTTTTACTTCAAAAATAAACTGTTCCGGAATGGCTAAGTTTTAAAATAAGTGTGGGAAGAAGTTTAAACTTGCATTTCAGTGTACACCACTGAACATTCCCTTAAACGGCAGGTGTGCTTGTTTTGGGGTTTGAATTGCACCTGGGAGGGTTGTGGTATTGGGGTTTGTGGGTAGCAGGGCCAGGTCAGCAGGGAACATAGTTCCACTGCTTCTTTTCGTACACTTCGACCACTGCATCAGGTCAGGTTTTTGGCGCAGCAGGTAGTCTGTGGATGCAGTAACTGTCTAAAATTAACCCAGTTGCAATTGATCACAATCTGGCAACGGAAGGATCAGGCTAGACATTTGCATACACGCACATCAGTAGAGCGTGTTCCCTACACAAAATTTCACTGACTCTGCCATTCAAATCCTATATGAAATATATATTGGAGGAACTATTTGTTAAGAGTAGATTATTTTACAAGCTAAAGGTCACAGTATCGGTAACACTAAGAAGGCTCTCTCTAAATTTGATAAATATTTTTCCACTGTAATTTAAATTACAATATTAAGCTGCCTTCGAGTATAAAAGATGGGATAAAATAGGAAATGAAATAAAGTACAAAATGAGATGGGCATATGCAGTGCTCCAGATAAGATTTTTGAAGTGGGAGTATTTTACTCCCTATTTTTTAAAGTTGGGCGCAAAATGATTTTTTAGGGAGTAAAAATGTAAATCCAGTTCCCAATGATAGTATTTTATAAGTGAGTACAAATGTTTTAATTGAAAACGAAAATGTTTTTGTAATATTTATTTCTTTTCATCTAGTTATTCATACACATTAAAAAATACATGTTTACTTCTTCCAATCCGACAGTAATAATCGTAGTTTCTTCCTGTGGTATTATGCGCAGTACTGGTCCAAACATATCCAATGAGCTGTAAGGGTGAAAGCAGGGACGCATGATTCTACATGTCATTTTCCTATTTTTTGTTGGGAGTATTTTTACTCCCCGTTTTGATTTTTTGGGAGTATTTGCCAATTTATATGGAGTAAAAGTAGTCGATAAACCTCTTATATGTAGGGCTCGGCATATGGAAGCTAAAGTGCAGACAAATCAAATGTACATCTGCAGAGAAAGTGAGGCATTGGCTGCTGCCAAATTATGTTTCTTTGTATGCTAAATATATTTGTGAGCAGTATAGCCCGTTGACCCATCTGCATATAGTTGTGCCATGTAATGTGTTCCTAAATGGTAATTTCGGAGTATAGGATCTGCAATTATGTGAGAAGGTTGTCAAAGATTCTGTTCCTGTATCTTAAGCACAGTTTTTCTTTCTCGCATCTTCTCTCCATACTAACGGAGGTCTTCAGTAGCATATTCATCTGAACCATATAAAACAACTGTGGTGATTCAGAGAGTGACATTGGTGTTCTGCTTTTTTTCTTTACAGCCATAATCAGAGGACGACCACATTCAAACATCCTGTGACGGGGCAGATATCGCCTGAAAATCTGGAATTTGTTTTACAAGAGGAGTAAGTAGAGCCTTAAAAATGTCTACAATATGTTCTGGACACAACAAACCCAATGCTAAGAAAGTAAATAAACACCAATTGCAAACCATACTGGGGACAGTATTCTTAAATGGTAAATCCTGGTTGAGTGCACTTTCCATTAGCAAGTCAAGCCAACTGAATTGTGCCTAACCTATACTATGTCCACATGAAGAGTCGTTCTGATAATTTTGTTGCATTTGTGTGACATTTGTAACAATACTTTCAGAAAATCAAATCTAATGGAATTTCCATGTACCCTGCTCCTCCTTCTCTTTGTAGGGTTGTATCCTTGGTGACTTTTGATCTTGCATTATGTCCTTTCAATTGTTATCTTATTGGTGCTTGATTAGCACCTACAACTGATTTGCCCTCGTAGTGCTTTATTGGTATGTCCTAGTGTTTTTTAGGTATGTACAGGAGAATATAAAAGCACAGCTCTTGCGTATGGTGTACTTTGGTATAGGTGAAGGAGTGAGGTGTAATCTATATTAAGTTAGAAGCAAATGTCATTCATGCAGGGTGTTAATGTGTCCAATAATGACCCTGCCTAGGGAAAATCGAATGAAATTCAATATTAGAAGAGCATTGTTGCACCACTTTTTAAGGGAAAGTGTTTGCAGCATTCACAAGTGCATCAAGTATAAATCAGATTTTTGACTGTCATTGCGTATTGGAGACACTTAGAAATTGCTCACAGAATTTATAAGAAATGGAAGGGAACAAAAGACAAACGTGTAGGAAGTCTGATGTCTCATGGATTTGGACCAGTTCATTTGAAATAGTGTACATACATTAAATTGAATTAAGAAACCAAAAACCAATACTTATGTTTTAATGTTTTTGCGAATACATTTTGGGACAGATATATTTTGATGGCAAACTTTTCAAAATGCTCAATTTCCTAACCTCTCTCCCATATATTCATGACTATCATTGTGCCTGCTGTGCTTCAGCAAAGACTAGTGATAGGTGTGTTAGTTGAGAAGTGTGAACCTCACATTTTCAATGCACCTATTTGTGATGATTTCACCTCGGAGATTGAACATTTTAAATCAGTTATTGTTTTTCTTACTTTTCTTTAAGACAAAAGAACTCTGCTGTGTTAGTTGTGTACATTTCATTGTTTGGCATTTTTTTGGCAGATGAACCAAAGGAGAGGGACATGCTTATGCAAACAATGTCTCCACCAATAGGTGGCATGTGTTTATTTTTTTTTCTGGAGTGAGAAGTATGTTTATGAGAAAACAAAATGACATATAAGAATTTGTCAGTGCCTGTTCCACCACACATTCTCCCACTCCTTAGACATTATGGTGATATCGAGAATCAAAAGGGTTTATTCAGATAAACTTGCATAATAACTTGTTGTATGAGCTAACATTGGGGCAAAGAGTGGCCACCACTCTTTTCAATGACATCACCTGCTAGGTAGCTACTTATCCCATTCAAATAGGTAGATGCAATTCTGAGACATGTGCCATGTGCTTATGTTCCCTAAGGCGGTCAGTCTGTAGTTTGATCATACATTTTATAAGTAGCAAAGATGATGCTGGGTGTGCTTTGTAGAGCTTGGTCCTACAACCTTTTTGTGTTGTAGTGAGCAACAAATGTTAGGTTTGACCAAAAAGGTGGCTATTACTTTGGTTTCCTTTTCCTGTAGAAACGGCAGGTTCTGAAACAGTCTTTCTTGATTTTCAGTGATATTGGATACAAATATTGTAACTGATCAATATTACAGGGTACAATTTTCATATTGGTGTATAGCAATTTTGTCTTAAGTGATTTCATTAGTCCTTTGAAAGTAGAAAGATCTCAGTTTGGGTCATTTAAATCTTGTCTGCACCATGTTTGGTTGGACAAAGTAAAAAAAATGTCAGGGTTTGTGATGTGTAAGTAATTGGATATGAACACCTCTAACAGTTTTTCTCATTGAGAATAAGGAATTGGATATGATTTCTCCTTCATATTCTTTCAATGTAGAAGAAACCAGGAAAGTGTAAAACCTGACATTTGTTTTGCAAAGGTCTATTCCTATTATTAAAACCTTAGTGTGTTGTGTTAGTTTACAAATATACTTAGAATTCAGGTATGCAAAAGGAGACTATATGTATCAAACTCGTAAGCAAAGCCACTTTATTTGATAAGTATAAAGAGGAAAAGGGACTAGTGTGATGGCGGTGTCAATAGTTAATATGATGTGGGAGTTATGAAATAGAGATTACACAAATTGTCAGGGTTCATGTTTAAACATAGTCTTGGCTATAGCAACGCAGCATTTAAATTGCATCAAATTTGTATTTCTTTATTAAAAAGAACAAATCGTTTTTGATAAAGAAAAATGCTGAGCTTGGTCTCTGACAGTGTAGGTGTGTCTGCACAAATGTGCATATACCTTTTTAAGTTTAAGAATATGTGTAGACGTAATGTGCTTCTTTGGGTCTATGGATGTTCTTTATGATGTATTGATTGATTTGATTTGTATATCATGCCTGAACTCTCTACATTTTTGATCATTCTTGGTGATTCCTGACATTTTAAAGTATTTAGTAGGACTGAGTCTTTCCCAGTAATCCTATCCCAAAAATGTGACAAGTGTCTCCAATACTTCATCCTCTTTTGTTTCTATGTCGATCTTTTCTTCCTGACGGTATTGGTGGGCAGCAGAGGTGTAAATATACATATGAATATTTTCTGAACTGTGGCATGTGTGTAGAACTATGAACTTGGACAAGAAAAGAGAGATTAGAATGTGTTTTTCAAGTTAACATAAACTCTAAGCCACAATGTTTCCCACTCTCAAGGTCTATATACGAACTTCACCTTCGCCTTTGCGTTACAGGATTGCTCATTTCTCTGCGCAATAACTTTACCAGTGTCTTCTAGGGACTTTGTCTTCAATTCCAAGCAATCAGGGTTTCTCTGTACACTCCAGTTCCATATGTCATCATGGGTGTTGTCTTCACATTACAGCATGCAATGCTATGTTGTACAATTAATCTCTGAATGTCTGCAAAGAAGTATATTTCAAGTTACAACATGCATCTCCCCATCCTATCAATTTCTCAGTGTCTCTAGGTATGTTGCTTCGTATCCCAGCATAAACTGTTGCTCAGCACACTCAATTCTCAATATCACTAATGTGCATTGCCTTTGGGGACATTTACTATAGGTTCCTACATGCCGTGTTTCTTTTCACATTTAGTTTCTCACTGGATCTTGTAAATGAATGTGCAAATTTCCAATATGCATCATTTCACTTAGTTTGGCCTTGGCATTGGAACGTGGACTGTAAGTAACACTAGTCCGAGTTTCTGTACATGTTTTGTTCGCAATGCCTCTTGGAACTTGCCCCCAAGTTGTAGCCTGCAGCTTTTTTTCTTAATAATTTGTTTCATTCATCTCACTGGGGACTGCCTTCTGCATCTCTGCCATGGACTTTCACACAGGTTATGTTCCACCTTTGATGTTGGCATCCACAAACTTCTTTCCATTTTAATATCCACTTATCTCTGGCTCATCTTCAGCTTTGATCGCTCATGGGGAATAGTCAGGAAGTCTTGACAGCTCTGTGTGGGTGCAGCAGCTGGTATTAGCTCTCCTCTCTTGGTGGCCCTCCTTTGTGGCATCACATTCTCCTGCTCTCTGTGACTGATCCCCATCTTGTCTTCACTGCTTCAAAGAGACTCTCTTGCTTCTATATGCTATCCCATCTCATGCTCATTCTTGCTGTACAATCCGCAGCTTGTTCTGTAGCTGTTTCAGTACTTCCACTTGCCTATCATTCTACTCCAACACCTTCCTTCTTACACCTTTATTTGGTAATATTCCTTGTTTTAGCTAAAAAAGTATAAGCTAGCACTATCAGCAGCTAAAAGAAGCGCATGCGATTCCTGGATCATTAATGGTAAATCCAACTCCAACGAACTTTTTAAAATATTAAAGGAGCTGTAAGATCCTTGTAAGACTAATAGAATATCATAGTAAAGGATGTCGCCTGGTGCACCATGATCCAGGAGGCTGTGCTGGGAAAACTGGACAAGATAAAAAGTCTACAGAATAGCCAGAAAAATCGCACTACAATAGTCCGCCGCTGGGAAGATCATAGTCAGTCCACTAACAATCATGACATTCAATTTAATTTTATTTCGGAAAGTAATTTAGCAGCAATCATTTCTAATTTGATACCAACTCTATTTATGGGAGATTCTTGTCTGGCTCTAATAATTAAGGAGTGTGGTCCTTTATTGCTGAGCCCCCTATGCAAGTTTGTTAGTGCATAATATGCGGAGAGTCATGTCCCGGTAGAACTCAAGGATGCTTGGATCACTCCCTTATTAGAAGTAAAACAGGATAGTGTCCAGCTACTCCTGCTAAGTATAGGCCAATAACTAACACACGGTTTCTCCTTAAGATTCTGGATCGAGTGGCATACCTGCAGCTATCAACCTTCTTGAATAATCATGTTATTCTGAATAAGTGGCAATCTGGCTTCAGGCAGGTTCATGGTACTGAGACGGCCCTGCTGGACCTTAAATCCAGGTTGCTACAGTATATGGACAAAGGACAGACAGTCACGCTGATGCTGTTGGATTTATCTGCAGTCTTTGGCCTGGTGGACCATGGGAAGCTGGTCACCAGGCTAAGGGAGATGGCATTCTGTTCAGACACTGCTGTTCGCTGGATTGCCTCTTTCTTAAGCGATCGTTCATATAGAGTGTGGAGTGATCTGGTGGAAGCTCCTTCAGCACATTTGAATTTTGGTGTGCCACAGGGAGCTCGTCTTTCTCCCTCATTATATAATATCTTTGCAGTCCCATTTATTACCCTCCTGGCAAAGATTAATATAGGATTTACGAATTATGCCGATGATACTCAATGTGTCATCCCACTTTCAGGACTGCCTAAGGATGATGAGAAAACAATAAATAAGATATATTAAATCATACAATTATGGATGATGGAAAACAGTCTGGCATTAATTAAAGAGAAAACCTAGCTAATGGTGATAGGAGCCAGTAGTAAAATAAGGAAATTGGGTCCAGAAAATGGATACTTTTAGGTATCCTGCTGCAATTTGGAAACCAAGAAAAAGGTGAAAAAGTTAGCCATCACTTTGGATCACAGCCTGGATATGAGGGCACAAATAAATAGTCTTGTTTCATCTACTGCCTATTATATCAAATTATTTGCCCAATCAGAGCCTTACATCTCCCAAACCAATTGTGAGACAGTGGCCAGAGCCATTGTAGGGTTCAAAATTGACTACAGCAGCAGCCTTATGGTTGGTGTCACTAAGTGTGACATCACACGGTTGCAAACATTACAAAATAGCATGGTCAGGATTATTGTTGGCCTCATAAAGAGAGACCACATATCGGATGCAAGGCGTAACCTACATTGGCTAATGGTTAAAGCTAGGATTCATTTTCATTGTTTGCCAATAACACACTGTATTAAGGGCATTGGCCCTGCATACCTGACTGTAGCTCTACTGGCAAGCCGACGATCAGGACACTAAGGTCCAACAATACTAATCAACTTGAAATTCCTATGGGTCTACTCAATCAAGTGATGAAATCCGGATTCGGCATGGAATGCTATTCCGCCAGATATTAGAGAGATAGATTTCACTGCCATTTTTAGGAAGATGAAAACACTGCTGTTTAAATAGGTTGCAGTCCTCTCACATTTTTTCTGGTTTTTGGTTATCTTTGCATGCTTATGGTCACTGCACCTTGGCCTTATGTTCTATGTGTCTTGTCTACTTACTTGCTCTATGTAGCACCTGTAATCCTCCGGGTCCTTGGTGCGCTATACAAATGAATAAAAGTAAAAAGCGCATGGGACCACGGGCTGTGTCACCGGTCTATGAACATGGTGAAGAAATTCATGGCTCAGTAAAGCTAGTAATCGTACCCTGAACATCAGAGCCTAACCGCCATGCCCAAGGTGGTTTAAATGCCCACCTGGGTTTATGGCCGGTTTTGTGGCAGCGAATGGTGCTGCAATCGATGCACAGCACTGAGAGAACTGGATATCTGTGTTTAGAGCAAGAAAAACCACTAATCTGTAATTAGACAGTGTTAATATTGGACAGCAATGTTGTTGTGAGTCTATCTCTTGACAATCTAGAAACCAAGTCTCGTTACCCTTGTTTTCATGATAAACATTATATCTTATTTGTGTCTTCCCTACACAGTTTTATCACTAAAAGGTATTAACACTTGCTATATAGTGCTTTTTTATACACATGAATAGAAATTCATCACAAATGCTCATTCTTTTACATTTATGTATATTTATTTGCTTTTAGAGATAGTAAATGAGCATGAAAAATAGTTTATTAAAAAAAAGTACAGTTCCCAAAATTAGCAATAATGTAGTTGAATGTAGTCCTTGCATCCTACGCTTGTATTCACTTCTAGGATTTTAAAGCAACCTATAACCCCTCAGCAGTATGTTGAGCAATCTAAAATTGTGGCACAGGGAAACTTGAAGTTAAATTCACAGTAGTGCTGTCAAAGGTTGTTGGGTCAGGTTATACAATCCCCTGTAAACCCATTAAATAGAAATGGCAGTTTATCTAAAAACAATGTAAAGCAAGAGATTGCAAAATCCAGATAATGCATTTGCGCCCCTCAACCTCACCTTCCCCTCTTACATCATCGTGCTTTGATGAGTCGGCTTATCCTGGCCAAAGTGATGAGGTCGGCAAATAACTAAATGTGCTATGTCCAAACTCATTTCACAACACTCATTTTCTCACCAGCACAAAGATATTTGAGAGGCTGCCTGATAAACCATTAAGAAACACCATGAAGAGAAAATACAATATAATGCACATTTTATTTTTTTAAAAAAGCTTATTTCAGGCCACAAAATAATGAAACGGCAAAATATTTGAATTTGAAAACATGTGCAAAGTGCCACATTTTCAACCTTAGGCAGATTTACTCTGCCATGGTGAAGGTTGTTTTGTTTCTTCTCATCAAAGCAGTTCAGTCCAGTAGTTCATTTGAAGCTCAGAAATATTGAAGCAACCTAAAAAAATAGGCTTTGGAAAAATTGGTAAAGTTCTTACTTGTAGGTTTGTAGTCAGATTTATTCTGTTACGGTGAATGTATTAATATGGCTGCTTGCTGCTTCTTGTCCAGGCAGTTCAGTTTTGGGATTTAGCTAGGTCTCCCAGCCCTGTCCCTCTTGGCTTTTCATAGGGAATCTCGCGTCTCTGTGCGTCTGTTTTTCTGTGGTCTGTGCTGCTGTGTCTTGCAGCTTAATATATACTCTGAATCCATCTTTATCTAAACCTCACCATTTCCTTGCCACTCAATATTGACCTGAGGATATTTTTGTTTTAATCTCTTATGTAAAACAAAAGTTCTTACTGAGAGCTAAGCTTTTCATAGTTATATCAATTTTGAAGAAATGACTCTGTATAAACATCAACAATGTCTGTAACTGCCCGCAACCAGTCAACAAAGAATAAAACAGTCATCAACTTACTCTATGTAAGTTTAACATGAACCATCCAATGCTAATTTATAAAATGGCCAACATGTTAAATTACATTTCACATGCTTTCTTATTATGGAGAATGTATTTTAGTTAATTTTTCCATGGACTTTGAGTTTAAACAAATGTTTTTTCTACTGCATAATAATATGCAACCAAAACATATCCAGTCTAACTGAATTCTTTCTTTTTCAATTGCCACTTTGTGTTTTTAAAATAGGGCTTCACACTCCCATTGTGAATTTGAAAGCTGTGTTTGAAATGCAATGGTAATGCAGTTTAAGGCTATGAAATACACAGCTCATGTTATGACAAACTGACAGAGAAATTTGGTAACTGCGTTTTTTTTTGCTTATCTGCTGGCTAATACATTTGCAGCCGGTTACAGACAATATTTGTCCAGGGTTATTTCTGCAAAAGCAATGTGTGTATTATTTTGGACTCTGTGAGCATCCTCACATCTTCTGTGAGAAGGGAATGACTCCCTTCTCCTGGTATACGGTGGTGTTCCAAAAATCTCCTCTTGCAAACGGATGCCAGGGGGAATGACTCCCTCCCCTTGGCTTGTAGTTCCAACAGCTTCTACACACAAGTTTCTGGACCAGGAAGTTCGCTTCCCCTGCTATCCCTTTAGTGAACTTGTAAGGATTCAGTTTCCCCACCAGAAAAATGACTCCCTTCTCCTGGGGTTTGAGCGTTTTTTTCAATTTGGGGTTTCAAATGGATTGTGTCCTGCAGCATATTCCACATCTTTGACATGTAATGTCCACAGCTGTGCACTTCGGAAACTTTTTCAGCAGAGGGCGTCCTATGTCGATGTCGGGTCAATGTCCCTCGAAGGCCTCCGTCGAGGGCAACGTCACCGGATGTTATAAATAGGATGCACGGTGCCCGCAGCCTCAGTTCAGTTTTTTCCACAAACGTGTTGTTTTGTGAAACTCTGCGCACCTTCTGCATTGAGATGTCTTTTTCTTCGACCCCTCCAACTCTGCGGTCTGGCTTCAAGACCTGCCGGGACTGCAAGTTGATCACCGACCCGCATCGCATTTGTTTGTGGTGCTTGGGCGAGTCGCACGACACCGACGGCTGTTCGAAATACCAGTCGCTGACTGCCAAGGCCTTGCGGAAGGGGAAGCTCCAGGTAGGTAGGGGTTCTAAGCCCAGTTAGTCCTGAAACTCCAAGTCCAAATCCAAAGGGGTGTCCACCAACGACTCGTGGGGCGACTCTCCGTGTCGGGTGGAGGCCCGGGGTTATCGGTCCAAGAGTGGTTCCTGCCATTCTTCTTCTTCGTTGTGGCATTCGAGGAAGCGGCGTCACCGGTCGCCTTCCCCGTCCTCCTCGGATAAGGGAGCCGTGAGGAAAGTGGCATGCCCAACAAAGTCCTCTACTCCAGAGGAATGGGCTGCCTTTAAGGAGCAAATGTTGGCGATATTTCAATCGCAGGGCACGGATCTGGTCGCGCCTTCTACCGAAGCCAGCCAGGATCGATCTCGTACCGTGGCTCGCACGCATTGGGGCTCGGGTCCTTGACACGACTCGCATAGGGAACCTTCGAGGTCCCGTTCGGACAAGGCTTCGGAGAGTCGAAAGAGACGTGCTTCTAGGTCTCGGTCCTCATCCCCAGTGAGACCGTTGCAACCTCCTAAGGGCTTGATGCCGGTGTCGACTCGTTCGGCACCGTTTCCATCTGGCTCGGACGTCGATGCTTTGCCATCTTATGAGCCCACGGTGGTGCCGGCGCTCACAATGTTGAGGTTGTCGACGCTCTCGGTGTCTAAGCCTTCGGCGCTCTCGACGCCTTTGGGTATTTTTACCCGAAATTTGCCTTTGGAGTACCCCGATGTGGTGGATCCTCCTAGGAAGGCTGCGGCTAAGTCTGAGAGGCCAGTTTTGGACTCCCGGCCCTCTTCTGTCACCAGGCCTGGGTTTCATCTCCCTCTGGCTGACATATGAAGAGGAAGAAAGGTCTGAGTTTGAGGACCCTGGTGAACTTGATGAAGCTCCACTTTTTTCTGGAGACAGTTGGAGCAGTTGAGGCAGACCCTCCATGATGCCAGTGGGTTGGACACTTCTCCGGAAGTGGAATTTGGTAGGCCTGAGCCTAGGGCTCATGCAGAGTCTTCATACAGAAGGCTCATGGCTAGGGTCTCGGAGTATCTGGGTTTGTCCAGTCCTCCTGAAGACCTTGTGCAGGATGATCTAACAGACATCTTAGATCCAGGTCCGTCCTCTGACCTGGTTT
Organism: Ambystoma mexicanum; assembly: GCF_040938575.1. Taxonomy (NCBI): domain Eukaryota; kingdom Metazoa; phylum Chordata; class Amphibia; order Caudata; family Ambystomatidae; genus Ambystoma; species Ambystoma mexicanum. The sequence goes on along the minus strand of NC_090934.1, from coordinate 815,943,922 downwards.
TACCATTTCATCTCACCTTACAGAAAAGGGTGGCAGCTGCTTGGCAGTCCCCAGAATCTCTTACAGCTGTGCATAAATCTTTGACAAAGAAGTACCTCCCTTCCGTTAGCGATCCCAGCTATTTATCTACTCACCCCACTCCTGAGAGTTTGGTGGATCAGGCGGCTACGGCCACCTCGAGGCAGGCAGTGTACCCTACCATCCCTCCGGATAGCGACGACAAGAGCTTCGATGGTTGGGCCCAGAAGGTATTTTCTGCTGGGAGCATGGCCTTGAAATCGGCCAACACCATTTGTGCCTTGGCAAGGTTCTCACACACTCTGTGGAACTGTGTTTCTTTAGCGGCTGAGCATATTCCCGAAGGGGAAGAAAGTGATGGGTTCCTTGCTCTCATGCAAGATGGCAAGGAGGCCATGTGCGAATCCGTTCTATCTGGTTTGGATACGGACGACAGTGTTAGCCGATCCATGGCTACGATCACCGTAATACGCAGATTTGCGTGGTTGCAGAAGTCGAGTTTTGCTCCGGATATGCAGGCCCATCTTCTGAACATGCCCTTTGATGGCGCACATTTGTTTGGCAGCAAGGCTGCCAAGAGTCATGAGAGTTTGCAGACCTCGAAAGCTGTGGCTAAATCTTTAAGTGCAGCTGTGCGTAAACCTCTGCCTTTTCGTCCTAGGGGACAGCAATGGAGGGGAGGTTCTTTTCATTACTACTCCTCCTTTTGTACAATGAGGGGGGCCAGCGAAAAAGTACCAGTGGTGGTCGAGGAAATCGTGGTGCCAAAGCCGCTTAGGCAGCTGCCTCTTTGCCTTCAGGCACTGCCGCAACTGCTTCCAAACAGTCATGAGGCCATGTCCCATGGTTCACCGGTTGGGGGCAGACTGTCTCCGTATCTCGAAGAATGGCGAGCCATTACTTCAGATGCATGGGTTCTGAATACCATAGCCCAAGGCTACTGCCTTCCTTTCCTTCAGCGGCCTTACGACAATCCACCGGGAAAACTCTCTTTGAAGCTTCCGGATTCGCTCCTTGCGCAGGAAATCCTAACCCTGCTGTAGAAAGGTGCTATAGAACTGGTGCCTGTAGCGGAGAGGAACAAGAGATGGTATTCCGCTTATTTTTTGCTTCCGCAGAAAGACTGGGGATAGAGACCCATCATGGACTTGCGCTGGTTGAACAAACTTCTCAGGAAGGACTAGTTCAAAATGATTACTCTTTCACAAGTCCTCCATGCCATCAACTTCAGGATTGGTTGTTGTCTCTGGACCTACAGGATGCTTACTTTCATGTGCTGATTCATCCGAAGCACAGAAAGTACCTGAGGTTTGCGGCTGGTGACTTGCACTTTCAGTTTCAGGTCTTGCCATTCGGATTGGCCTCCGCCCAGACGATCTTCACCAAGCTAATGGTGGTGATATCAGCGTACCTCAGGCAACGGGGGATTCATGTCTACCCCTACCAAGACGTCTGGCTGATCTAGGGGCGCTCTCCCAAGCAAGAGTTGGATCACCTTGTTCTCACCTGCCGCACCCTCCACAGTCTGGGCTTCTCCCTAAATTTCAAGAAGTCGCATCTGACACCTTCCCAACAGCTCCAGTACATCAGGGCTGTGTTAGAGACATCCTTGGCTCTGTCACTGCGACGAGTACGATTTCCTTGGATGCCTTTTCCAGTGGCGTTAGGGTACCACACCCTACTCTGATGATCGTCAGTGAGCTTATCTCTGCAACTGGTACAGAGGTCACTATGTTGATCCTTTCCAGTGCTCCATTCCTATGTTTTTTTCTTTCTTACTTTCTTTGGCCCACAGGGGCCTTCACGTTGGCACCATTAAGGGTTACCTGGTGGCGCTGTCTATCTTTAAGCACTCGTCTGAAGAATGTTCTTACTTTAAGATTCCTTTGATTTCTCAGTTTCTTAAAAGACTGACTAATGTATTCCCGCCGTTCCCTTTCCAGGTGCCGGTTTGGGATTTGAATTTGGTTTTGAAATTTCTCATGGGTGCTCCGTTTGAACCTTTGCACTCCTGTCCTTTGAGGTTACTGTCCTTCAGCACTGTGTTCTTGGTTGTGGTCACTTCCGTTCGCAGAGTGAGTGAATTGCAGGCACTTTATTCTAAGCCACCCTTTACTGTGTTTCACAAGGACAGGGTACGTCCCTCTTTTCTACCTAAGGTAGTATCTGAATATCATATGAGTCAAAAGGTGGTTCTTCCATTTTTCTACCCTCCTCCTCATCCTGGTAAGGAAGAGGAGCGACTCCATCGGTTGGATCCTAGGAGAGCTCTGAGCTTTTACATTTCTAGGATGTCCAGGGTTAGAGTGGATGATCAACTCTTTGTAGGATATGCTGGACACCGATTGGGCCAGGCTGTTACCAAACAGACCTTGTCCAGGTGGATTATCCTCACCATTACAGTGTGTTACCAATTGGCAGGTAAGGACCCCCCTGATGGGTTGTGAGCTCATTCCACTAGGGGCGTGGTTACTTCCACAGCCCTCCAGCGGGGGTTCCTATTAGGAATATTTGTGATGCAGCCACATGGGCTTCAATCCACACCTTTGTCAAACATTACTCCCTGGATACAATCCATTGTCAGGATATGGCCTTTGGAAAGGCGGTTCTGTATTCTGCAATCTGATTGGGTACTCTTAATTCTTTTCCCTCCTCCATTTACTGGTACTGCTTTGGGAGTCTGTCAAAGATGTGGAATACTTTGTAGGACACAATCCATTTGAAGAACAAGTTACTTACCAACTGGTAATGTTCTTTCGACTGGATGTTCCTCCAACGTATTCCACATCGCCCTCCCAGCCTGCCCCTCTGGAGAATTTCCTATGCGATTGCATCTTACGTTTCCGCAAGGCTATGTGCAGTCAAGCAGGCATGAGACTGGTGCCACACGTTCTGAGGGAAAAAACGTAAACTGAGGCTGCGGGCACTGTGCGTCCTATTTATAACATCCGGTGACGTTGCCATCGATGGAGGCCTTCGAGGGGCATCGACTCGACATCATCGACGCAGACGCCCTCTGCTGAAAAAGTTTGCGAAGTGCACAGCTGTGGACATTACATGTCAAAAATGTGTAATACGTTGGAGGAACATCCAGTCGGAAAAACGTTACCAGTTGGTAAGTAAGTTCTTCTCTTGGCCCTCTCTCACTAGATCAGCAAAGTCATAAGTCCTCCTCTGGATCCCAGTGAACTTGGCTCTGTCACTGTGACGAGTACGATTTCCTTGGATGCCTTTTCCAGTGGCGTTAGGGTACCACACCCTACTCTGATGATCGTCAGTGAGCTTATCTCTGGCAATGCTTTGAAGATAGTTTCCTCTTATGCTTATTTTACTTGTATTGGGGTCCCAGGCCCTTCTCTGGTTGTCAGTGGGCTTCTCTCTGCCACTGCTGTGAGGATCATTTTCTCTGGTGCCCGTTTCAGTTGTTTCGATCCCATACCCTTCTCTGGTGGTCAGTGGGCTTAATTCTGCCACTGATGTGAGGAAACACTTCTTGGATGCACTTTTCACTCTGCTTTGGGTACTGGACACTTAATGGCCCTCTTATAGGCTTTACGCTTGCCCCAGCATTAAGCTTGGATCTCTCTACACCCCCCCCCCCCCACCACGTCTTTACTGGTCCGCCTGTGCTTTCCGTTACCTTCTAGTTGCAATCTCGCCAAGGATTGGTGGTGGGTCTGCTTCCCACTCCCTACATCCTTCTGCTTCGTTACTGTTTCTGCTGCAATTCTGTGTGTTGTCTCCTTGCAGTTTTGGCACCATTAGAGGATTGCCTGGTCTACCTCCTCCTAGAGGTCACGCCACTGCCTAGTCTGCTTTCAGCTAGGCTCAGTCCTGCTGACACAGGACCCATCACAGCCTCCCTCCGCTACTTGTAGGCATATTCTTCAAAGCCCTCTCCTCGGGTCAGGTGCAGACTTCGAATCTCCTGGGTTCTCCGACGGGGAAGGAAGACATGGAGTCCTCCTTCTGTTTAAGCTTTATAGGGCTTCCTCCGCCCCAGCATAACGTCAACACTTATATGGCTCCTTGGTATTCCTCATGCCTCCTATGAGCCGCCTAGTCTCAGTACTAGCAAGGTCAGTAATCCTCAAGTTTTCTGTGCTCTCCTTCAATCCTGTATTCTCTGTCTTGGCTGTATCCCAGGTACTACAGAAATACATTGGTCTACCTTCAATATAGTTGTTTGAAATGGAGGGGCTAAGGAATGTGGAGTTATGACGTTCAACGGGTTGTAACCTAGGTGGTCGTCCTTATCTCCAGAGGGGGATTCTCTTGCCATGCGGTCCTGCTGCATTAAGCCTACTCTAGGGGAACTATCTGGTAGTGGCCTCACCTCCCTATCCTCCCAGAGAAGGGCTCTCCCTGGGGAGAATTGACATGATCCCATGATTCGTCAGACATGGGACAATGTTAAGGACTTATTTCTGGTATTTTAGTTACATGGCACTTGTACAGGTGTACACATTATGGATTTGAAGGGTTCCTTCAGGTGCCACCCTGAGTAGAGCACACTGTAGTGTTTGAATTCCTGTTTAGTCACTACTGCAGCTCTTGAAAGAAACTGCCACCTTATTTAAAGGGCTTTGCGTTCAATCTGTTCCTATTGTTGTAGAGCACATAGACTGATATTCTAGAGTCTGCAGACTTTGCCACGTTTTCTCCACATGGATGTATGTATGTAGGTGATTTATATAACTTGAACCTAGCTAGAAAGCAACGGAGCTCTGTACAATTAAGGTGAGCTGAACATAGTTGGTCTATGGTCCTCTTTTGTCGGTGAAGAGTTCATTGAAGAGCAGGGTCTGTTTTTTCTTCCACCCTCCTGCCTCCTTCTCCTGCCTAACTCTGTTCATTTTTTGCTGACTGTTTGCCTGGTTCACCTCCAGCCCACTGACCCCCGGCAGTCTTTGCCTCAGGGCCATTGCACTATGTTCAGCATTACTGCACTTCTGCTTACGCTCCATGAGCGAGGCAACCTCTCTGCACATAACCCAGAGCCCTGTTGAACTGGACGTTTTTAATCCCCTCAACCCCCCTTCCTCGCACCTCCGTCTGTACGCATGCATGACTGAAATGTAGTAGGACTAGTAATTTTGTCTGTCCCGTCCCACTCCCCCTTTTTTTCTGTTCCCGCTCCCTAGCTTGGTCGCAACTGTAACACTTCATACTCTTGCACTAGGAGAATTGCCGTCAGGCCTAGTATGCTTTCTATTTTAGATCATTCGCAAACTTCAAGGTCTAAGAATTATTTCTATATGCCCTTGTTCCCTTCCCGCCTTGAAGCCCTTTGCAGCACTCCACCTGTGTATAAGCGCTGTATAAATAAACATGGGAAAGATGATGACAAATTACCAGACGCTGTCTGAAGAAGAATGGTGGAGACAACTACACTTGACTGAAAGCAAGCCACTGTTGATTGCAGTAATGCGATTTTTGGAGCTCCTGCAGAAACGCCTAAAAATGAATCCGGTGGTTGCCTAAAACAGCGGCCCGCACAGTTATAGGTCAGGAGACCAACCTCTCTGAAAAGACTGATAAAACAGAATATCTGTTGGTGCAAAGATAGAGGAATTGGGGGTAGAAAAAGTCTGGAGAAGTAGACCAATAAGGTGTTTGGTGAAAAATAGTTAAGGACTATAGATGGAATGTTGATCTTATGTTAAAGATAAAGTTTTTCAAAAGTTTACATAAACTAAATTAAAATAATAAATAAATAAATAAATAAACAATTACATTGTAGGAGGAAGAGAGGCAGCGGGATATTAGCAGGATGGTTGTTAGACTCTGGGAGCATAGCAGTAGAATGCTTGTTTTCTGGTATTCTTCTTGCACATCTTGGACTCCAGTTTGGTAATATATTTGTTGCATTGACCTGAGATGATGATCTTTTCAGCTAAGTGTGGTGGTGTCTTGGAACTTAGAGCTTGGTAGGCAGTGCAGGCTGCCTTAAAGGTGATGAGAGGTAACCAGTGTAGTTCCTTGAGAGTGAGGAAATGTGGTTGCAGTTCTTCAGTCCTGTAATGAGGCATGCTTGATGACTTTCAGAAAGGCCAGAGTTATGGTTGGGTCACCTGCCAGGAGGGCATTTCCACCATCTAATTGGGATAGCACCAGGGCCTAGAAAACAGAACCATAATCTGAGTTGAGGATGAAGCGTTTGAGTTGGCCCAAGAGTGAGAGATGGTACTATGTTGGTTTTGTCTTCTTGGTTAAGTGTGCTTTGAAGAAGAGGTTGCAATTGATGTGAAACTAAACCAAGAACCAACATGTAGCCCAGCAAGCATCCCAGACCACCACTAAATCAGTAATCACCGCAGGCAGCCCTGCTGCAACCACAGTGGACACAACCACAGGCAGTTCAACTGCCATTATGGCAGCCAAATACAAAAGGTAGTACAACATCAACCTTAGGAGAGGGAGCTTAATTCAAGGACAGGCTCGGGTTTTTAGTGACCAGCAGGTATCAGCTACCTACCACCTCGTTATGACAGCGAAACATTCAATCTTGGGAAACATCCAGGATGACATGTAACCCAACCAAGAGTTGGGAGCAACCATACCTCACAGGCCCGGCTCCAGCAGGGGGTGTGGGGGCCAGGCCCCCCCAAGGCCACTCTCTGGCCCCCCCCTTAGAAAGGAAGCCTTCAATGTGGGACCCAAGGGAGTGTGGAATTTGGGGTGTGGGGGAGCATTTAGAGTGGTGGAAATGGAAAGAAATTGGTGGGGGATCCCACAAGGGCTGGGTAGGGGCAGTGGTTTGGGGGGGACGGTGCCCGAGGAGGCAGGGTTTAGGGGAGCGTAGTTAAAAGTTGACCTCCGATCAAGGGAAATGTAAATAATAATAGTTTTAAACAGCGCTATTACTTTGATGCTGCTTCTTTTCCAAACTATATCTCAATTCCACTTTAAACCACTTCCATGGCACTGGTGATGAGTTACTTCACTATGCGGAAATATAGTTTTGACCAGTGTTGCTGAGTAAATATTCTTTAAAATGCACAGTTTGCACCCCATTTTTTTTTAAACTTCCCCTTCGGTACTATTCAAACAGGGTGATTTCTGTTGCTATAAGCAAGGTTTTCTTTTACTTGAACCACACCCGGCACAGCTCCTGCAGCTCCCCTCTGAAAGCAGTTGGGTGGCTGCATCATGTGTGATAGTTTCAATGTTAATAGGGGTATTTATTTATTCATGCAATGCTTGTCGGATACCTGCATATTTATTTATTTATGCAATGTTTGTCGGATACAGGTATTTTACAAACATTACAGAAATAAATAATCTGGGTGCATGTATCCGACAAACATTGCATAAATAAATAAATGAACCGGGTTATGGCTGAGGACTGTAACTCCCTCTTGTGACCCCTTGCACAGGGTCACCAGAGGAAGTTATGGTTTGCTCACGTGTGCTTCCCTTTTTTTCCCCCCCCAGCACTGGCTCTGACCGGATCCCGAGATCCAGCTACACATCTGGTGCTGGATCTCGGTTCTGGCGAGTGCCGGCTCAATCGCCAACACTGGGCATTTCACTCGAAGGGCCTGTTTCACAGAAGTGTTTTAAAATGGCGCAATCCCATAGGAAAGCGTTCTGTGAATCAGGCCCTAAATGTGCAGCAGGAACCTCTGAGAGATTATCATTCTGAAAGGCTTCACTGCAGGAGGCCCAGCCAGGATTTGTTTGCTTGCCCTGGACATGATCTATGCCTCACAGACATGAAAGCACAAACAACCAGGGAGATGAAGGGCCATTAAACACCACTAAGTGAAGAAGCACACTTACTCAAGCATACTCAATCACACTTACGTAAGCAGGCCTACAACTATTTTCTCAAACCTAAAATCACAAAGTTGGTTTCTGTCATTTAAAGCATGTCTATTTTGCTGTGGGAATATAGCATGTTTTCACATCATGCTCTATTAAATGTTTAACTATATCAAACAATAAATGACACATGGGGGGTCATTATGAGTTGGGCGGTAAGGGATTACCGGCACCGGTAAGGAGACTGGTGCCGGTAATCCCCTACCGCCCAATTCCGAGGTCCCTTAGCAGGAACCGTAAGGGATGTGTGGTCGGACCACACGTCCTTTACGGGTCCCGCTAGAGAGGCACAGCTTCACCATACTGATGAGGTCCAACCAGACCGAAACACTTGTCTGGGGTTGATGTTGGTACTCTTATAAGATTTCTTTTAAATTCTCAATAACTTTTATGCTGGAGTTTGTAGGCTATCATTCAGGATGGGGAAAATAAAGCTACAATCATTGTTGATCATTTTCCAAGTCAAGCGAAGTGGAAAAAGTTGCGCTAAAAGCATTTATCACAACTTTTTGTTCACTGCAGGAATTTGGATGGTGTGGTAGGCGAAGTTGGAGAGCAGATCGAATTTAACAAGTTTGCCTGCTTTTAAAGGTCCCTTTGTCGAATCCGATTGGTTTTCCACCAGAATGTATTTTTATGTTGCTGCAAAACCAATGGATTCCTATGGAATCCGCCAGACTTTTTTACACTGGTAAAAGCAGGCAGATTCCAAAAGAATTGTGGGAGGTATTTACACTTTTCCAGACACAGAGGAAAAGGGAAGATCAAAGGCGATATTTACCAGTGTTTCATGCTTTACTTTACCAGTACTTGGTGGAAACAATTACAATTGCATGGAGGTGTACTTTTGCCAAAAACTGAAAACAGGAGTGGTGCAATTTGGGATTGCAATCAAAATTACTCCCTTACTCTTTCATCAACACGTTTCTACAATGATAACCTTGTCAGGTTGGTTTATCATGTGACTTTTTAAAGCAATTGTATATAATTGAGTATTATTTTAGAAATTCAAAACCAAATTTCAACACACATTTGTACCAACTTGAGCTTGGAGGATGCGTAGTCAACTATCTAAATTTGAATCCAGTTTCAAATTCTGACTTTCCCGCTTAACCAAAGTGTGTGATCCTGGGCAATTATGTAATTATTCAGTTCACAGTATAAGCTATTTCAAAAAAGCCTCACTCACGGTTTAATAGATGAGCAGCACATGTGTGAGGACCTGCCAAGAACACACACGCACCATTCTTTGAAAATATCAGGCCACATATATTGAACAAAATTGTGAAATTGAATAGCAAATCAAAGTAAACACATCAAACAAAAAGCCATCATGGACAATTGCATATTTTCTAACCAGCATGTAAACAGTATCTACTATCACACAATAGAACCCAGGTTGATTAATTCTGTGGGGATATTTTCACAAAATATTTTAATTTTTGTTTTTAGTTCGCCCTCTAGAGAGGTACTTGGGATTACTTCAAAAAAGGCTGCTTCATAGATGAATAAATAGTCATTTTATTTGATTTCTCTATCCACAGGGTATACAAAGGAGGTACAGATCAACATATTTCTATTGAATCTCCCGTATTCCTCTTCTGTTCTGATCTTTCTCATGATTAGTTTTCAGAATCCAGGTTAGAGGTTATTAAAAATGATTCCCATCTTTTTGATGGGGAGTCCTGAATCGGGGAGCCCATGTGGGTTTTGAATTCATTGTTTTAAACGTCTGGGACTCTTCCTGATATTTGAAGCCTACCGGTTTCAGTGGCACAAGGGCCACATTCATCAGGGCTGGACAGACACTGAAGGGTTAGTGTGTCGATGTCTAGATAACTGGTTGTATCATGCCAGGGAATCCCACCTGCAGATGAGGCGGGAACAAGAGGGAGGGGGGGGACAAAAAGAGGAGAGTGAGTGGTACCATAATGATTTTTGAGCAGTGTCACAGACGTTTATCAGTGCTCTCAAGATGAAAATTCAACCTAGGTCTTACCTAGTTATAGGGGTCCCCACGAATATCCGTGCGGTTGGAAGGAGAGAATTTATACTTCCCACGAAAAGCAAGAAGCTATTGTCATGCTCTGGAATCTGGAAAACAAAGAGGGGAGTGATGTTTTAACCAGAGAGGGCGGACAGTAGTGTAATATATCACAAGTAGTTAAAATTAGTGCTTATTAGAAGGGGTCATATACAAATGAACCCACGGCATATTTTCATTCATGGAGCTCCGAGGCTAGACATGTTTACGCTAGACAAGTGTCAATAAGCATAGCGTATATGGCCTATCATGCAGTGCCAGAATCCCCTGGGGTAAACCAACCAACCGGGAGTACTGGCAAATGGGAAGCGAAACTGTAGGGCAGAAGGGTCCACTAATCGACCTATTGAACTTCAGAGCCCATAACAAACAAAAAGGGGGGGGGGGGACAGAAGTCTGTGCCTGCACGGTAAATTCAGCTTTTCCTCATGTCATGCTCAAGATGGGCTTACCTTCGCCGCTTTGAAAATATCAAGTTGGGGAGGGACGGCTCACCGCGGAAGATGCCGGTCCGTGCATGGATATGTTTGTGGGATAGATACTGTCACGTCTAGATGATGTATTAAAAAAAGCGTCCGACCAGCGACACAAAGGAGGGACTAGTTTGCAGAGTAAGTGTAGGTGCCGTAATTCGGGCACCACATTAGGCTCAACATAGTAAGGGCATCATACTACGTGGAGCAAGGTCCCAAAGTACGGCGGGTTATGAAAGGGTGCAAACAGTCAAATAATTCCTGAAAAGACCCATATCCATGCTAGTGGAATATATGGTTAAGACGTACAAGTCGTCACGCCATGTATAACTCTGCAGGTCCTGATATCTAGGGGACAGAAGTGTGTGAAAGCTTAAAAGCTAGCTAAAAAGCTAGGGGGCGCTACAATATTTTACCTCACATAATTGCCATAGCCCAATACATTCGGTGGTATCACATAAATAGTATCACATTATTTACAGACTAGTATATATATATATATATATATATATATATAATAAAATGCAGTGAAGATGGTTTTTCATAAAGTGGCCAAAGTTTGCCAGCTAGTTGGTTCGTTCAAGCCGGACTTGTCTGTTTGTAGGGGAAAGATCCATAATTGTTCTCTTTTGAAGAGTAAATCATGAATGTTTCCCCCTCGCTTAGGGACATTGACTTTTTCAATGACTGTCCATCTGATATCCGTTGCTTCATGCTGGTGTTGGACAAAGTGAGTTACCATGGGGGCAGTTAATTTTTTGGTGCGGATACATGACCGGTGTTCAGCCAGTCTAGTTTGTATAGACCGGGTGGTCATACCCACATATTGCTTATTGCAGGGGCAGGTTATTAAGTAAATCACGTTCTTACTGTTATAGTTTATGAAGTTTTTCTGCAGCCATGGGTAGCGCCAGCCAATATCGATAGATGTGGTTCTGGTAGTTCCTGCACATGCACTGTAGGTACCACATGGCGCATGTCCCGTGGGTTTGGCCTGGTTCCATAAGGTGGCGATGATGGGTTCCCTTGCTTCTTTATAGGTGTGGATCAACGAGTCTCGAAGGTTCTTCCCTCGCTTAATTGCAAATCTAGGTTTCTCAAGATTTGATTCTCCCACATTCAAGAGTGGCCATAGTTTAATCACTTCTTTTTTAATTTTGTTGGTAAAGGGTGAAAAACTGAAAATCGCAGTAATTTTCTCTTCTTGATCTGTCTTTCTGGTATGCTGTTCCAGAGTAGTCTCTCTCGGAATGTTTCTTGCTCTTTTTTTAGCTCTCTTTATCGTGCATCTGGGATAGCCGCGATCCCGTAACTTGCAGTAGTGTTGACTTGATTGTTGTTCATATGCCTGCATTGTTGAGCAGTTCCTGCGGTATCTCAGGAATTGTCCAAAGGGTAAGTTGTTTCTCAATGGATGATAGCTCATAAATTTTAAGAGAATTCCTATCTGAAATTTTGTTATATACCTTGGTGTTTATTTGGTTGTCTTTTATCTCCAGGTTCAAGTCCAAGAAATGTACTGACGTTTTACTATGTGTTTCAGAAAAAGTAAGAAAAGGATTCTCTTCATTGAGCCAGGTCATAAAAATGACGAGTTCTTGTTCATTGCCATGGAAAATCATCAGAACGTCATCGATATATCTCTTCCACAGTTTTATATATGTGCCCCATGGGTTGGTGATAGGATAGATCGTCTTCTCTTCAAAATCCGCTACATACAGATTCGCTAGGCTCGGCGCGAAGGTAGTGCCCATCGCTGTACCAGATGTTTGTTCGTAGAATGAAGTTTCATACATGAAGTAGTTCTTAGTCAAGGCGATCTCAGCTAGTTGCATAATGAGATTAACTGGCGTTTTAAGGGGTGGGGTTGTATCTCTCAGGATTTTCTCGATCACTTGTAGGGTTGCCATCTGCGGGATCTTTGTGTATAGCTGTTCAATATCCAGTGTCACAAGTAATTGACTTTGTATGTCAAAGGGTAGATCTTTGAGTAGCCGAAGGACGGCAGTAGTATCCTTCAAATGTAATCTCATCTGGTTCACTTTAGGTCTCAGGAAGTAGTCGACAAACTCTGACCGTGGCTTCAAAATGGAGCCTATGCCTGACACTATAGGTCTTCCGGGGATAGGGGTGATGCCCTTGTGAACTTTAGGTAGAGCATAAAACGCTGGTCTCCTCAGAGATTTCTGGTTCAAATAGTCGTACTCTTTTGTGCTGATGTAACCCTTTGCTAGGGCTTCTTCCAGGATCATAGTATGATGCCCTTACTATGTTGAGCCTAATGTGGTGCCCGAATAACGGCACCTACACTTACTCTGCAAACTAGTCCCTCCTTTGTGTCCCTGGCCGGACGCTTTGTTTAATACATCACCTAGACGCGACAGTACCTACGCGAAGCCACGAACATATCCACGCACGGACCGGCATCTTCCGCGGTGAGCCGTCCCTCCCCGACTTCATATTTTCAAAGCGGCGAAGGTAAGCCCATCTTGAGCATGACATGAGGAAAAGCTGAATTTACCGTGCAGGAACAGACTTCTGTCCCTGCCCCCCTTTTTGTTCGTTATGGGCTCTGAAGTTCAATAGGTCGATTAGTGGACCCTTCTGCCCTACAGTTTCGCTTCCCATTTGCCAGTACTCCCCGTTGGTTGGTTTACCCCAGAGGATTCTGGCACTGCATGATAAGCCATATACGCTATGCTATGCTAGACACTTGTCTAGCGTAAACATGTCTAGCCTCAGAGCTACATGAATGAAAATATGCCGTGGGTTCATTTGAATATGACCCCTTCTAATAAGCACTAATTTTAACTACTTGTGATATATTACACTACTGTCCGCCCTCTCTGGTGAAAACATCACTCCCCTCTTTGTATTCCAGATTCCAGAGCATGACAATAGCGTCTTGCTTTTCGTGGGAAGTATAAATTCTCTCCTTCCAACCACACGGATATTCGTGGGGACCCCTATAACTAGGTAAGACCTAGGTTGAATTTTCATCTTGAGAGCACTGATAAACGTCTGTGACACTGCTCAAAAATCATTATGGTACCACTCACTCTCCTCTTTTTGTCCCCCCCTCCCTCTTGTTCCCGCCTCATCTGCAGGTGGGATTCCCTGGCACAATAAAACCAGTTATCTAGACATCGACATCGACACACTAACCCTTCAGTGTCTATCCAGCTCTGATGAATGTGGCCCTTGTGCCACTGAAACCGGTAGGCTTCAAATATCAGGAAGAGTCCCAGACGAGTAAAACAATGAATTCAAAACCCACCTGGATTCTGAAAACTAATCATGAGAAAGATCAGAACAGAAGAGGAATACGGGAGATTCAATAGAAATATGTTGATCTGTACCTCCTTTTTATACCCTGTGGATAGAGAAATCAAATAAAATTACTCTTTTTTCATCTATGAAGGAGCCTTTTTTGAAGTAATCCCAAGTACCTCTCTAGAGGGTGAACTAAAAACAAAAATTTAAATATTTTGTGAAAATATCCGCACAGAATTAATCAACCTGAGATCTATTGTGTGAATGTATAAGGGTACACTCAGGCTTGAGACCCTTTTCCTTGGTCCTTTTGTGTCAAGAGAACAGTATGTACTAGACATTGATGTACAGGGGGATGGCAGGGAGGAAGCACCTCTCCTCCCTGCCAAGCCCAACCGGGAGCGATACCAGGCAGCTGGAAACCCCTTAACCTGCACTGTCGGCCTATTGATCCCACTCCCCCCAACCCATAACACTCTCTCCTACATGCTACCACTCCCTCGTGCACTCAACTCAATTAAAGTGTTCTTCAAAAATGTAACAAAAAATAAAATGTTTTTCTTCGAAATGTCATTTTGTAAGAAACAAGATGTCCTATTCCTTGCTTCAGTATTCTGGAGAGGGGGGACTGTCTTTTACAACTAGATGGCGGGACAAAAAGCACCTCCTTTTGGGCCTGCTGGGAGTAGCCACAGTGTTTAGGATGGCATTGTTGGGCACGCACCAACTGAAATGGCACAAAGACTGGGGGCCTCGCTTCCCAGTCTTTGCAGAGGAAGAGGCAGCATCACCCTTGATTCTCCGCAGCCAGGCCAAGAAAGACATGGGGGGGCTCATTAAGAGTCTGGCGATAACCGTGCTAGTACTACCGGCAGGTTGCCGCCAGACCCTTAATGATTTACCGGCGCCGGACTTGCCGGAAAGACTGGGGTATTACAACCCGGGCGTTCTGGAAAGTCAAGCGCCGGTAAATTGTAAGTCCCCATTCCCATGGAGTCCCGTAAAACTCCATGGGAATGGGGACCAGGGAAGCACCGGCACAGTTGTTAACAGTGCTGGTGCTTCCGTGACGGTTTGCCTACCGTGGCTGATGTGTCCGGCAGGGTCTGCCCTGTCAGACACAGCGGCTCTGGCAGGCAGACTCGTAGTTTGCCAGTCCGGAAACAACAGTGCTGGTAAGCTTACCGGCACCATTATTTCCGGACCTACAAACTTGTAATGATGACCATGGTGTGGGTTTTGGGGGTAGGTGGGATAGGAGGTCAATGGGAATGGTGGTCAGGGGGGCCTGATGGAAGGTGATTGGGTGTGCAAGGTGAAGGAGAAGTGGATATAATAGAAACGGGAGGAGCAGATGACAAGTGAAGCTAGGTAGATTGATGTTGCAACACTATTTTCCTAGTTTCTCCTTTGCTCTGTGCTGTTTTTATAGAGTGGTGCACATTTATTTTTGTCTGGATTTGGGAAGACATTTTCTTCTGGATCACGGATCTGGGAAATCTGGATTAATACCAGCCCTTTCTTTAGAGTACTCAAACGCCCACACAGAATAGAAATTGGGCCCCCCTGTTCACAAACCTGGCCCACCCAGATGAACATTCCTGGAGCCGGGCCTGATACCTCATCTGTTGTAGCTGCACACTCTGCTGCACTTCTGTGAACGTGGATAATTCCTGGACATTGTGGCACTGTTTTTCCAAAATACTCCTGGTAGGTCATGGGTGTCATGATATATTGCGTAGAGCAGCACATCATTTCTGAAGGTACCGTGTTGCTCTGCGTGCCACAAAAGCAAATTACTTTACAATTGAGACCTTTCTCAAAGTGGTGGGGGCCCTCAACTGACCCATGTAGCCCTTCTACACCATCAATCTCGGGAAGCAGGCCTTCTGGAACGGATGTCTGCCACACAGCATCAATGTGCTAAAGGTCTTAAACGCAGGCTTCAGCTTCACCCTTGTCATCTTAACCTTCCCACGGTCAACTTCAATCATGGTGGGGCTACAGCATTTTTGACCTACGAGCTAGTTGTATCTGTATCACACCACTTTTACAAAACCTCATGTCACTGAAATGTTTGCAAAAATTAATGATTACTGAAAAGCACTCCATCATTACTGTGTCCACAGATGTGTTGTTGAGTTCACAGTTTGGGGTGTTTAAACATGTTTTTCAGAACCAGCTGTCATGAAGCCTAGGCGATTGTTCTGATAGCGTATCTGAATGTGGTACTCTTTGCAAAGAAACAAAACAAACGTGCAACATTCTAGTCTTCCAGCAAGATGCCAGCACCCAGGTTTCCCTTTCAAGATGGCAGATTGTGCTTCAGGGTAACCAATAGCCATGCTGGAACTAGAGGTTTAATTGTTGTCTGGGAGTCACCATGCTCATGTTGTAAAACTTCAAGTATTTTCCTCAACTGAGACATTGTACCCCCGTTTCAGTGTTCCCCTGTACTGCGCAATCCAGTTTGAAGTAATTTCCCGTTCCTTGCTTGTCCTTTGTTGTCCAATCCTCCTGGGTTCTTTGCTTACCTTGTTCTCTGTGGTTGTCCTTGCCTGACCTGTATATCTCTGCAAGCTATGCTGTGACCTTGGGCCTCTTCTGGGAAGCCTTTATTCTGCTTTCTTTGCCCAACAAGCTTCGTATCTTCCTCCAAGTCTCCTAAGGGGTTTTCCCTCACCTGGGTTTTTTCCTTATGAACCCGTCACATTTCTCCCAAATCACGTAATTTGTCTGTCTGTAAGATTGCGCATTGTCATCGGGTTAGTGACCAGCCCTTTCGCTTCACCACCAAGTCGCATAATAAGTATAGAGTAAGGCAAGTCGCTGACACCAGCACTAGAGTGGAGACTGGGACCTGCATAGGTTTTCCACGCTACAAATCAGCTCAATAGCTCAGTGGTTAATGAGGCTAAGAAGTCAGACTGACTCTTAGATCAGACGTTTGGGGTGATTTACAATTGACATCAAGAGAGCATGGCAAGTATAAGAACGTTAGCAAAACTGTATATTAAAAATATACTGTTTTATTATGATGACACTTGCATTAACACATATTCCAACAATTCTGCACCGCAATATGGATTATGCACCACTTTAGTATTCGCAAAGTGAAACAAAAAGAGAGCACATAAAGTGAGGGAAAAGCTGTTATTACATGCATTAGAGGTGTGTTATGTTATAAGGCACCCACAACACTTATAGCAATAGGTAGGAAGTCTAACCCTACTCTAATGTCCCAGTGTGTTCAAGATAAGTAACCAAGGTTTTAGAGATATGACAGTTTCCGCACACACAGATAACTCGACTGTAGAATTCAATTGACTCCATCAAAGTGGCTGAAACGATTGTTCAAAAGTCAGCACCTGTATTGTGAGAGCAGAATTCCGATTATAAGGTAAGTATTCAAAGGTTAAGGCACCTGTGAAAGAAAAAGTCAGACTCCAGTCCTTAGGGTATAAAGGGACCCCTACTATGACTTGTATACCTGGGCACCACCACTTTGGGCAAGGCAGGAAAAGCTACAGGCAGACTTAACATCCTAAGGCTTTTCAGTAGGCACGGGGGCATGGACATATAAGCCATCTTGCCCCCTGGACTCCAAATAGCAAAGCCAGCACCTCCGCGGTACGGAGGATGATTGGGTAAAACTGGTTTCATTGTTTGACTCAGCAGGCACGGTGCAGCATGGTGGTCATGCTTGAGTCCCAGGCAGGCCCTTCTCCACGATGACAAACTGCAGCAACAGGGTGAGGAAGGCTTTGCAGTGCAGGGAAGATGAGAGTGCAGTTTTTAGTACGAAGACTAGATGTCGCCCATGCAATGAGGCAGTCTATATTCAGATGAATGCAGGTTAATTTAAGCACAGCAGCACTTCCAAGCTCTGGGTCTGCAAGGATAGAACACACGACTTAAGGTGTCATGGTTTCACTAGTCCAAGGGGGGAGGTCTTCTCAACCGTAGGAAAGCAGGGCTTAACAAAGTGGTTGTTGGCTTTGCCAATGCTGGATGTAGTACCAGTCCTCCAGTGTTCCTCTGGTTTTCCTTCAGCTTCAAATTCGTGGATGTATTGGCTTAGAAATACTGCCAGATTCCTCCTCAGCTGGAGTTTAAGATTAGAGGAGGGCAAGGTCTGCCTTCCAACAGCACTGACACCATTCAACCAGGTAGTGGCCTGCACATCTGCCCAGAACAAGAAATCACCATTGCTTGAATGTAGAAGAGGGCTGATCAGGCAGGCAGGTACTATGGACACCCTTGCAGCCTTCTTGAAACAATTCCATTAAGATGCATGCTCTTTTAAGATGCCAAGACACAGCTCCAGCTAACAAAACACGACAAATCCAGGTGCAAGGGCTACACCACGCGGCACAGACATTTGGAGTTGATTGTAAACATAAAAGGCATAATTACTGCTAAAAAACCCGGAACAAGCATAACAATGTATTCGCTGCGACCAGCGTGTTATAGGCACATTTTAAAAATTATCAAAAACGACACACTGTGCCCCTGCATCATACCACATATGGTGGCTTGTGCTGCCTTATAAAAACTAAGTTGAAAAGTACACTGCAGAATATTTCCCTGCACTGGCAGCTGGTAGGACTCGTAAGTGTATTCCAGAAATTGGTTACAGTGGTAGGTGGCATCAGTAGAAGTCCCTCTGGCCCCAAAAACATTCAGGAAACCAGGGAAGGCCAACAAAGAACAACCAAAAGGTGTAGTGCACTGACAAAGGGCGCCAGAAGAAACCCAAAATGGGACCATGTTCTCCCAGGCATAACCTGCACATGAAAGTCAGTGAAGGCAGTCATACATGCTAATCAATCACAATGGGTTAAAATCTGAATAACCACCCACATGCCTTTTAGAAGACAATTGGCACATAAAGGCACATGAACCATAATAAGTATGCAAATGGCTCTGTTTATACAACCTCCATTACTCATACCACACTCTTTTTCCATGGACTCTGGAAACCCCAGCACCCCTAGTTGATGAAACCCGCATAACGGCCTATGGCACCAATGATGCGACAATACACAGAGCAGCACCAGGAACACAATTGAGTTTAGGTGTCGTGAATATGAATGTTCCTGAGTCTACACAGCACTGGGGAGGGGGGGCACTACATTATAAACACAAGTGCCTCATGTTATATTATTTTGCCATAAGGTGCAATGAGGCGAAATCTGACCACGAGGAGCAAGACCCTGCTAATGGGGCAAAAAAATACATAGGGCACTTGGACAGCATAGAGATAATGTTCCTGTTGTGAGGAAGAGAGAGGAGCTAAAAACACCTTTTCATGCATATTATCTTCAGACAGAAAACCATCCCAATCCTCCAGAAACACATTCCTGGGGCAAGTCCTGTCCAGCTCTCGATCCCTCACCCTCCAAAAACACACCAAAAGCCCAACTCGTAAATCTCCAACCCTCCAGATAACCCAAAATGTCTAAATCCTCCTTCCCCGTCCCTCTAAAAAAACACAAAAAATCCAGATTATGTGTGCATCCCACTCACAAATGCTCCCAGTACACTGAGTCCGTGCAAATCTGTTACATTCCCCCTGGCTAATCCTCAAAACATCAGCCCAAAAACCTAAATCCTGTGAATCACTCCACAAATACCTGAGGGTGCAAATTCTCTGCAAACCACCCTCCCCCTGCCTGACCCTCCAAAGACACCCAAGGAGTCAGTTCTGTGCAACCCACTTCCAAAACATACACAATGTTCTGTGCATAGCGACACTCGGCTGGACCTACACAATAACAACACATGTTCTCAGTGAGGGTGCAAAAGAAATCCAAAGTCCTGTACGTGTTTGTGGGTATCGTGTAAAGTGATTGTCTCTTTTAAGAGGATTGGAGCTCTGAATGAGTGATGGGACAAACGCTGCATTGTTAATGAGTGCCCTCTGGGCACAGTTTGGCATCTGTTGTCCAGAGCAGAGCGTTTGGAAGAGATGAGGACAGCAGAAGATTGGGTACTGTCTCAACTGAAACAAATCTGCGCTGTGGGCAGACGTTGAGTGTGGGGTTCCAGAAGCTCAGTCGAGGAGGCATGAAACTGGACATACCTGATACTGGCACCAACCATATGGTGGCTAACGGAGAGGTTGAACAGGTCAAAACCAAGCCGGGAACTTGTAGTGCTGTGTAAGGGAAGGCTGCAGTGAGTGTAGAATTGTATACAAATACTTGCTTCCCTGCTGCTTTGTCTTCTTCCTCATACTCAAGGTACAGGGCCACAGCATTGGCCTTGGCCTTAGCCTGGGCATCCTCAGCATTGACCAGAGCAGCACAAAAGTCATTTAAATCCTCTGGGATCTCTATTTTGGCTAGAGGTAAAAAAGGTGAACGTATCCAAGTGGCCAGCTCATTCAACATGGGAATACTTCAATATGTACTCACAGCGAAAAAACTGGCTCCTAATGACTTATCGGTATCTTCAACCTAGTGGTGTAGAAAATGCTACAACTCTCCCTTTTATATGTGTGCTCCCTCACACAGGCATGGTGTTCATAGCCTATTTAAAACTATGAGAAAGGTAAGGTCTTCAGCAAGAAAGGTCCTATTATCTCCCTACTATAAAGGTGCTTTACTCCCAAATCCATCAGGCGTATTCAAAATCTGTCCACTTTTCATCAGATAGCGGAGAAACAGTATGACCCTTCAGTGTGTTCCTAGAATAATGCTACACGTCTGACTCTTAACTTGATTGGTAGGGGAAGGCAATGCATCCGTTTACCAAAATTAGTATTTAATTACTGGCGCCTATCATTATAGGATACTCTTCATATTTGAATAATTTATAACGTGCTCAGGACAAACTAAATCGTATTTAGGTGCCGATGGAAATATTGTGATGGCAAAGCGACCAACGGTAGCAAACTCTGCGAAGGCAGAAGTAGCCCGAATGCCCGGTTAAGGTGGTATGACCACCTATCATTCACTTAAAACAAGTGAGTTTTTAAAGCTTTACGAAACAGAAAAAAAGATTTCAAGGATCGAATGACCATTGGCAGCCTACTCCACAATTTGGGGCAATACACTCCAAATCTTTGTTCGCCCTTAGAGCCACAAACGCAGGGTGAGACTACTAACAGTTTGCCCCTGAGCACAACCAATGTGCCGGTAAGTACCTGCCAATTTTACGTGACAAATATGAATGGCCAAGGTCATTTAGACATTTAAGAACTAGACAAAGGATTTTAAAATCGACCCTGTACTTTCTAGTAAGCAAATGAAGGGGATCACCTCAGCCCTGAAATAGGAGATGACTTTCTCTCTGAATAACAGTCTTACTGCAGCATTTTGCACTGTTTACAACGGCTGATGTTGATTAGATGGAATACCTTCAAGCAGGCCATTGCAGTAGTCAAGTTTGGAGTTCTATGGCTCCCACCACCACTGCATGGTCATCCGCAGGAGCAAACGGGAGGGCCTCTCACAGAAGACACAGAGTATAAAACACAGAAGGTACCCTGGCACCCACCTTAGCATCACAACGCAGATTTTCCTGCCAGATACAGCATAGGTTCTTCACTTTAGTGGAATATGATAGTTATGTAACCAGAAAACACGGTGGGTGGGGATGCCTCATAGGGTCAAGGAGATGTTTAGGTCTGAATAGTTGCCACTTCAGGTTTTTTTGCATTGAGTTGAAGCCAGTTGGCAGATATCCACCCACTGACCTCATCCAAGCAGTTTTACCCTTACGAAAGCCTCATCAATATTACCTATTTTGATGAACACCTGCGTGTCATCAGCGTAGGAATTAAAGTTTATCTTGTACCTCCTAAATATGTCCATAAGAGGATGCAGGTGGAGGTTAAAAAGGAGGGGTGACGAGGAAGATCCCTGAGGGACTCCACAGTTCTGAGGGAGGAACTCTTGTTCACATTCTGACTGCCCAGTTTCAGCCAGAGTGTAATTTGTAGCATTCTCCTGAATCTACCAATGCAATTGATCTTAGATTAAACCCAAAGAGACAGTTTCAATGTTATGTGAGAAACCAGAAGGTGTCTCACTTACTAGTCCCTGGGGATCTCCTCATCCAGGTGGCCAGGAAACGCCATTGCTATTAGATCCAGTTGCTGGGGGTGGACTAGTGAGGATCGATCACCTGGATGAGGGCTCCTCGGGGAGTGGAAGTGGGATACCGACAGGTGAGATGCAGTATCCCCTTCCTTATGACACCTTTTCCCCATCCAGCCTGGTAGGATACTCAGGAACTCTACCCCCCCCCTTTTTTCTAACACACACACTCTCGCACAGGATGAATGACAATGGATCAATACCCGAGCCATTTACCTGACATGTCCCAACACAAGGGTCAGGCATTTACCAACAACTACTCACACCTGTACACCCTTTCCCTTCCTCATGGGGATAAACGGCAGAGCACACTCCGAAGAAGGCCGAACGCACACAGTAGCAGTCATTCCAGGACGGCACACATGCAGTAGCAGTCATTCCAGGAAGGCTGTTCAAATGGAGGAGAAAGACAGCGAGACCTGAAAGAACCAAAGGAGGGAGTTGCCCTGGCCCTTTTCATCTCAGATCTGCATCCGATCTGCAGAGCCTCTGATGAAGGATACATAAGACTGGGAATCGCAGCTGGCAGGAGGTGCGGCACATGTCAGCGGTACATGGAACCCTCCCGCACTGATAGCCAGGGTGGGGAGAACTGGTGGCCATGGAGGTACCATCCTTGACTCCAGTGGACAAAGGAACAGAGTGAGTTCAACAGGGCTGGTGAGTCAGAAGCACCTGACAGACAGGGTTGTGTTGGGCTCAAGGTTGCAGCGACAGCTGTAGGAAGATAAAGTAGACAAAGGTTGTTTATAAACGAATAAAATGGGTACCAGAGTCAGAGTGGTCCAGGGCCACGTGGGCACTCAGTTGAAGGTCTCTGCCTATGCCCTTCTCCTGAACAAAGAGACTGTGTTGACTATAACAAGTAAAGGAAACTACAAGAGGACACAGGGAAAGCTGGTGTAACGTGTTAAGGTGGTCACAAAAGGGTCATGTAAAATGCTTTGTACAATTGAAAGTCCTTGACTCATTGTAGAAGTTTTGTTATTGTAAAAATGGCGTTTGCACCCGACTGAGGGGAACATCGTACACACTGTGGTGATAGGCTAACCGAGTTACCCAGCGAGATGTGATTGCCCTTTGGAAGTCTCTGTGTAAAGCTAACAAAAGTGTTAGGGAGGTCTGAGCCCGGATGAGGGGGACCTAATGTGAACATTGTGCGATTGTTTAAAAAGACATTAAGACTCACGATTATCATAGGATGCGGCACATGTGAACCTGTCCGAGGGATTCCTGCGAAAGCATAGTGATGATGGAACTGTGTTGAAGCCTGACGGGGGCTAAGGGAAAGTGTGATGGGGGCTAAGGGAAAGCCTGACTGGTGGCTGGATAACCATGGGAAGTGAATCCTGCATTGTGAGAAGTTTTAAATGAACAGTGTTATTTCAGCAAACGTGAACCTGGCTGGGGGTTGCCTGCGAATAAGGGAGAAGACTAATACACCCGTGAACATTGTGACAAGTGTGAACCCAACTGAGGGATGTCCACAGTGAGTAATTAGTCTAATCTCGACTGAGGGAGGCTGACATTGAGAGACGGATCGGAGCCCAACTGAGGGGGATCCAAGGGTGACAGGTATTCACACACCTAAAGATTTGTTGTTTGTTTTGGCGTATTGGGACCTCTGAAGCAAGAGACTTGGAGACAGAGGGCCCTGATACTGGAAAAGAAACTGTAAACTTGTGCTGGAGAAGCCCGGGAGTATGCGATGCACACGAGTTCCGCCTTGTCCCGTGCTATAAAATGTGGGGAACGGGGCCCCGGCTATAACACCCTGACTTATTATTTTGTGAACACTATCCCACACTATTTTTGTAAATTTAGCTGTAATGATTGGCTATAGTTGTTTTTTAGTATAGGTCCTTTAATTTGACAAGACACCACAAGTACTGCCTTATTATTATTTGATGGTCATAGCTTGCTCCCATCTTAGATTTAGGTTTACCATAGGCTTTTCTCACCCATTTTTTCAGTTTAATAAACACCCTTGAACTATGATCACTTGTCTGTCTTCACTGTTGCCATCATGAGTCCTTACATTTATTACCCTGCTTACCTCACATGTCTCAGCCTTCCTCCTTCGCTCGGCAGCTGCCAGTTCCTGCTGTACCTGCTACAGTGCTAAGTGCATTTTAAGCTTCACTCCCCATGAAGCACACAAATGACAACCACATTCCTCATAATCCGCAGATTTCGTTTTTGGGCAGTGTCACCAAGCCAGCAGGAGCATGAGTGACAGATGGGGTATGATCTAAGGTCACAGAACATGTTTGTGAATTGGACAAGATTTAGGTAAATTTAAGAAAAGTGTAACACTATGGCTTCTTCTTATGGCTAAATATCTATGGTTACAATTAAAAGTTCTCTTGTTCTAAAGTAAAATTCTCAGTCCAGGGTGCTGTCCCAGAGGTATTTTATTCACTCAATCTGGGAGTTAAATTACTCCACACTTCTTGCTTGATTTCTCAGAAGCTCCCTGCTTCATGTCTGACTCTCTGGTGAACCTTGCTCTCGGCTCTCTTACACCAGGAACACTTGGATACTTGGCACTACGTGGAAAAGGGAAGCAAGAGTGATGCCTGGCCAAGTTTTAAGCTCTCCACCAGGGGCACAGCCACTTGCCCTGGTCTTCACCCTGTCCTTCTCCCTGTCCATTGAACCTATCTCTATTCCCAAACGTCCCACTTCCTCTAGCCCCTTAATGAGTCTGAACTGTCTCATTCCTAAGAGGTGGTCACTAATTCCTTGAGTCTACTCTGCTTTTCTCTATTTTCCTCTCTTGTCTCCTCTTATCACCGCCTTAATGCCCCATTACATGTTTGTTCCACCTACCCTCCGCTCAGGCTTACGTCATGCCGGATTTTGCTCTGTATGCCCCTGCCTCATGTAGCCCTTGATCTCTGGCCCCTTTCTGGGCCGTGGGGTTCACCTCCCTTCCCCAGACCAGTGGCAGTCACCATGGGAACCACCACCCCACCCTGAGGCTTGCTGGATAGGGAGGCGTGCTGCACCTACAAAATAAAATCCATGGTAAACAAGAGATGGGCTACTTACCTTACAATTTCATTCGACGCAGACACCAAGGTGGATTTTGTAGGGATCCCAACAATACCCCTCTTTATTTATAAAAACACTTAAACTTTCTATACGAGTCATTTCTATTTCGAACACCTAGTTACCCTCTGATGTCCTCTAACATTAGTTCTTTCTATAAAGGAAACTACCCCATCAGTTCTATAGGGTGAGATTGATGGAACAGGCCCCTGTCCTACCCGTGATACCACTCATAGAGAGGGAGGCCAGAGGAGGACCTCTGTGGGAGGTGCCATCCCCTAGGCAGCTTCAAGCAGGCCACCATTCCTCTCACCAACCTCATGCCAGTAGACAACCCACTTTTTTTAACTTCTACATTACACTATAATCCACCACCTAGATAACATTCCTCCAATTATTCCCACCAAACTATATTACCCGCTCAACATTCTCATAACCTGATGGGTGAAACCTGATACATTCTGGTTTCACAATCACTGTCTTGTGGCCAATGCTGGATTTGACTTTTATGGACTTCATTGATTCACAGTGTGTCACCCTCTCTCAACTCTCATGCTGGACTTCCTTTGCATCCTGTACTCATGATGGCCCTGAATCATGATGTTCCCATCTTCATCTTATATCCTGGCTTGCAACATTGTGTTGCTACTGACTTCTGCAATTGTGTTCGCTCCCCCTCTTTCTTCTCCACTCTTTTTGACTGCTTACTCTCTGTTCTCTCCTCCTCTCTCGTTCTCCCTTTTCCTGTCTCCTTCCCTCCTCCCCTTACTTTCTTCTATGCACTTTCTCTATCGGAATTATCCCTAGACCTAGTATGATAGCAACCTCGTCTGTCTCCCCCTCCCTCCCTGCTCCCTCCCTCCGCACTCCTCTTGCTTTTTTTTTCTTCCTCCCCAGTCCACTCAAGCACCATCTGAAATGTCGTCAGGCCTAGTACGGTAGTCACCGGTCTGTTTCCATTTCCTTCCCACTCTCCTCCTGCCTTCCTTATCTATGTCTTAGCTATTGCAATGTCGTCAGGCTGAGTACGATAGTTAAGTTCACATCCTTACTGTTCATGGCCTTTAAGAATATCATTGTATTTTCCCTTGTTCCCTTCCTTGCCTTGAAGCGCTTGGGAACACATTTTGTCTAGGTGCTATATAAATAAACTATCATATATCATACGTATAACACAACACTATATATATTCAAGGAAAAAACGGTAGTTGCAGGGATGTTAAGGTGAGAACTTAACGCAACAATCCCCTTAAATTCAGCTAAAGCCAACTTTTTTCTTTTGAACCATCTTGGCTTCCTCAAGATTTCCTTATGATTACCCTCTTGCAGCAGCCTGCAAAAATGCACGATAGTGAACTGTATCTTTCCCATGACCTTGCTTCCACTCCCACAGGCTTGCCCAAGCGTCTCTGTACTTACTCAGCCAGCCCCTGACAAAAACCGTGGTGAAATATTATTACTGTCTTCACCCTTGCTTACGTACTGCAAGAATTTCAGTGCTCCTAAATACAAGTAAGCAAATCTTCATCCTTTCATTTATATTTGTTCAAAAAGACCAGCTATCCTTATATTTTATTTGAAATATAATATAAGGTTCCCATCTAGCACTCTAAATGTAAAACAAAATCCCCTTGCGTGTGTGTGTTTGTGCATGGATATGTGCATGCATTTGTGTTTCATAACAGAGATTATATCCTTAATTATCTCTATTTTTCCCCTATAAATGTGCCAAGCTTCCCTCATTCCTCCTTGTGAGTGCCTCACCCTGCTTGCACTTTTTTCATAAATACATTTTTATTTAGCAACTCTTACAAAATTCCCTAACTAATGTTCTCCTTATTCTTAGAAGCCAGACCATCAAGATGTGTACTTCTAGAAAAATACTTTTTCAACCTAATGTTTTCTCAATCCAACTGGTTTAAATGTATCATTTCTTTTACTCAATCGGTGTGTGCTTTTAGTCTGTGTGCCTTGTGAGCACTTTCCCTCATTGCTCACTGCTTCCTCAGTATAAACAAAACATTTTTCATTTTCACATGCATTTCCCAAAAGGTGTTTTTATCTCGATTATTTAGCTTTTCCCCATAAATATTCACTATGCTTAGTTCAGTGTCATCACTAATAAATTGTCCTACATTTTACTGTAATTTGCAGTCAAAATTACATGTTTTACTTGCAGCATCACTTCCTCAACTCTTGTGATCTTAGACAACATTTTTCCAATTTCTTCTCCAAATGTCTCCATGTTTCAGAGACATAATGTATGGTGAGGGAAACACTGTTCCCCTCCTTGGCACCTCTCCAATGTGCTCTAATTTTTTGGTGCACGTTTAGACCTACATGCATAACACTCCATGGGCCTCATTACGACCCTTGCGCTCCTGGATTGAAGGAGGCCAGTACAGCACCGGCCCCCTTCAATCCGGGAGCGCCGATTACAAGCTTCCCATCGCGGGACTCAGATCGCACGCCTTGTAATACCAGGCGTGCTTTCCGGGTCCTGCGAGGGGAAGAGGGAGGCAATAACGGGCCAGATGTAATCTGCCCGTTATTACCTGCCACCCCATTCCCATTGAGCCCTATGGGAGCTCAAATGGGAATGGGGAAGGGTTCTTGCATGGAGGATTTACCGGGTCCTCCTATCTCGGAGTAACCCGGTAAGTCCCCATTGCAGGAACCCGGTAATGGAGCCTGGAACAGTGGCAGCCATGGAGCTAATAGCTAATAGCTCCATGGCTACCGCCGTTCTCGTAATGAGGCCCCATGACTCTACATTGTATTGCAGTACATATCCCATGCCACTTCCCCATCCCTCAACTATCAATAGCTGAGAGCAGCCCTTCATTCTGCCTAATACAACAATTCTTCAAAATAGACCTTGGCTTTAACAACCCAGGGGTTAAATTGCCTCATAACATATCACTTTTGAAGCCAGTGCTTCCCTCACCATCTGTTTTTTATAACCGTAAACTAATGCCATGGAAAAAATGCTGTTTTTTCAAAACTTGCTTATCTATCAACTGCTCAATAAATATTAGACATTTCAACCCGTAACTAAATGTCCCCACTAAGGACCATAACCGCTACACACCTGCACATTAAAAATCTCAAAAAATAACAAATTAATTTAATGCATTTGGGTTCAAACCCATTTTCCATATGCGTTCTGGTGAGCCCCAGGTCACTTCCAGGCATGCATTTAAAAAACACATTTTTCCAAACTTTCACAAAATATATTTCTGAACACTTTCCTTACATGCTTACACATATATTAGTGTCAATCCTACTAATTGTAATCAGTTTTTCATACAAATGTTCATGGCTTTTTAAATACAATTTTTCCCTATTTTTCAACATGAATGTTCATACACCATAGTCTTGCTAAAACCATTTAACAACCTCACATTGCTGTTTCTCCTGCGCAAGCTATCTCGGTATTAACCCAAAAGTGCAACAACCCTGCTTATTTCTACAATCAGAAATTACCCTTTGGACCTTGCCAACTGATCTCTGTCCTTGAACGGGGCATCGTAGTTGCTTCCAGAGCGGCTTCCAACATTATTTACTGTTTGTGCCTGTGCTGGTCTCCTGCCAGGTAATGCACATTGTTTTAAGAAAAATAGCTCTATTTCTTTGAAATTGCACTTAAAAATGTGCCACATGTCTTAATCTCTTGGTTTTGAGCTGCAGAACCAGCCTGTGATATCAGATTTGTGCTTAAATTTGATTTACACTCCCTAAATTCTTTCCTTTGTAGCTGCGTAGCTAGCTGTTTAAAGCATGATTAACCTTTCTTATGTTTGTTGTTCCTTATCTCTCCTTCGTTGGCATGAACCGCACTGCTGTTTTCTATCATTGAAGACTTTTTGGATTCCTAAAGATGTCAAACTATGCAGATACAAAAAATGAACCCTGTGGCTCCCAGCGCTTTACTGCTGCAGGGGTTTGAAGTATCCACACCTTTTGGCTGCAAACTCATGTTTTGCCTGATTCTTTCTTCATAGCATTTAAAAAATAACACACTAGTCCCTGCCTATCTCTTGGGTGCTACACACTATCTACCATAAATAAATAATGTATTTTCGTGACTTCCTCTTTCAATCTTTATACACTTCATTGTTGCTTCCCAACAAATTTAATTTCACAAGTAACACATAACAGACAGACAGAAAAATAGACAAACAAGCTGGCTTCACATGGATCTTCCAGTGCTCATTGCTTCATGCCCCTAAGATACTCTGATGGGGGTGTAAACGATTTGCTTTCACAGATCTTGTCTAGCGTTTACCCTATTTATCCACTTGGATTTTGAAATAGTTTCTTCTAACATTCCTCAGTGTAGGATTCTGAGCTTATCTGCGACGCTCCTCGTCTCATATCAACACTTTATCATAAAATTTTGACACTCTTTGTCACACACTAAGACAACCACCCGTACTTCTTACTTAGAACGACCACATTACTTTTTAAACCACTGATTACCTTTAAATTACTTTTGGATTACTTTTAAATTATCTGTAGATTACTTCTAAATTACTTCTAGATTGCTTCTAAATTACTTTTAGATATCTCCTAGAATACTTTTTAAAAAAATCCCTGATTACTCTTGCATTACTTTTTAAAGACCCCTTTATGATACCTGTCTTTATTTTCACCCACATTACCCCAGTCCCCTATATACATACCCCAATCCACAGGTGCCAAAGCGCCATGCTATCGGTCATAGGAGAAGCCCTCCTGGCAATATATGGGCACCTTCCAGATTGATTTACTTACCCATTCACTCATACCAGGGCCCATCTCTCAGTCCTGCTAGCATGTGCTTCTGGGTTCTTGGCCCCTGAAGAAACTCTTCTCTTCAGGGTCCCTTCAATGTGGTCTCCAAGTCTGGTTCATAACTCTGTTTCTCTTCAGTTTTCAGACTAGATTCTTGATATTCATAATATTTATGTAATACCTGAGATACCCTCAACTGCATAGGGCATTCTGACCCTAAAAATATATATCCCCCTAAAAATGTGCTTTTTGTCCTAAAAAGTGCTACAATTCTGATTCTTACAATACAGAACTATTGATCAGCCTGACAAGTTATCTGCATTCAGTTTGAGGGGGCTGGGGTCTAACACCTCCACTACAGTAACTTTAAGTTCCTGCTCCTACATCCTTCGTTCTATTCCACCTCCCTTATGACCACCATCTCCAGCCTCTGTCTCTTAGCGCCACCTGGGACACCTCCTCTATGGTCTTGTTTCACCAGCTTCCTACATGACACCTCTACTTTCTGCAAACATTCACATTTTTCTGTCAGTTCCCAAGCCTTATAGGTGTTTAACTTGCCTTCAGTGAACTCCCTTGCAATGCAGGGCTCAGGGGTGCAGGCATTTGCAGTTTGAAGCATGTTTGTTGTTTACTAAACCACAGCCTTCCAGCAAGTTTGTGGGCTCACCTGCCTTGTTCATTGCTCAAAGGACAGAGCCATTAAGTTGGCTCCATGATATCTTGGATTTGTAACATTGGGCATTTGCACTGGAGCTACACACTCTGCAGTCTCCGCCCTGGACCACTGCTCACAAACTGAAAATGCCTTTTGATAATATCTAACTGTGCGGGGGAGTCAACATCACATTGATGCTGATGTATATAACCGCTCTCTGCTCGGAGTGGATACATAGCATTTTCTTGGTCTTCTCTGGCCCACTTTAACTTTGAACTTTAAGTCATTTGTATAGCGCAACCATGGACCAGAGGGCGTTAGGGTGTGGACAAGACAACAACATAAAACAAAATGGGGGTCCCGATCTAATCAGGAAGATACTCGGACAATAATTCAGGGAGGGATCAAGTGAACAACCATGTTTTAATTTTTTCTTAAAGCCTATTAAGGACACTTGGCCGCAAAGATCCGAAGGTAGCGAGTTCCAGGCTTTGGGGGCTGCAATAGAGAACTCAGCAACTTCCACCTTCTTTGTTTTGGTTCTTGGTATAGTTAAGTAGTTAAATGTACTAGACCTTAGCAAACGGTTATTTACATTATTGTCGATAAGGTCATGTAGGTACTTGGGCATTAAGCCATGTCTACATTTCATGGTTATAACCAATAGGCGATAGTGGATCAGTGAAACTACAGGAAGCCAGTGCAGTGATCTTTTTCCTTATATAGCAGGCAATACATTAAGCAAGGGGTGTGGTGTGAACCACGCTGGAAACATTACATTGGAACAGCGCTGCATGGGCAGAGCAGACCTTGGAAAAATGGCTTTTAATTCAGAAAGCCGTGAGAGCAAACCCCTAATTGCATGAAACATCTACAGTGCAATTGTGAAGTGCGTGAGGAGTCTGTGACCTAGGGATGTATAAGTGCTTTATAAATAACCAATAAAACCAAAAAGTTACAATAGTTCGGTATTCAAAACTGAGCTCTGAACTTCCTTCACTCCACCGTGAGTGTTGCTCACTCACCAAATGCCTGCCTGTGCCACACGAATGGGGATGGAGCGTTCTGGGGTCACTACCATTCTGTGAACTCACCGGGTAAGACGTGCAACTCCATTCCCCTTGCCACTTGCAGGACTTCTTATTCTGTGGCTCCTCGCTTCTTGAAAAACTGTTTCCTTCAGTACAATTTCACCCATACCACCTGCATTTGGAGCTTGCTCCAGAGATCTTCTGATGCACGGCAGCCACTAGAAATCTCCTTGCGCCCCTTGGGTGAACACCAGTCACCTGAGACTGCATCCGGGAAGGAAAGCTTCCCTTACCTTTACTTCCAGCCGCTGCCCTTCAGACTCCGGGAGGCACAGACCCTTTCAGGACCGGCAGCTGCAATCTCCAACACATGGGTCCCGGCGTCTTCTCTCTCCTCCAGCTTCAGTTTAGGCACTCTGCACAAGTCATGCTGCTGCTGCTTCTTACCACTACTGCTCTTCTCCTGCTCTCTCTTGGCCCGCACCTGAGGGGACTTTTTATGCCTCTCAGTCTCCCTCAGGTGTGAGTTAATGATTTGACTACTACTGCACCATTGCACCTCTTCAGCTCTCTTCCTCATCCCAGTACCAATAAAATTATGGGACTTGAAGTCCGTAATGGCAAATTTAGTTTTCTGAGCTTGATTTCCATATTTAAACACAAGTTTATTCTTCACAATATTATTTAAAGGAATTTCATAAGAATTAGTCACCAAACTGGACTAACAAGGGATAGGCAATACTTTGAAGCTGTTATTAATCATAGACTTTTGCGTTCACTGTACCTTTGGGCGCCAAGAGATCTTTCACTTTATAAGTCTCCTGCACTTTCGAAGTGTTTTGATTTCTCCTAAGACCTAGGAGTTTTTGATTGTTTTATATATGTATCTTGTGGAACAGCACAATGGTTATTTCAACAAGCCATTATATACTTTGTCATTGTGGAACCCTCCTCCCTAGAAATAGACAAATACTGAATCACATCCCACGGATTCCTCTCACTCCCGTGGGCCTTTTCTCCTCCCACAGAACTACAGTGCCAAGGTCAGGATCAGAAAGGGTCTGCCTTTCCCTGGCCACCTGGCAGAAGACTTTAGGCAGGGAATTAGCGAGGAGTCCATAGGATTCATCACAGTAGATCCTTCTCTCTGAATTCAAGGTTCCTCATATCTTTATTGTCACTGTCGTAGTCAAAAGGGGTGTGTTGTTCTACATCAGCTGATGGGTTTGTGAAGATTCCAGCATTACTTTGAGCCAACATTAGGGAACTGATGTTCATATGCTATGAATGCGGATCAACTGAAACAACATCCATTGTTTCTATTGCTATGTAGGCAGACAGGGCATTCTTTAAAGGGAGTAGGAATGGGAATCCTTGTTCCCGAGTGGTGAGTCAATCCCAGTGAGGTTCCGCTTTCCCAAACCCCTAGGGTGGGTTTTCGCTGAGCAGGCCCACCTCCCTAGCATCAAAGGGGCTGGCTCCTCCCTGGGAAGAAGGGACGAATTCCAAAGATTCATCAAAGTTCATAAACATGTTCATGTTATTTCTATTTGTATTGAAAGTCTTCTGAAGTGCCTTATATGTGACTTTCACTCTCCACTTGCCACTTTTTCTTCAATGTGGTTCTTGAGCGTGAAAATCAGAAAAAATGTGATCTGTCTCCTTAACTATTGACTTCAAGTGCTTTAGACAAAGCAATCATTTTCACTCAATATAGAAAGCATGGAAGTATTTTGACTTACAAAAATGTGACTGATTTCCAAGATTTTGAGCACGTAGTTTTATGGGTTCCTCCCACAAAACATTACACCAGACTTAGTTTTGTAGTATTTTCTTAAAGGTCCCTTAATGCTAGCATATATGATTTTTGACCGCATAGAAGTTGTTTGATGCAGTATTTTAAAGTACTTAAAAGTACATCATGGACTATTTGATGAAATTAAACCTTCACTGACAAAATGGGTTACTTTCTTGAAAGAAGGCCTCATTGAAGTTACCAAATCATCATGTGCAGCAATTTAAACACAAACTCCAGGAAGGTCTGTAAAGTGGCACAATTTCTTAGCTTGATTTCCTTCTTAATAGAGAGCACACATTTTTTCTCCAGAATCTGTACCACTGATAATCGATCTAACTTTAATTTTAAACATTGGCAGCTTTCTAGTCTAAATAATGTATATCTAAATTCAATTTTAAGCATGGCTCTTCTAATTCATTGCAGAATTCCATTTTGTTCCCTTTCAACTTGAAGCAATTAATTATTGTTTGTTCCAAAGTAATATATATGAAAAACGCAGTAGGATTACCATGTTCCCTGTTGAAAAATGTGCGATGCAAGATATAAGAACAAGATGTCCTGTGCATAACTAGTTACAGCTTGGATAACATTGCTGGATCCTATAGGAAAAAGTGATCATTCCAAATTCTGTGCAGCACGTGCACACTCCTACAAGTTTAGTTCTACATCCTTGTCTGCATTTTCTAATAGATAAACCCAGAGAGATGGACATGCGGTCACCCCTGTCCGTGATCAATTGTTTGAATCTCTGATGTCGTAGGTTATTTGCTGCTCTCTTAAGTCTTATGGTTGCCTCCTTTGATTCCGACTAGCAGAGTAGTTGCTGTCAAAAATGCTCATGGCCAAAATGTTTGTTACAGCCTGTCCGAATTGGACAATAAAGCCATGATTTTACTTGAAGACAGCTGTGTTTGCAAAATGTGTTAAGACTGGGATAGGTTACGGTAATATATGCCTTGGACACATGATAACAATAAAACTTTTTTATTTGCATTTGGAGTGCAGGTTTTGCCATTTGCTTGCACTGAACCTGCTACAGCTACCCCGTATATTGGTACTTAACCTATTAACATCAGAACTTTGAAAGGCTGAGTGAGCACTGATACAAAACTGTGACCTGCAGGTTGAACACACATCTCAACAGTGATCATTAATTTGCTGAACAATCTGACAACCTATCCTACGATTGTCTGAGATCCCTAATAGCATCAGAGATTGGCTTATATTCACGTTTGTGGAGCAGTTGATCGACTGATACTGTTAAAGAAATACTTTAAAACCATAAAGACATCCAATTGTAGGTGATGATGAGTCGTCGCATTTTCAGATGCTTTTTAGTGGGGAACCCATAAGATCTTGGGCTTGGATAAGAAACATGCCTTGCACGTTCAGATCAAAATACAGGATTGCATTGGATATTGTGGTGAATCTGGTGATGTCATCACTCTTCTCCCAGGGAAAGTCTCTCCCCATGGGCCAGGGAAAGGCAGAAGCCACCTGACTCTGAACCTGCGGGTGGCTATTTGCATTACCTTAGATTTCACTGAATACCATTTTACCTAATGAGATTTCACTGAAATTATTTCACCAAAAATGGGAGGTAAATTGGTATATGTGTAGTGCATAATAGGTTTGGTTTGGGGTAAGGGTATAAGTTACGAAAGGGAGGGGTGAAGGGGTGCTGTGCTGCATTATAAAAGAAATATGTAGAAAAAATAAAAAGTTAAAATCGTTTTTCGATGAAATGGATTTGGGGAAATCTCCATTAGGTAAAATATTTTGGAAGAAATCGCATGCATCTGCTATTTGAAAGAGCACCTCGTGGGGCAGACAACCCTCAGGGGAATGTAGAAGTATAATTGAATAAGACATGGAATTCCCCTTTTTCCTTAGGGTATAACAACACTACTTTACCTTACCAATTATGCATGGCACATTGTAAAATGGAAAAAGAACACCCAGTTAAGAGTGAAAACACAGTTTATACATATCCCCATATGAATGACAATACTGAGACGAGGAAACGGGCTAGAGCAGTGAAGATTAGTAGAGGCGGAAAACCAATGCCACACTCTAGTTGTTGGAAATGTTTCACAGGTGCTGGGTCATTCAAAAGGCCCGCACCTGAAAGCAGTGGAGATTCTCACTTCTCCCGAGGTCAAGTAGGAGGAGAGTAAGCTGCATTGTGGAGCAGGAAGGCTGAGCGAGATGCAGTTTGCGAAGGTCTGGTAGCTGGTGATTCACCATACCGGGCCGGAAACAGCGGGAGCTGTGAACTAAGCGCGAAGCCGAACAAAAAGCAGACAAGACACCTTCCTGAGCGGAGGACAAGCAGCAACGAGAGCAGGAGAACGCAAGGGATGGAAAAGCCACCAGAAAAAACCAGTGAGCCCACAGGGAGCATTTGGAATGCCAGGGTGCTTCAGGGCAGATGCTGCATCCCGTTAAAAGGCCTAGTAAACCCAATCAATGAGATTGGGACACTGGGGACAGTAGAGGACATTGAAACCGATGAGAAGGGGTAATGGACCCACCCTATAAACAAGAGAAATAAGATTTGCTGGAATTATGCAAAACGGCAAGAGAAAGAGAATATTACTGCAAAGTGTGAGTCTGAGACCCGCATTGTGAAACAAGAAAACAATAATTATTGCCAACGGTCACAGCACTGAAGAGAGATGACGAAAAGGACTCTGGGACCCATATTGTGAAACAGGAGTTGGGGGAAGAGTAACCCTGACTGACAGAAAAGTGGAATAAGAACTTTGCCCCGGGATCTTGGCAGGGGAGTGAAACAATGCTTTGAGACTTGGGACTAAGAACTGGTGTACATTTTGTGAGTGGAGCTCATGGACCTTGCTAGAAGAGTAAACCAAGGCTGTGAGATGGTGGGAGTCAATCAGATGAATAAGACTTGGCAAAGAAGTATACCAGGCGGTATGCTGCAAGTCTGAGACCCACACCCAATTGTGTGACAGTAAATCTTTGAAATTTTGAAA
This sequence comes from Ambystoma mexicanum, assembly GCF_040938575.1. Classification (NCBI taxonomy): domain Eukaryota; kingdom Metazoa; phylum Chordata; class Amphibia; order Caudata; family Ambystomatidae; genus Ambystoma; species Ambystoma mexicanum. The sequence goes on along the minus strand of NC_090934.1, from coordinate 815,907,866 downwards.
GGAGAGAACACTAGACTGGCGAAGGAGGGTCTCAGACTCACTCTCCTTACTGTGAAAGAAAGTACGAATAATTGAAGGAAACTCAAGGGAAAAGCTGTTCCCATGAGAGTTTTTGGAACAGGTTAAAGTGACACTTGGGGGCGGGGGGGGGAACAGAAGAAATCTAGGGGAAGCGAAGATCCCTTTTCTGGTGGAACTGTGTTGGTTTTCTTTTCTTCATTTTTTAAAACTTTGTTTGGAACTTTGAAAGGAAGCTGCATGTGTACAGCTTACAGACATAATGATATTCACGTTATATTGAGTTTAGTCTGTGAGGGTCATCAGGACTGAGGACTCTTTTTGACTTGGACATCCTGACACAGACGTTCTCCTAGTTTTGTTGAGGCAGGGACACCCCTTCTAGAGTTAGGGATAGACAGGATTTCCCCAAACCCTTCTTTTTTATTTAAACAAAAGTCTGTACCCCACACCAAAAATGCCACTGTGTCCGAGTGTTACTCTTGATTCCTTACAATACATAATGGAAAAAGTCTATGTACAGCTTGGAATACTGAATAAGACTTATCTGAATAATAAAGCCTTTTTTCTTTCAGAAAAGCAAGCTGGCTACCTCAGTAATTTACTTGCTCACAGTGGAGTTGTGTGTTGCATGCAAGTCACAGGTTTGAATCCTGTATGGGTTAACTTAGTTCACCTGTCCATAGATTGAGGACCGTTAAACGTTTTCATATTGTAGCACACTCAATCATTCACAGGGCTACAAAACAGCACAACTGCAGTAACAAATGCTATACTCCTATACAGATATCACATATCACATTATGCTCAATAATGACCCTTTCTATCAAAGTGGCAGGAATGTCAACTCGGAGTAATGCTTGCATCCCAAGCATTTTGACGCGCCTTTGAAATGGTACAGCAAAAAATGGCTCCGCTCCCACTTGCATCTTCCTCCCCTTACAGTGTCCAAGTAGACGGGTGCTTTGAGGTGGGTTTGGGATCTGAGCAGAATTTCCCATTCACATGCAGGGTGTCGTGGGGGCCAGAGGCATCAGGTATATCACAGGGAGGAAATATGAGTATTTCTGTATGGAAGCATGGCTATCATGCTTTGGGGAGTTGTAACTGGCCTGGCATTCTGCTGTCTTTGTCCCACCTTAGTACTTTGGAGCAGCATGGCCGGTTTTATGGGTTGGAGTGTGAAAGTGGTTTAGGGAAAGAATCAATTCTTAGACAAACAGACCACAGCTTTTTTTAGTCCATTAGGCATTCATTGTGAATTCGTTGGACTGATCCTAGACAGACATTCCTTCAATTTCTTTTTTATTACATTGCCTCCCAGTGTATTTAAGGAGTCAGTGATTGGATGGAGCTGCATAGCAAATCATCTCGCCACCATGACTGCTGCCAGATTCTTCACTGCTTGTCTACTTGCTGGATAATCGGTGATGCTCCAGTTGGATCTTATGCATGTTCTAGGGATTTTTCCCAGCCTAGTGCTTTTGCTACTATTATAATTTGATCCTTGTGAATAATCTGACTTCTGATGATACTGTAACCAAGTCAATGGGTTGGCTCCTGGAAAAGTAGGATTGGATTTAAGACAAAGGAGATGATCATGCCGAAGTGTTCTGTTCCTTACACGTTGCAACACCCCTGGAATTTAGCTTGGAGAAGTGACCAGTTACTGGCGCCTGTATCTTCCATGTTTAGCATTGCTTCTGAGGTCCACACTCTTAAGAAGGAAAATGCCTTTTTGAACTTTTTTGAGGGTGCTGGTTGCCACTCACCCTTATAAGACATTGGAGACCTTTTTATAGATGTGGCCCTTCATGCCAAGTTGAATTGCGGGAACATGAATGGTTTAATATTTCCTTGATGCCTGCTTATTCCAGTTTACATTCAATGACCATTATTTTGCCTCGAGGTATTATGGGGCATGCCATTAGGAATATTACTGGACTTGATTTGTTCTAGGCTTTGCCTCTGAACCTATTCCTGACAATTAACTGAACATTTTAACTACATTTCATTACATGTTTGATCAGCCCGATGCTGACTTCGTGATTAAGGAAGCTCTTTCTTTTGTGCATCCATATAACATCAAATGTCGTCAGTGTATATATAACCCCGTTTGGCAACTGGCTACTGAAGCCGAGAGGATAAGTGGAATTAAAAACATTGTTTCAAAGAGTGCTTAAGGAGCAAGTCAAAGACCAATTGGCAAGATTGCCCACCTAGTTTCCAGGGTTTGATGAAATTGGTTTTGCAGATCGATGATCACCTGCTTGAAAGGAAAAGAGAAAGGCTACAATGAAAGTGATCTGGGGTACAGATTTCTCATCTAATGGTCCATATCAGAAGCAGTTCAACTTGCATCCATCCAATTCTTTTTGTTCATAAGAGTTTATTTGGATCAGTTCAGTACAAAGCCCTTTCTCTGATGAAAAAAGAGTTCCAGAGACAGCTAGGATTATGGCTGTTTGTGCCCAAAAGTCGCAAGTTATTAAGGATTGCCCTGCCATCCTGACCATTCATTATGAAATGTGGTCACATATGTGATATATTAAATGAGTAGTTAAATCCTGTTAAGCCATTGGGAGTTTGGCTCGTGTAACCATAAGAACATATTCATCTATAATTTGAGTATATCTCCAAATATCCATTGATCTTTTTGGATCCCATGGTTACTGTGGTGAATCGCTGTGCTGTAATCCACTCAAGAGACTTAACCAGGTCTGCCTGCTGGCGGTAGTTATGCTACCCGCTGGAGTTGGATGGTGGCAAGCAGTGGCGCAGCTCATAACACGTGGAGCCGCCCCTTGGCATGCATGTGCCTGTGCTTGGGTGCTGGGAACCAGGATGGCGGCGTGCTCCGCTCTGAGGGATGGAAGGCAATGAGAGAAGACGGCACAGACACTGTAGGACCTTTCGTCCGTCAGCGCCAGGAGAGGTCCCAGATGTTCTGGACACTATAGAGCCTATGGGAGGACCAGGTTTCAAATATCCATTGGGAAATATAAGGGGTACTTGAATCAATAAAATAAAAATGTGAGTCTCAAGGAACAGACAAATAATATTTAAAAGTAGCGAAGGATAAACCAAGAAGGCAAAAAGCAATTAAAGAAAATGAATCTACAATGAAATTAATAGAAGCCCAACTGGCCAATAGAAAACAAGCCTAACACAGGGGGACCAGAGTGGAAATACCCTGCCAGCCAATCCTGTAAGTAGGGATTTGCTACAATCAGCAGCATCCAGGATGAGTCTGTTTTTAAGAGTAGAGCCTGCTCATTCTGAACTTGTCTTGGTCAGGGACAGATTCCCTGTACTTCTCTCCAGACACTGCTGCATGCAGAGTAGCTGTATCCGGAAGGAGAAACTGCTGCCTCAATGAAGGAGCCTGGTCTACCCTACAGCACTGCCTGCCTGGAAGCTGCCTGAAGAGCCTGGAACAAACTGATTAACCCAGGGTGAAGAATAAGAGTACCCCTGCATTCCCACCTAAGCCAGAAAGGTGGAAGAACCGACCCGCCTGGGAGCTAACTGACAAGGAGAGTACCCATTCATGCAGCCCACCTAAGCCAAAAGGGTGGAAGAGCTGCCCGGTTTTAGAAGCCTAAGAAGAGACTGAGGAAACTGACTAACCCAAGGGGGAAAGAAGGTGAGTACCCCTGCAGCCCATTTAATTCTAAAAGGTGGAAGTGCTGACCTGTTTAGAGGCAAAGGCAACCATTTCAGATGACCCTGGTAGAGCGAGCAGAAGAGAAGCAAATCCCCTGAAGAGGAGAGGGGCAAACTCCACGTCCCATGAAGAGAGAGGAGAAAGAGAAAAGGGCCACCAAGTCAGATGTGGGAATACCCCATGGAGAGAGTGAGAGCGAGAGAAACTCGGAAGCCCAACCAGAGGTTGGGGCAACATACTAAGCAACCAAGAGGGAGCGAGAAACAGTAAAAGGGTTGAATCAACCAAGGGAAATACGACCTAAAGCACAGGACCCAGCTGATCCCTCACCTCAGAGGTCCTGCATCTGGAAGGCAACTACAGGTCTCAGTTTGAGTTTTTAACATACGCAGCCCTGATTGTCTATCTAAGGAAACCGTTTGAAGAAACTCTTTTGGATTGTTGGACTTTTGTTATTTAGGGAAGGACTTTAAATAAGATATTCTACCCTCAATACTTTTCACCCAAGGGAAGGACTTTGTTTATATTCTTCATTGCACTATTTGATTGAGCTTTTCTCACAACTAACTTTTAAGGAACTTTTGAATCGGGAAACCTTTATTTTAAGTGAAAGGATTAGTTGGGACAGGCAAGTTTACTTTAGGGGTTTACTTAATAGATAAAGTACACCCTCGGTTTGCATTATTCCCACAGGGAGGGACTTCTAAATCATGTACATTTGAATACTTTGCTTTATTCTTTAAACCCTGTTTTGGTTACAACTGCTACAAAGTCTGAGACCGTTCTGTTCACCATGTCATCGCACTCTCCACGTTATACAGCCATAAAACATATCAAATGGAGTACTCATTTGGTTATCATGAGTTCTTCCTTTTATGAGAATTGATTTTCAAACACAGGCTATTGAACTCCTTAAATTGGACAGGGAGACCTTAAGGCTCTTATTCATGGTTATTTGGGGCAATTGGTTATCACTTTTGCCACAGTTCTGTCTCAATATCCTATGTTTCCAGATGTGTTTCAGAAATGTAAGTATTGGGTAATCCCTCCACCTCTAGACTATAATTGTGCAGTTGATTTGTTACCTGGGCGTGCGGCTCCATTCAGTCAAGTGTATACATTATCTGAAAGTGAAACATGGAAAAGCTTATATTCATTTGAATGTTCTTCATGCCTGACCTTTTCAGTCAACATTAAAGGCTACAACTTTGATATTATTTGTGCCTAAAACAACATTAAAATAATACTGCCTGGACCTGAAGTATGAGGAGTTGAATATTTTAACAGTTAAAGATTTCTACGTTGTGATTATTGACCTTAGAAGCGATTTTGATTGCTATGATTTTCACCAAATTAGATCAGCGAGGGACTGATCTTCTTTCACTGCTAAGATCTGGTTTACAACCGTGTTTGAACATTTCTAGAATCTCATGGGACACTACTGGTTTAAAGAGTGCTCCATAATTTTTCTGACATTTTATTATTCCATATTACACACTTTGAAAACATTTGTAATTGCATAATTAGATTACTCTTTGGCATATTGCCTTTTCTGCAGAGTCAGAGGGGTCTTATATGAGATTTTTTAGGGTAATTATCTATCAAGCACCCCTCCCCTGGTCAACGAGAGCAGCCCTGCAGCACCACATCTGATTGGAAGCCTTGGTTGTGCTTTTATGTGCGAGTAACTCTCATTCTTGAAATTGGAGTGTCAAGCGCCAATTACATTCCCAATTTGCCTGCTAATCTCTTTGCAACCACGTGCTGGCTGAGTGCATCGTTGCAACTACCCTATGAGAGGGCTTTGCCTCGTTGAGCCCTGTGGGTCTTTTTGTTCCATCTTGCTGCTTTCTCCTCCAACATGGCTGCCGCTCCCCTCTTGCAGTGGAGTGTCTGACCTGCCCTACCAGCTTCTACCCTGTTTGGCAGGTGAAAGCCAGCACCCACAAAGGCCTTCCACTAATGCTACTGTCTGAGCCTGTCCGAGCCTGCAAGGGCTTGGGGGGGAGGATCCCCTGCCCTCTACAAATAATAAAGCAGCCTCCCGTGAACATCCTGCTTTACCATGAACTTGGACCGTTACACCGTCACGCTCCTTACTGCCCTCACCTGAGTGATGGCTGAACTATCCACTGGCTTCTCGTCCTATCATCTTCACCTATAAATGTACCTATTCCTCTCTAATCTGTGCGCCTTAGCCATCCTACTTTCTCATCCCACTCTGTGGCCACAAAAATAATTATTTTGCCTAGGGTTTTATTTTTCACTGCAAAACTTCCTGCATTACATCTTTGATCCATTTAAAAAAAAGGTGGGTGTGTTTTACATCTTGCATCCTTTTGTGCACTGCGTTCAATTGTGAACCATTTTAAAATCGATTTTGCACCCCCACCTTTTGCTCTGCATTCATGCCTTCCTAACTACTAGGCCACCTTGGAGTACGAGCCAGGACTGTGCAGTGCTGCCCCACTTTTTACTTTGCTCTGTCATCTATCCTATCATCTCTAACTGCTACACCATCACCTATCTTCCCTCTCTGACGAAGTCTGGAAGGAAAAAGAACAAAAAAGACATCCTGAGTGCAAACCCTGGCCTTCCCATCGCAGACACCCATGTCAGCGCATCTTCCAGAGAGGTTTTCACTGATATCCTTTTTTCTGTCACCTCACCAGATTTATAGACCCCTCATCTCTACTCTCCCCCCTTTCACATCATCTACCATTAACGGTGGTACCAAATGGCAAGTCCTCTTGGCCAGCTTCTCATCATCAAGTTGCATCGTTAATGTCTACCACACAGGCACTATCCTGGTTAAGGGTCCTCAACCCATCCTCCTTCTCTTTGAATGGATCCTGCCATCCCTCATTAACTTCCTTCTCCTTTCTCTCCCCTTACCACTCTCTGTCCCTCCTCCTCTGATTGGAGTACCACACTCCTGTACTCCACTTCACTCCACCTGGCGACTTGTAATGCCTGCTCAGCCAACAGACACTCTGCTGACATCATCCTCCTTCTTGAAGACACTGACCTTGACATTCTCGCTCTTACCAACACTTGGTCCAATACCACCTCAGTCACTGCTTTTGACTCCCTCCTCCCTGACGGCTTCAAGATAATTTCCAAGCCTCAACCTCACTGTGCTGGTGGTGGGGTTCCCTTAATCTTCCCTCAGTCGGTTCCTCCTTCCACCTTAACCCCCCCAGCTCTACTCTTCCTTTCAGAGCCTTGTATGCAAGCTGGTCATCTCTCCCTCCTTCACCCTGACCATTTCTACCATTTACCCGCCTCTAGGCGCTACCACTCTGTTCCTCTCTGAATGGGCCAATTTCTGCTCTTCCTTACTTTCAACCACCTCCAATATCCTCCTCTTGGGTGACTTCAACATCCAATTGGACTCCCCTGTCACAGCATCCACTCTTTTCATTGACCTCTGCACCTCTCTATCCCTCTCCATTCTCTCTACTGGCCCAACCCACTCGGCTGGACACACTCTGGATGCCCTCATCCACTCTGACCTCCCTCTCTCCCCGCCTCTGGTCACCCCTCTCTTGGTCAGACCATTCTCTCCTCTCCTCCCACCTGGGTCCCTTCGGCCCTCTGAACACACACCCAAAATCCCTGACAACATCACTAACAAACATACGCACGATGAAACAAGTGACAGTTGCTGCATGCTCTTCTACCTTCATCCCCCCAGCCCCTAACCTCAGACTCTACCACTGACTGTGCTCTCAGCAACTGCCACTTGGCCATCACCAATACTCTCAGCATTCTTGCCCCATCCATGAGGATCCACCTGAAACCTGCTTCTAAGCGTAACACCTGGTAATGACTCTGAACGTGCAGCCCTTGAACGGAAGTGGCAAACCTCATGCCCACCCTCTGACAAACTGGCCTGCCGCCTGCTCCAGAGGCAATACAGACTCTCCATCTGTGCCAAGAAAAGGGCCACATTCAGGCATTTGGTGCATCCAACAACACGGCTGAACTTTTCAAAGTCTGCAGGGAACTAGCCAACCCTTTCCCAGTCTCCTCCCCTCCTCCTGCCCAGGCCCTCTGCAACACACTGGCCACACACTTCACCACAAAAACTCAAGACATCCTTAACACCCTTGTTACTCACCCGCCCAAGCCACCTCAATCCCCCTTCCCTCCCTTTGCCACTCTTCCTCCTCCTTCCTTAATACACCTTTAACTCTTCCTACCAAGTAGGATAAATAGGAACTCGAGCCCCGCTTACAACACAAATCCCCACTTCGCTTTTCATTGCTGCACTCCTGTTTTTCTTCCCACCACTGTATTGAATGTTTTTGGATTTTTTAATGGATTTTATTCCCATGTTCCCTCGCCCTGTGGGCACTTTGAAACAGAATTTACTTAATTTATAAGCGCCTATCAAGCGAACAATAAATAACTAAAGGTAAACTGTAGAAGGGTGTGTCAGCGAAAGAGAGTATGGAGTACTTGGGGTGTATTATTTTTCCCTTTGGATTGCGTATGCATCCAAGGAAGTAGACCACCATTTTGGGCTGGTCTCCCCCTGTATTAAATAAAGAATAACAATGTTTGTTGTCGTTTTTACACATTTTAGAATGACTCATATTATAAATCTGAGACTAATCAGTTTTTGTTTTGAAAAAAGCAGATTTGGTGCTTTCAGTCGGATGATTGAACTGACCAAGTTTTGTGGGCAATTAGAAAGAATGTACATTATATTGGGCCATCCTAATACCTCTAGACATATTATTGTTAGAACTTATCCTTTGGATTGTGCCATTGTGCTGTTTTGTTATAATTTCAAAAGGATGGCCTGGCTGAGAACCCTGTTTTTTGAACGACACATTGACAGTCACCTGCCTGGCTCTGCACATAGGAGAGTGGCATTGGGGGAACATGGTTCTCCTTGAGCCACTGGATGATGGGTACGTGGGGTGGAATGGGCAGGATGCACGAGGCACTCCTTCTGTCAGGGTTCTTGGGCAGCGATCAATCACAATTTCGTTGCTGTAATCCTGCCCCAACATGGCCCAACTAATAAAAGGCCCCTCATCCAAAACAGAACCCCTGAAAAGCTCAGTCACTGAAGCTGTACAATATCTCCTCCCCAACAAAGACTGACTAATTCACGACCCCTTTCCCAAAACAAACTCTCTGGGAACGCCCTTTCTCTTGTCATCAGGAACTGCTGGTCAAGGCCCTCTTGAGCTTAAACTGTGATCCCACCTCTTGCCATTGCCGACAGTCTGCGAGCCTGCAAACATGCACAATCCCCGTAACTGCTATGTGGAGCATGAAACTAAGGGTAAAGACATGCCTAACTCTCCCTAACCTTCCTTACAAGCCCAGAACAAGCTTGCTCGTGACACTGTCAAGTCTTCTGTGGTTAGCAAAAAATCCACTGAATTCCAAAATGGCAACCAAAGTTAGAATATACTTAGCCTGCCCCCTCACCATCGCTTATGCTCACAAGAAACTGGAACTCAATACCAGTTCTACCCCGTCAACACCTTGGGTCAAAGGCAGCAGCCCCTTAAAGTTCCATCCGGGGACGTGGATCGGACTATATGAGCTATCCAGCCTAGACCAGTGGTGTGGATTGTAGGAGCAGGAGGCTCATATTCAGTGAAATGTCACAGTTGGCTTGATAACTTGCAAAGTTTCCAGGAAGTTTCAAGGGTGTTATTAGAAAATATAGCAGGCGCTATATCGAAATAATCCAGTATAGAGACTGGCAGTTGGTTCTAGAGGGCTGGAAAGCACCTGCTCCCTAATCTAGCTGTCCCTAACCACAAGTTGGTAGATGCTGATTGTTTCTCCCTCGGTATTCTACAGTCTACCTTCTCTCTGATGAGGGCCTAAAGGTAAACAACTCATCTAAACTCCCTCAGGGACTACCTAGGCTGGTCCTACACTATTAATAATGTTAGTTCAAAAAAAGAGATATACGGTTGTGCCTTATGGATGCTCAAGGCCACGGTCTTCTTTCCATACCCTCTCCTCTCCTCCGCATCGCTGTTGATGCCACCGACATTACCCATCATTCCGCACCGTCTCTGTTTCTCCTTCAGCCTGCTGCTACCTCCTCCCTCATGGGCTCTTTATCTGTTGTCAATCGGACCTTCATAATTTTTGTTGCATCACTTTTGCCAAGCTGCGCTTCTTCGTAGCCTACATGGGGCATTATTCTGGCCTGCATTGACTTTTTGACACACTTTACTATGCCGTGCTGCTACCTTAATGTATCTTGGATTCCTGATCTGCCCTCATTTCGCATTCACTTTGTTTTCCTACCTTAGTCTGTAATCTGTGTTTCGTTCTTCTATGTTTTCAGCCCATTGCTGTTCTTGCATTTGAGGTTTGGCTGTCCCTAGTGTGCACCCATTCCGATTCGCCTCTTCCAACCTCTCCTAACTTGACCCTGCACACTCTACTCTCACTGTACCTTCTAGTCCCACCTTACATCACGCTTACCCCACTCCTACCAACCCCACTTCGGACCCCCCCCCCCCCCCCCCCCGCCTCTGCAATGAGGTAAATAGCAGGATTGGAAACACACTTTCAGGAACACAGATGGGGGCGGAAAGGTCCAAGGAGAAAAAAAAAGCAAAGAGGCTGCACTGTTACCCGGGTCAGAGTAGATGTGTCTGCATATTTCAGAACGAAAACAAGATAGGTGAGAAAATCTATTTCATGAAGGACTAATAAAACAAACACCACATGCAATACATATATTATAAACCATGCTGTTTATATACGTTTGGACTCCTGCACAGGGATAGGGTTTGCCTGTGAGGAAAGATAATTCTCGAACTTTAGAAGCAGCAAGATGTCAATTCTAAGATTATTTATTTCATTCATTGTGGTAAAATCAACTGTTTCCCTTTATCGTGAATTAGACATAAAATAATGGATTACATTGTGCGCCTTCATGTGCATTTTGCCAGTTATTGTTTGTGATAAATAGTGTTGCTTGTTTGAGTGACCTTTGACTGAAGGAAGATCTCACTTTTGTTGTTAGCAAAGGTTAATATGGAACAAGCGTCTGTGACATGGAACAGGCTGAGCCTATACACATCCCGTGTTTCAGGCTCTTGGATCTGCTGGTGCAGTGTTAGCAGGGGGTGATGTGTCAGCCTTTCTATGATGCCTTCACTGGGTGGTTGCATCAGTAGATATTTTTAGTTTGTCACCTGGATATTTGGTATTGGCCAGAAGTAGTACTTATTGTAGAAAAGGTTGCAGATGCCTGGTCTATCGTACGGTAGCTTTCTCAGTTTTGAGGAGGAGCACAGTGTTTATTTCTGGCACATCTATCACCAACATGTCCGAAACTGAAGGCGTCTGGGAAGTGTGCACGAGGGATATTAAGGATGCATTGCAGTGCTATGATCTTAATCAAGGTGCTCCTGCAATTGAAGGCTATGTACTGTTAATGATTATGTCCAAAGGTGGTAGTAAAGCTTCTTGACCGTATGGGACTCCTTTATTGCATTCACAGTTTAATTTCCATGTTGTCTTTACCACCAACACACAGCGCTCGGGATAGTGTAATGTTAAGCGTGGGCTATGATGAATGCCCCAGTCTACTCCAACATCTCAGATAGACGCCTTAATTTTTGTATAGCTTATTAGTTTGGGTTGTTATGTGGCATTTAAACACCTATAATCAAAACTGTTGCATTGGAGTGCAACTAGGAGGGAGATGCCATTGGAGGAAGGGCACACACCGGGTGATGGTTAGTTATTTACCCTCTGGTTGCCTGTCCTTGGCCACTGTAATGTGTATGACCATTCCCACCCGTCTCCTGTCCCCGCACGCAGCCTCCAGGTATCTCTTAATGCTAGCTGTATCAAGCAGTGACATTAAGCTTTGGCCAGCCAATATTATTTTCAAGCAGGTTGTGGAGAGTTGCTGGCTTAATTGCATCTGTAAATGCACTACTGGTCTAAATAAAATATCTTAACCAGCTGTGCTTTTATATATATGTTCCTTACTATGATTGTCTGTTAAAAATAGGCACTTACAAAGCCAGCAGTTTTGACTTGTGCATAGATGTTACCTAGGCATGTGTCAGTTACGGCTATACTAGGCCCAGGTATGGTAATCACACAATTGTCCACCGTTTGCCATTTTTTGGCCAAGTAGTATGATTAAGAAGTGTACTGCAAGTATCTATTCAGAGCCTTTACAAAAGCCAAAACTGTTGGCTTTGCCAATGCTGGTTTTGTTTGTGGCAGGCTGCTCATGAAAGAACTACATGCATGCTTTACAAAAATCAGATGTACTCTACTGAAAGGAAAACATGTAATGCATCATCTACCATGGCTTCAATGGCTGCATACAATTCGTGCCAACGTGCAAAGTTGTAGAATAATTGATGATGTGCACTTGCCCTTAGTAAATGTTTTGTTTGGGGATGTTTAAACAGATCTATAGATATAACTGTTTCCAGGCACATTATTCATAAACGTCCCCTTTTTATTCGTGTACATGCATATTTTCCTCTCTTCCATGGTAGATGTATGTATTTGAGCTGCTGTTTACTGTTCCACTTAGGTTTAGGAACGACGCCCATCTATAGAAGGCCACATATATATGTGATAACATCAACTCTGCAGTTTGTTGCCTTTCCTAAACACATTTTAAATTCTCACCTTTAGTACACTGTACCACAAAAGTTGTCTTAATCGTGATCGTGGATATCTTATCTACACCTTTACCAGTTTGTTCAATTTGCCACGCATTAATTCTCTTGGATGTACAAAGACAGCTCATGGTATGGTCCAGAGCTGGCCATGCTCATGGAATGCTTTCTTTCAATCCATAGGCTTGCTTCGGGTTCTATCCTACAGGAACCATAGAGCTGGCTTCTGTAGAAAGACCTTATTTGATGACATGTTGATCCAGAAATGTAGTTGCCCAAATCACTCAAACACGTGCTTACCTGCATGTGAGGGCCTGTTCTAACTTACACATGTAATCATGAGCATTTAAATACATTTCTCAAGTGCACTAGTGAAGACAATTCAACTGCAGTTACTACCAATGCTCTTATCTGTTGTTCATTGGCTGTCACTGGTTCTACGGGTCTCACTGTTGCTGCCTGTTTCATCTGCATGAAGGCATCCTTCTGTTTAGCTTTGCTATTGTTGAGGTTATGTAACTGTTGATGAAATCCTCACACTGTTAACGTAATAAAGCAGCACCTTACAACACCATTGAAAAACACTGGAATGATCCTGTGCTTCTTCTAGAATTCCCTTAATCTACAAGGGTGGGTGGGGGATGGGGTTTCCAGCTGAAGGTTACATATTATACCCTTTCACTGGAGCTGTGTGTCTGGGGGGAAACCTGTGACCGTGACGATGCCCTGCTCACATTTTATTAATTAACAAGGGGGGGGGGATGGTCCTGGGAGTCCCTCTGCCAGACATTAGTCCTGGTTATGAGAGACTTACACAGAGTCTTTAGCTCACTATCTTTCACAGAGGAGAAATAGCCAAAACATATCAGTCTATTCTTAGAGAGGCACAGCTCCACCCTACTGATGAGGTCCAACCAGACCGAAACACGTGTCTGGGGTGTTGGTACTCTTGTTCAGAGGAGAATTGCTTAGCATTTCGGTGCTGGACTGCCCCAGGGCAGGACAAAGACTGATATGTTTTGGATATTTCTCATTTGTGAAAGACAGTGAGCTAAAGAATCTGGGTAAGGCCCTCGCAATCAGGACTAATGTCTGGCATAGGGACTCCCAGGACCCCCCTTGTTAATGTGCTCACATTTTATGGCACGGCAAGAACTAGTCTTATTACAGAGGTCTCCTTTACTGCCAACATTTCGGCAGCAATAAAAGCAACCGTGAAGTTACCCAACAAACGAAACTAGGTGAAGACATATAAAATTGAAGGCATTCAAGACTCGCATTAAGTTGATCAATATCCCTTTTGTAGTCCCCTATCCTTTACTAAGGCTGCGATAGGCTGTTTCTAGTTTGGTGGCAGGTCTCCCCATCATGTGCACATGTTTGATGGATTGATAAAATACAAATGGAAAATGAATAATGAGTTTGAACCCAGAGTGCACTCCTCGTTCTTTGCTTAGTCCCTCCTCTTGTTAAGGTTTCCTCCTTTTCCTGGTTTGTTCTTTTCCTCATATGTGCTCCACCCTTTGTTGTGCCAGTTACTCTTTTTTGCTGATATGCAGATAGTTACTCTAGAAGTTCTTGGCCCGCACGCTCCTCTGATACTGTTTGCTGCTACTTTCCTGATTTTAGATTTGTATCCATTTTTTCTATGCCGTGTGTAGCCGTTTTCGAGGTTCTGGGTGCACTCAAGCCACATGAACCTGCCTCAGTGCCAGGGGTGTTGCTAGGCCTGGAAAAGATCCAGGGCTACGCTAATTCTGGGACTGTCGGGACTTGGGGCTAGCTAGCCTCTTTGGTTGCAACCCCAGAGCTTCTATCCGGGGCTACAACCAAAAGACCCGGGCTATAGCCCCCTCTGCCCCCCCTGCACACCCTAGCAGCGCCTCTGCTCAGTGCGATGCAGCGGAGCCCAGGGCTGTGCAGAGAGAAACGATGAGCAGCTTTAGTCAGGCACATGACCCAGTGTGCGTCATGCACCTACAGCCCTGCGTTGGACAGTTTGATGTGATGGCTGCCTCTGCTGAGTGCTCAATAAGAACACTCTCTGGTGGACCATCTTTGGTGGGCAGTAGCCGGTGAAGTTCATTGCTTTCCTCTGCCCTTGGAGAAGGTAGGCTTCTGATGCCCCTTTCAACCTCAATTCGTATTGCTGTCTGATGTTTTGCAGGACAGTTATTTTCTGGGCTCTTTAAGGCCATTGGGCTGTTAAGGGTATTTTCTACCCTTTTATCATTTGATTGGCGGCGCATTTGGCCTGATGTCCTCTTAAGCACGGCCTTTCAGCTAGTGCCCTGGAAGTTGACTGTAGGGCCTGTGTGGAGTAATTTATGCTGCTCATGTGTTCTACACTGGGTTAGATGACTGCTGCTTTTGGGGTGTTGATGTGCCAAATAGCTCTTGCTGGAAAGACGGGGGAATCCGGAGAGGTCCAATACCGTCCATCCATGTATCTGAAGTATCTTGAAGAGGGGGTGTGGGTGCACTGGCTAAATAAGGTGAAAGTTATCCCAGGCCACAAACAGCTGCCAACCTCTGCTCTGTTGGAATATTTCTTACAGCAAGTATAAGGTGTTTCCCAAAGTACACAAACGGTCCTTCTCCTGCCATGCCCCGACCCTCTGAAACTCTTTCCCGCCACAGGCAAGGAATGGCCCTTCTACCCCACAGATCTGAGAAACACTAAAAACGTGGCTCTTCCATCAATTACTCCTGCACACTAAATCTAGTTTTGTCTACCCTTCTGCCAACAGTACTGTGCTTCTGTCCAGAAACATCATGCCCAATTCTGTCTTATGCATGCAAATCGCTCTGCTGCTCTCGAGCTATGTTTGTGCTACAATCGATAACCTAACATTACCTGCGGGTAAGGGGTGTTTTGCCTACATTGACACATGGCCTGCAAATTTGCCACACACTGAGCATCTGCTCCAAAAGAAGAGCACGCTAGATCTGACTGAGGATGGAAGTGCACATATGTTTGGCTAGGATGATGACTTGGATGTGTGGTTGTATCCAGAGCATGAGCATATGGACAGCCTCCCTTGAGTAAGGCTTCAGCCTCCATGTCACCAGTAGTTATGGGCCTGCATGGTAACCGAAAATTGCATCCGAACGCCACCCGGCTCTATTTGATTTTGATGAATTTGACATCATTAGCAAAGTCCTTAAAAGTTGGACGTTTTTTATTTTTATAAATGGGGTTCCACCTCTCCACTCTCTCTATCCCCTTGCTGTACCTTATGTCTTTTTATTTTACCACTGTTCTTTTTCACTCGTTTTGCACATATTTCACTTTCTCTCTCACTGGATCCGTTTATGGGCATAATAGTAATTTGCAATAATGTGCTCCTCAAAAGGGAATGTGTCAGTTTAATTGAATAAAAATCACTCTACACAACTTGATCCTCCCTCCACCCTGTGCCTCATGAACTTGTGCTGCTGAACAAATGAGGTTTGCATATGACATTCTCAGGATAGGTGTTCTTGAAATGTCATGAAGCATAAATGCTTCAGCTCAGCATTGGAAGAAAGAATGGGCCATTACACAGAGATTGACATCAGTGTTAAGTGTTTTCTCCTAGTTGGACAGGAACGCATAAAAGCGATGGAGACATTTAGCACTTCTGCATAGATTTTTGGATTTCATTTGTGCAGAGGGAACCGGCAACCACTCAGACCATCAAGGTGTCTGAGCAGCAATGTTGTCCCATATTGCTCATTTTGAGGGATGTGGCCACCTTGGCGAAGAAGGGTTCTATTGCTCATTCTCATACCATGCAATTTTTCATCATTGTGCTTTTGGTGGAGAAGAAACGGAAGAATCCCCTTGCACCTCCCTCCTTCAAACCTGATGTAAGGGCCGAAGCCTTAATATGGGTAGTCTTATCTCCTGCAGGATATGGTCATTCGGTTAAGTAGGAAGCCCAAAGTATTTTGAGGTTAATTTGGGATGGGCTTGTCTGTCAGTTTGCATTCTTCCCCTTTGGCTTCTCGCCTGCCCTGTGGTGCTATACAAAACCTCTCGTCTAGTAGGGCATTTGCTTCAGTCTGATGACCTGCAGACATCGAGACCTGTTATATAGTTTACTGTGGCCTTCTCAAATGCCTGGGTTTCTTTTGGAATCGGATACAATTAATTGTGGTGTTGTTTCAAGCACTCAGCTTCCTTGAGTTCGTAGTGGACACTACAGCCCACCTTTTGAGGGTGCCAATGGGCAAGGTCTGCTCCATTCAGAGAGAGATCTGCACAAGTTTCTATTTTTGGAGCTGCTGCTTGCTCTCCAAGGCCAGAGTGATACGTCTGTTTTCATTCATTGAACATCCTTCCTCGCTCCTTTAGGCAGCTGCCATCTTACGCCCAATTTAGAAAGTCCATCAAAACCCAGCCTGTTTGATGAAGGAGGTGTCTAGCTCACCCACTCGGACCCACCTACCGAACCAGGGATCTAACGGCATTCTGATCTTGACATGCTTTGCTTACCTTTTCTATTTGTTACGTATTGTCTGTCAGCGCTCTGTGGCCTGCGGCTGAGTTGGCGCTTTACAAGAACTAAATACAATAGAATAGACTAGAATTCTCCATTCAAAAGCCATTTTTCCTGCATCACTCTGTTACTAGATCCTGGGGGCCTACAGGCATACCACCTAAAATGGGGATTTGTGGACTCTGATTGTGTAAGTCACAGTTCAGTCCAACAAGCTCTGCATGTGCTTCCACAATCTCAAAGCCTGCAACAGAAGGACCATCTGCCACGACTTTTGTCTGAAGGGTGATGCGAGTGGCAACGGTTAGAATGCGTCCCATAGAGATCAGTCAATCCTTGGAAGTTGGTTGCCAGGCAAGCAGACTCTTCAAAACACATTCTTGGGACTTTTTTCGTGGCTCTTAAGTGATTGTCTTGCCAAAGTTGAGTCAGGCTGTTCCTCGTTTCTCCACATCGAATGTGTGTCCATTGTTCAGTATAACAGCCAGGTGGTCAGAAAGTGGTTGAAGGAGCTACGGGACCTTAACAGTGATCTGTGTCACTACTTTTGCTTGGGACCACTTCATTACCTTCATGGTAGAGTGCATTCTAGCTGTTGAACGGGGTGATGAATTGGAAATTGTAGAATCTCAGAGAGGCAAGGAATTGGGTGATGCAATGGTCTTCTTTTTGACATATCCTTTGGTTCTACGTTCCATAGTTGATAGTAATGTTTGCCTGATGACTCAATACTCTAGTTCCTTGATTTTTCTGGGGGGTTGCATCCAGGGGATTTGGTGTTTGAGCCTATAACAAGGAATGGTCCTTGGTGGTGCTTTATGTATTCCCTCATTTTTCAAAGATATCAAGTGTACTTTTTCATGGCAAGAGGAACAAGGCCATTGGGGATGGCTGGCCTCGTCGGTCATCTCATTCCTGATTTCTGACTCTTATGCCTGTTAGTAAACTAACATCACCTGTTGCTTATGTTTCTGATTCAAACTTATGATCCCGTTTAGCTGTGCACACTATTTGCCTTCTCAGTAGCAAGTTGCATTTGACAGTGTGGAGTATTTTGGGGGTCCCTCCTTTTACAGCACTCGAAGTTACTAAAGCTCCACGGGTTGAGGAGGGTATGCTGGTGTGAAGGATGTGGCTCAATTCCCAGAACACCTTTGCTTTAGAGCCAACAAACATTTTTGGTGACTAGTTTGCAGATTAAACAAAAAGGTTTGGGAGCCCCTCTACTGAGAATGAACACGGCCAAATAACCTGTTCTCTGGAAACATGCCCACTCGGGAGGGTCTACAACCACGTTTTAGCTCACTGTACTTTTCACAGAGGAGAACATTCCATTTGAATATCAGTCTTTGTCCCATCCACAAGGGAAATGCAGCACCGAAATGCTAGGCAATTCTCCTCTGAACAAGAGTACCAACATTAACCCCAGACACGTGTTTCGGCCTAATCGTCTCTCCCCCCCCCGCCTCCGCTCTCTCTCTCTGATACTTCACATCCCATGTGCAACAAAACAAGCCTCTGTGAAAGATGAGGGGAAGGGACAATCTGAAACTCCACACAATTACCATAAACTACTTGCTAAGGGTTCTGGGAGAAAACAACACTTTTGGTTGCTATTGTGCAGGATGGCAAGGATGTCATGTGTGAGACCATTCAGTCGGGTCTGGACATGGCAGATTGTGTCAGCCGGTCCATGGCGGCGAGCACCATCATACGCAGGTTTCCGTGGTTGCAGAAGTCGGGTTTGCTCCAGATGTGCAAGCCCGGCTCCTCAACATGCCCTTTGATGGTGAACATCTTTTTGGCAGCAAGGCTGGCGAGAGCCTTGAGAGGTTGCAGACCTCCAAAGCTGCAGCGAAGTCGTTGAGCGCTGCAGTTTGTCAACCTCCGCATTTTCGTCCAAGGGGACAGCAATGGAGGGGATGTTCCTTTCGATATTACTCTTCCTTTGGTAAATCGAGAGGAGCTGCAAGTCAAAGGGGTCACCATAGGAGTACCAGAAAACGGGGTACTCAAGGTGCCAAAGCCGCTTGGGCAGTTGCCTCATTGCCCTCGGGCACTGCCACAGCCGCTTCAGCTCAGTCATGAGGCCATGTCCCATGGTTCGCTGGTTGGGGGAAGGCTGGTGCAGCATCTTGTAAAGTCGCGTGCCATTACTTCAGATGTGTGGGTTCTGGAGATCATAGCCCACGGCTACTGTCTTCCTTTCCGGCAGAGGCCTCACGACAATCCACCAGGGAATCTCTCTTTGAAGAGTCCGGATCCGCTCCTTGCGCAGGAAATACAATCCCTGCTGGAGAAAGGCACCATATAAGTGGTGCCTGTAGCGGCGAGGAACAAGGGATGGTATTCCCGTTATTTTTTTATTTTGAAGAAAGGCAGGGGTTTGAGACCCATCATTGACTTGCACGGTTTGAAGAAGCTCCTCTGGAAGGACAAGTTCAAGATGGTTACTCTTTCTCAAGTCCTCCAGGCCCTTCATCTTCAGGACTGGCTTGTGTCGCTCGACCTCAAAGATGCTTACTTTCATGTGCCGATCCATCCCAAGCACAAGAAGTACCTGAGGTTCGCGATTGGCGACTTGCACTTTCAGTTTCGGGTCCTGGCGTTCGGATTGACCTCCGCCCGAGGGTCTTCACCAAGCTCATGGTGGTGGTGGCAGCGTATCTCAGGAAAGGGGGGATTCACGTCTACCCCTACCTGGATGATTGGTTGATCAGGAAACGCTCTCCCGAGCAAGTCATGGATCATCTGTCCGTCACCTGCCACTCCCTTCACAAACTGGGCTTCTCCCTCAACTTAAAGAAGTCCCACTTGACGCCAACTCAGCAGCTCCAGTACATCGGAGCAGTGTGCGACACATCCCTGGGGCAGTGTTTTCCTCCCCAGGTGAGGGCTCATCACATTCAGCAGATGGTGCACAAGTTTCAGCATGCCCAGAGTCTCCCAGCGTTCGAGTTCTTGAGGTTGCTCAGCCTCATGGCATCCTGCATTCTTCTGGTGCCAGAGGCCAGGTTGCGGATGAGATCTCTGCAATGGGCTCTCAAGATGCAGTGGTCACAGTCCTCCGGCAGGATGTCGGACCCCGTTCAGGTTCTGCCCTCGGTCGCCCAGGACCTTCTGTGGTGCGCCGTCGATGGCAATCTGATGAGCGGGGCTCCATTTTGGCTACCCTTGCCGGAGGTGACGATCGTGACGGACGCATCCCTGACTGGATGGGGAGCTCATGCCAACGAGTTGACAGTCAGCGGTTGTTGGTCTCCGTCAGAGTCCAGACTCCATATCAATCTGTTGAAGCTGAGGGCCGTTAGGCTTGCCCTGAAGGCTTTTCTGCTGACTGTACGAGGGAAGAATGTCCTGATTCTGACAGACAACACAGTGGCCATGCACTACCGCAACAAAAAGCGGGGGCAGGGTCACTTCCTCTGTGCAGGGAGGCGATGCAGCTCTGGTTCTGGGCCATCCAGCAGGAAATTTCGATCTCGGCATTTCATCTGGCCGGAGATGAAAACGAGAAGGCGGACGCTCTGAGCAGGCAGAGCGCGATCTCTCATGAGTGGGAGCTGGCTCAGGAGATTCCCCTGGAGATCTTCGCCCTTTGGGGGACCCCTCAAGTGGATCTCTTCTCCTCCAGTGTCAACCAGAAGTGTGAAAGGTTCTGCTTGCGGAAATTTCCTCCAAGAGGAGCCTTATGTGACGCGTTTGTGGTGGAGTGGTCCTTCCGACTGCTGTATGTGTTTCCTCCAGTCCCCGTCGTCCCGCAAGTGCTGCGGAGGTTCGGTTCCCGGATGATCCTCATTGCTCCGGCATGGGCCCGGATAACATGGTACCCGGATCTTCTCGACTTGTCCATCTGCCCTCCACGTCGTCTTCCCTACCGAGACAATCTGCTCTCACGGGAGGGGGGTTAGGTTCTCCATCCACAGGTCAAATCCCTCAACCTTCACGCTTGGCTTCTGAAAGGTTGAGGTATAAGGATTGGGACCTCCCTGAAGACGTGATGGAGGCGTTGCTTTCGGCCAGAAGGCCTGCAACCAAGTCCCTGTACCGTTGCCGTTGGAGAAAGTTCTGCAGCAACTGATGCAGGGTTAAGAATGTGGATCCTTTTTCATGTGACAGTCCTGTGGTTCTGTCTTTATTGCTTTCGTTAGCCCACAAGGGCCTGCAAGTGGGTACCATTAAAGGTTACCTGGCGGCGAGATCCATATTTAAGCGTGCGTCTGAGGAGTGTTCTTAAATTCCTTTAATTTCTCAGTTTCTCAAAGGGCTCACTAATGTGTTTCCACCATCACCTTTCCAGGTGCCTGGTTGGGATTTGAACCTTGTTCTAAAATTCCTAATGGGTGCTTCATTTGAGCCTTTACATTCTTGTCCTTTGAGACTGTTAACCCTTAAAACTGTATTTTTAGTTGCGGTCACTTCCGCTCGCAGAGTGAGTGAGTTGCAGGCACTTTCAGTTAAGCCACCCTTCACTGTGTTTCATATCAACAGGGTTGTCCTTAGAGTTCGTCCTTCCTTTCTTCTGAAAGTTGTCTCGGAATTTCATTTAAGCCAGAAGATCATTCTTCCGGCATTTTATCCTCCTCCGCATCCTGGTAAGGAAGAGGAGAGGCTCCCTAGGTTGGATCCTAAGAGAGCTTTAAGTTTCTACATTTCACGCATGTCCCGGGTCAGAGTGGACAATCAGCTCTTTATAGGTTATGCTGGAAGGCGTTTGGGACAAGCTGTTACTAAGCAGACTTTGTCTAGATGGATTATCTTGGCAATTTCTGAGTGTTACAGCTTGGCGGATAAGGACTCTCCGGTTGGCTTACGGGCCATTCTACTAGGGGTATGGCTGCCTCTACTGACCTGCAGAGGGGCGTTCCTATTCGAAACATCTGTGAAGCAGCCACTTGGGCTTAGGTCCATACTTTTGTACGGCACTACTCCCTAGATTCCATCCATGGGCAGGATCTGGCCTTTGGCAAGGCGGTCCTTTACTCTGCAATTTGATTGGACATTCTAAATTTCTATATTCTAAATTCTTTTTCCCTCCTCCATACAATGGTACTGCTTTGGGAGTCTGTCATAGATGTGGAATACGTTGGTGGACCCAATCCCCTCGAAGAACAAGTTACTCTCTTACCTGGTAACGTTCTTTCGATGGGATGGTCCGACGATGTATTCCATATCGCTCCCTCCCTACCTGCCCCGCTACAGAATTTCTGATGCGATTGCAGCTTACGTTTCCGCAAGGCTTTCTGTGGTCATACTGGCAGTAGTTTGGTGCCACACATTCTGGGGGAAAAAACTACAACTGAGGCTATGGGCGTCATGCGTCCTACTTATAACATCCGGTGACGTTGGTTCGACGCAGGCCCTCAAGGACAGCGTATCGATGTCATCGACGCAGGACGCAGACACCGAAAATTTTCCAAAGCAGCACAGCTGTGGTGATTACTGCCATAGATATGTTGGACCATCCCATCGCAAAGAACGTTACCAGGTAAGAGAGTAACTTGTTCATCTATCTGTGTGTACAGTTTACAACAGATTTACTTTTCGACATGTGTTTCAGTTGTCTAAGCAGGGCAGGGGAAATCTTGCCCCTGTGTTGATCCAAGCTTCATCAGGACAAAAAGCGAAGTACAAATTACGTCTTGCTTACGAAAAGATGGGATGAGAGACATCATCTCCAATTATATCATTGTTTGAGGCGGCACAGATGTTCTGGGCTGCGTCCCTTACAAGCTCTACAAAACTCAGATGTGCTTTTGTACCTTGGTTCTTTTGACTTTTGTTAGCCAATCACCTGTGTTGGCATTGGACCTTCTTATCCACTTTATTTAGTACTCAATTACTGCTTTTTTCAAGAATGAAGACTGTGGACGCCAAAGCATCCTCTTTTCTCACTGTTGTATTTAAATCATCCAGTACTCCAAGCATCCACTGATGATTGCAGACAGGTACACTCCTCTTTGCTTATCCCCTTTTATTCGATTGGATGTGACCTTCATGGACACCTTACTTCTCCAGACATAACAAAGTAGTACAGAACTTGTGCTTATGTGCTTCGCTCGATACTCTCTGCGTTGTGGCTCTCTCACAAGCGTTTTCGAGAAGAGAGGAAAGGGTGAATATACATTGTGTTAATTATGTCAGATGGTCATAGATGTTAAAGTACCATGTTTTGTTGCAGTAAAGAGAGATTTCCTGTATGTGAGTGTGAGTATGTATGTGTGATGGGATAATTGATTGCGAGGAACTTTTATATATGCAAAATGGATTAAATATCCTGAATTATGTAATTGAAATAAAATAATGTTTTGAGTAAAGAATCGAATAGGAGTATTTTGTCATCCTCGATCTACTGGTCCAGTTTGTGTTCTAATTACAATGTCCCTGCACCTTTCATCATACAAGGAAAAAAGGTGAATTGTTGGCTTGGATGGTCCTGTTGGGGAGAAACAAGAGGCATCAAGAGGCAAGGATCTTTTATTACATTGCAATAAAATACAATAACCTGCAGCACTTTGCAGTTCAAATTTAAAAAAGCTTCCTCCTCTACACTCGATGTCTTATTAAAATGTTCAATGGTTCTGATGTTGGGCCTCTTATTGAATACCTCTTTCAGCCTTTAGTAGTTAAGGTCTTGTGAAGATGCACATGATGCTTCAGGGAGCATACAACAACTTGCCCAGTATCAATTTCGAGGGGATTGGGTCCTCCGACGTATTCCATATCTATGACATGTAATCACCACAGCTGTGCTGCTTCGGAAACTTTTTTCTGCGTCCTGCGTCGATGCGCCGTCGTCGAGGACCTCGTCCGACGTCATCCGATGTGATAAGTAGGACGCACGACGCCCGTAGCCTCAGTTCCGTTTTTTCCGCGAACGTGTTGCTTCGTGAATCTCGGTTAACGCCTCTACTCTTTGGAGTTCTGTTCTTCTCGGTTCTTCGAACCTGTTCGTTTTTGTGAAAATCCTTCGTGTGAAGATGTCTTCTACTTCGTCTTCGACCCCGCGTCCGGGCTTCAAGAAGTGCAGGGAGTGTGGGTCCAAGATGTCGGTGACGGACTCGCACGACGCCTGCCTCTGGTGCCTCGGAGAGGCCCATGACACGGATGACGGTATCGACTGCCAGTCGCTCACGTCCAAAGCCTTACACGAACGTAAGAAGAAGTTGTCGGTAGGTCGGGTGTCCAAGCCCCGGAAGTCGAGGTCTGCGGGGCTTTCAACGGATGATTTGAGGGGTGACTCTCCGCGTCATCGTCAGAAGTCTCGTGGGTCTCCTTCTAGGAGTCGGTCTCGCCACTCCTCAGCCTCTTCGAGGCATTCTCGGAAGTGCCGACACGGTCGTCTTCCAGGTCCTCTTCGGAGGACTCTGCCCGGCACGTCGCTTACCCCACCAGACGTGCGACGCCGGAGGAATGGGCTTCCTTCGGGAAGAAAATGCTGGCGATTCTTGAGTCGCAGGGTACTAAGCCGTCCGCACCCCCGAGTGGGGTCGGTCGTGAGAGGTCGAGAGACACCGCTCGCAAGAGTGGTCGGCACGAGTCACGGGAGAGGTCACGTTCGGACAAGGAGACTCGTTCTCGATGTACCCGTTCCAGGTCCCGGTCCTCGACGCTTTCGAGACCGTGTGCACCTATGAGGCCTTCGAGGAAGACATCGACGTCTGAGCCGTCGAGGGCGTCGAGGCTCCGGCTCCGAGGAAGTCGTCAAAG
Organism: Ambystoma mexicanum; assembly: GCF_040938575.1. NCBI lineage: Eukaryota > Metazoa > Chordata > Amphibia > Caudata > Ambystomatidae > Ambystoma > Ambystoma mexicanum. The sequence goes on along the minus strand of NC_090934.1, from coordinate 815,883,342 downwards.
CCGTCGACGCTCAGGTCGTCGAAGGACACGCTCGGGGCTCCGGCTTCGAGGGCTGTGTCGACGCCGCCGATGCTGGCGGCGCTGCATCTGACGTCGACGCCGATTTCCTCGACGCCGGCGCCGATTTGCTCGACGCCATCAACGCCTTTCGTGTCGGAGGTACCTCGTGGCACAGGGGAACCCCCTAGGAAGGCTCTGGTTAAGAGCAAGCACTCTCGGGTGCCTTCTTTTCGCCACCTGGAATATATTTCAGAGGCGGATGAGGATTCTGATGACCTGGTTCCTAGTCAGGTTCCAGATGAAATTCTCGGGCCATAGTCAGTTTGACGATTTGAGGCAGTCACTGCATGATGCCAGTGGACTGGACACCTCTCCGGAGGTGGAGTTTTGTAGGCCTGAGCCTGGCTCTCATGCTGATTCCTCGTACTGGCGCCTTATGGCTATGGTTTCTGAATACTTGGGATGGTCTGTTCCCCCAGGGGAGTTTGTGCAGGATGATCTAACGGACATCCTTGATGTTGGTCCCGCACTGACCCGGTACTGCCGTTCCATATGGCTTTACAGAGAAGGGTGGCGGCGGCTTGGACTGCTCGGGAGTGTCTCCCGGCGGTGGGCAGATCCTTGTCGCGAAAATACCGTCCAGCCAGTAGCGACCCCTGCTACTTGACCAAGCACCCCACTCCGGAGAGTTTGGTGGTGCAGGCCGCCACGGCCCCGGCAAAGCAGGCGTCGTACCCTACCATCCCTCCTGATAGGGACGACAAACGTTTTGATGGCTGGGCGGCCAACTCCATTTGTGCCTTGTCTCGTTTCACACACACTCTGTGGAACTGTGTTGCGTTAGCGGCTGAACATATTCCCGAAGGGGACGAACGGGATGGTTTCCTTGCTATGGTCCAGGATGGTAAGGATGCCATGTGTGAGTCCGTTCAATAGGGTTTGGACTTAGCTGAATGCGTCAGTAGGTCCATGGCGGCGAGCACCGTGATACGTAGGTTTGCGTGGTTGCGGAAGTCGGGGTTTGCTCCTGATGTGCAGTCCCGGCTCCTCAACATGCCCTTTGACGGTGAACACCTTTTTGGCAGCAAGGCTGACGAGAGCCTTGAGAGGTTGCAGACCTCAAAAGCTGCAGCGAAGTCGTTGGGGGCTGCAGTTCGCCAACCTCCGCCTTTTCGTCCTAGGGGGCATCAGTGGAGGGGTGGTTCCTTTCGCTATTACTCGTCCTTCAGTAAAGCGAGAGGAGCTGGCAGTCAAAGAGGCCAACGCAGGGGTACCAGAGGTGGACGACAGGGTACCTGTGGTGCCAAGGCCGCTCGCGCAGTTGCTCCTTTGCCCTCAGGTAACACCGCAGCCGTTCCCACTCAGTCATGAGGCCATGTCCCATGGTTCGCCGGTTGGGGGAAGGCTGGCGCAGCATCTTGTAGAGTGGCAAGCCATTACTTCAGATGTGTGGGTTCTGGAGATCATAACCCACGGCTACTGTCTTCCCTTTTGGCACAGACCTCGCGACAATCCACCGGGGAACTTCTCTTTGCAGATTCCGGATCCGCTCCTTGCGCAGGAAATTCAAGCCCTGCTGGAGAAAGGCGCCATAGAACTGGTGCCTGTAGCGGAGAGGAACAAGGGATGGTATTCCCCTTATTTTTTGATTTCGAAGAAAGACGGGGGATTGAGACCCATCATGGACTTGCGCGGTTTGAACAAACTCCTCAGGAAGGACAAGTTCAAGATGGTTACTCTCTCTCAAGTCCTCCAGGCCCTTCAGCTTCAGGACTGGTTGGTGTCACTCGACCTCAAGGATGCTTACTTCCATGTGCCGATCCATCCCAAGCACAGGAAGTACCTGAGGTTCGCGGTTGGGGTCCTGCCGTTCGGATTGACCTCCGCTCCAAGGGTTTTCACCAAGCTCATGGTGGTGGTGGCAGCGCATCTCAGGCAAGGGGGGATTCACGTCTACCCCTACCTGGATGATTGGTTGATCAGGGGGAGCTCTCCCGAGCAAATCCTGGATCATCTGTCCGTCACCTGCCACTCCCTTCACAGGCTTGGCTTCTCCCTCAATTTAAAGAAGTCCCATTTGACGCCAACACAGCGGCTCCAGTACATCGGAGCAGTGCCCGACACTTCCCTGGGGCAGTGTTTTCCTCCCCAGGTGAGGGCTCTTCACATTCAGCAGATGGTGCGCAAGTTTCAGCATGCCCAGACGCTCCCAGCGTTCGAGTTCTTGAGGTTGCTCGGCCTCATGGCATCCTGCATTCTTCTGGTGCCAGAGGCTCACCTGCGGATGAGATCTTTGCAGTGGGCACTCAAGATGCAATTGTCGCAGTCCTCGGGCAGGATGTCGGACCCGGTTCAGGTGCCGCCCTCGGTCGCCCGGGACCTTCTGTGGTGAGCCGTCGAAGGCAACTTGATGAAGGGGGCTCCATTTTGGCTTCCCTGGCCGGAGGTGACGATTGTGACGGATGCATCCCTCACGGGATGGGGAGCTCATGCCAACGGGCTGACAGTCAGCGGTCGTTGGTCTCCGTCGGAGTCCAGACTCCATATCAATCTGTTGGAGCTGAGGGCCGTCAGGCTAGCCCTGAAGGCTTTTCTGCCGACTGTGCGAGGAAAGAGTGTCCTGATCCTGACGGACAACACAGTGGCCATGCACTACCTCAACAAAAAGGGGGGGGGGCAGGGTCACTTCCTCTGTGCAGGGAGGCGATGCAGCTCGAGTTCTGGGCCATCCAGCAGGACGTTTCGATCTCGGCAGTTAATCTGGCCGGAGACGAAAACGTGACGGCGGACGCTCTGAGCAGGCAGAGCGCGATCTCTCACGAGTGGGAGTTGGCTGAGGAGATTCTCCTGGAGATCTTCGCCCTTTGGGGGACCCCTCAAGTAGATCTCTTCGCCTCCAGTGTCAACCGGAAGTGCGAAAGGTTTTGCTCGCAGGAATTTCCTCCAAAAGGAGCCTTAGGAGATGCGTTCGTGGTGGAGTGGTCATTCCCGCTGCTGTACGCGTTTCCTCCAGTCCCCGTCATCCCGCAAGTGCTGCGGAGGTTATGGAAGTTCGGTTCCCGGATGATCCTCATTGCCCCGGCGTGGGCTCGGAGGACGTGGTACCCGGACCTTCTCGACTTGTCCCTCTGCCCTCCACGTCGTCTTCCCTACCGAGACAATCTGCTCTCAAGGGAGGGGGGTCAGGTTCTCCATCCAGAGGTCAGATCCCTCAACCTTCACGCTTGGCTTCTGAAAGGTTGAGGTATAAGGATTGGGACCTCCCTGAAGACGTGATGGAGGTGTTGCTTTCGGCCCGAAGGCCAGCAACAAAGTCTCTGTACCATTGCCGTTGGCCTAAGTTCTGCGAATGGTGCAGAGTTCAGAATGTGGATCCTTTTGCATGTGACATCCCCATGGTTCTGTCCTTTTTACTTTCTTTGGCCCACAGGGGCTTGCAAGTGGGTACCATTAAAGGTTGCCTGGCGGCGCTGTCCATCTTTAAGCGCTCGTCTGAAGAGTGTTCTTACTTTAAAATCCCTTTAATTTCACAGTTTCTGAAAGGGCTCACTAATGTGTTCCCTCCGTCACCTTTCCTGGTGCCCGGTTGGGATTTAAACCTTGTTCTTAAGTTTCTTATGGGTGCTCTGTTTGAGCCTTTACATTCTTTCCCCTTGAGGCTGTTAACTCTGAAAACTGTGTTTTTAGTTGCGGTTACTTCCGCTCGCAGAGTGAGTGAGTTACAGGCACTTTCAGTTAAGCCACCCTTCACTGTATTTCACAAGGACAGGGTTGTCCTTAGAGTTCGTCCTTCTTTTCTCCCGAAGGTAGTGACAGAATTTAATTTGGCCCAGAAGGTTGTTCTTCCGGCATTCCATCCTCCTCCGCATCCTGGTAAGGAAGAGGAGAGGCTTCATAGGCTTGATCCTAGGAGAGCTTTGAGCTTTGAGCTTTTATGTTTCACGCATGTCCCGGGTCAGAGTGGACGATCAACTCTTTATTGGTTACGCTGGAAAGCGTTTGGGGCAGGCTCTGACGAAACAGACTTTGTCTTGCTGGATTATTTTGCCCATCTCGGAGTGTTACCGCTTGGCGGGTAAGGACCCACCGGCTGGCTTGCGGGCCCATTCTACCAGGGGTATGGCTGTATCTACTGCCCTGCAGAGGGGTGTTCCTATTTGCAACATCTGTGATGCAGCCACCTGGGCTTCAGTACATACATTTGTATGTCACTATTCCCCCGATTCCATCCGAGGACAGTATCTGGCCTTTGGCAAGGCGGTCCTTTGCTCTGCTATTTGATTAGCTATTCTAAATTTTGATTCTAAATTCTTTCCCTCCTCCTTGCTCTGGTACTGCTTTGGGAGCCTGTCATAGATATGGAATACGTCGGAGGACCCAATCCCCTCGAAGAACAAGTTACTTTCTTACCTGGTAACGTTCTTTCGATGGGATGGTCCGACGACGTATTCCATATCGCTCCCTCCCTGCCTTCCCCGCTGGAGAATTTCTTTTGCGATTGCAGCTTACGTTCTGTAAGGCTTTGTGTCGGACTGGCAGTTGATTAATGTCACATGTTCTGGGGGAAAAAACTACAACTGAGGCTACGGGCGTCGTGCGTCCTACTTATCACATCGGATGACGTCAGACGTCGGAGGAGGTCCTCGACGACGGCGCATCAACGTCATCGACGCAAGACTCAGACGCCGAAAAAAGTTTCCGAAGCAGCATAGCTGTGGTGATTACATGTCATAGATATGGAATATGTCATCGGACCATCCCATCGAAAGAACGTTACCAGGTAAGAAAGTAACTTGTTCGTCTATTGCATCTGGATGTGTTCATAGCCCTTATGCATTGTCTCATCTGGGAGTCACCCTTGAGGGACTACCTGCCGCCTCCTGCTTGCTCACTGTAGGTAGTTCCGTCACATGTTATGTTCACCGATGTCATAATCATTGCCAATATATTCACTTCGCCGATGATGAGGCCCACTTTCTAATGTCTGTGCCCAACTCACAGTTCTAGCGTCCGTAGCGGCTGTGGCCTCACAGTAATATTACGGCTGTTTGGCATTTTCTATTTCTACTATTTATTGTATAGGCATACTTATTGAATGGAATGATTTCATCGCCACAGTCCTTTTATAGCTTTTTGTCTTGTGATGTCATCAAGTTATGCTTGCTAGGATAATTTCACCATTGTTCTACGTGTTGCTTAAGAGTTGTCTTTAAAGAAAACGTGCAAATCGCACATGAGCTTAGAAGTCTTTAATATGAGTGCTGTGTTAGTCATGTCTACTAAGAAAATCTCCATTATCATGGTGAATATGCCTATTGTACTATATGAGGTCACATAAATGGCAGTGTGATTTTTGGATCTCGGTTCACATATTGTAACAGTGGATACCTTTTCCTCTTTTTGTACGTCACCTTTTTGAGGTTGCCTTAATTCAAACCCAATATAATAGGTAACTCAGTTGTAGCTTTCATCTTAAGTGAGAATCTCATGCACAGCCATTGTTCCTTACACTTTGTGTTTATTTTTATTTTTTAGGCAGAATTCACCAATGTCCCAGCAGAAGTTTAGCCAAAGACCCTCGAGTATGGTCAGTGAATCCTCCACAGCGTTAACTGCTGGCACATCCACAACAGATGCAAGATCTGTCTCAAAGGTGAGGATAATGGAATTTGGTTTAGTTTCTGCTCCTTTCTCTGCTTTGATATCTCTGTGTTTACTTCATTTTGTGCACATCTGTGGTGGCCAGAATGGATGTCCTGTTAGGGTAACGAGAGGCATAAAGTAGTACAAGAGGAGAAGTTCATGTTCTCTTTCGAGTGGCCATGTAAAGGCGTCCAGCCCATAAAGTTTGCGGTTATTTGTTGGCTCCTTGACTTTCAAACGGCAATGAGTGTCATTGGTGTACGGTGAGCCGGTTGCGATGCAGCAGCATGCTAATGTGACCTTGCAAACAGTTCGTTATGTGGAACCAGAATCGGAGAGCAAGTGGACTTGAATCAAAACCTCCCAGTTTGGACAAGAAAGCTAGTAGGTAAGGAAAAGGCAGGAAAACACAGTATAACTAGGACAAACAATCAGGGAATCACTGGAGCTGGCGATAACACTGATCTCTGTTTGTGTTACATTGTATTACTGGCTAAAGTGATGGAAATGCACCTGCACTGGAATTAGACCAGATGTTTGCCACAGGATCCTGGTAAGAATACACCAACCTGTCCTGGATTCAAGACAAAGCGCTGGAGCCTCATCTACACTAACCTGAGCTAACCTCATTGCAGCACAAGATACTGTTGTGGCCTCAAAACCTGCAGAAACCACAAGTGAGATGAACCGCTTGACGCATGGTGATGAGTGTCATACAGTGAAGAGGTCTGTGAAACGCTGGGCGAAGGTGGGCTAGACTGTAAACCCTGAACAAATAGTGCAGAGCCCAAGACCGATGGCCCACCCTGATCACCTCTTGCATGATAATGGCAAGGTAACCAGATGTCCCATTCTTGGGGGAAGGATATGATATGATAGGTTACTTATAACGTGCTTAATACCCAGAGGTTTCTAAGCGCGGACCCGGGGATCGAACTTGTGTTGCTCTGTTGTCTTGCTTTCGAGGCAAGCATGTTGCCGCAGAGCTATCCTCCCGAGACAAAGAGGACCCGCAAGTCCCTGTCTGGCAGAGAAATAGCAGCCTCTTTCGTTTGTGTGAAAACTGCTGTTTACATTCTGTAAGCTGTAGATTAACTTTGCAAAAGTAGTACAGGATCATTAACAACTTAATTTTGTGAAGAACTTAAATGAAACGTTACATTTCTGAATTCGGAGGTAAACATGATTTGCTAAGGTCAAGAAGAGGCAGAGACATGAGGAAATTGTCCTAAAAAAGGATTGAAGGTCCTTTAAGAAGAGTTTAGCTTTTTTTACGATGCAGTCTTGAGGGATCATTCGGAAAGTTGCAGCTTCTGTAATCTGATTTTCATTGATCTGTACAAATAAAATAAACTTCAAACTGTCCTCCATTGTAGCCCTGGGTAGCAGAGGTCTTGCAGAATTCAGCTTTGCCCAGAGGTTGATCTGAGACCCAGCTCGGCTGTAAACCCAAATGTTGTTTCTAGGGGGTAATTAATGTGCTAGTTATTGAATTAGTGAACCTCCTGTCGGGACTTTTGGTGAAGTCTGTTTTTACATGTTTCTGCCAGAAAGGGTCATCTTAAGTGTACAAGGTATAAGAACGCTGGATTGAGTTTTTTCCCCAACTAGATGAGTGAACATGGCAACACTGCATGTGCAGCATGCAATGAAAGAGCATTTGTTTGGATACAATCTGATACCTTTCCGATTGCATGTCGGTGACATGATGATGTGGGGATTCTATGCTTTTGTAACTGGTCTCTGACTGGAAGACACCTCTCTGATATAGCCCTTTATTATTGAGCGAGAGAGGCCCAGAGAAAATTATAATATTTGACTTGCCCTTCTCAACTCTGACTCTCAGAGAAGGTAGGGCTTCTTTGGAGACTGGGTATATAAACATAGGTATATAAACATAGCAAATATAGATATTATGGGTTGATGTTAGCCATTTACTGACTCACTCCACTTGCAGCTGATGGATTTTAATCTTATCCTTATATTTGTTATTTTACTTTCTCTTTAACAATCGTTATCTTCAATGACAGCTAATGCTACCTCTGATGCGTTTCAAGTTCTGTAGTAAATTGGAAAGATGTGGTCTCCACATGCATGCATGTAACTGTGCTTCTTTTCCTTCAGTATGTTTATAAAAATGATTCCTCTTTTTTTCCATGACAAAATATTGCAGTGGAGGCACTCAGTTGCTATTCGTTAGTGTAGCTCTGAAATGCTGTTTGCTTTGTGGTTCTAAAACATTTGTGAATCCTTAAGTGTGACAAAATAACTATTGTTCAGCAATAGGACAGGGGAGAGGGGTGGTTTCTGAACTTTGTGTTCTGCCCAGCTCTACTAATAGTGCAGCAGTGATCTGGCCATAAAGGTGAGTGAGTGAGTGGGTGGGTGGGTACTGGGCAGACCATACGCTCAAGGGATGTGCGAAACAGTAAGGAAGCATCCAACCAACAGTAGCACTGTGGGCGCAACATGAAATGAGCGCCCACACAGGGGTCTTCTGAAATGTAGCGACTTTGCTCTAAGACAGATCAGTTCTCAACACACTGAAAAATCCCACCACTGTAAAGCAAGTACGCAGATCTCTGTAAACCTATATATACAGGTGCTAATGACCCATGGTGTAAATAACAGGAGGGAGAAAAAACAAGTAGTAATTCAAAATTAATTCTTTAAAAATGTCTTAATTTAGAAAATGGTATCTTAATTGTCTCTAGGGCCCAGGGTTTAATTGTCAGGGCAGTGTGTGGGGTCGGAAATGCGAGTCAGACAACTTTGTGAAGATTTTTTAAAAGATGCCATTTTATTAAATTCAAAAGGTTTGATAAACGTCTCACCATCCCTAACCTTATGAGGATTTCCCATATTATAAGATAAATGAATCACTCTAACAAAATAATTCTGCCCCTCACACTTATACATCCAATTAACTCAATGAGGTAATGCATAACAGTTTAAACATGACAACAAGATGAACATTGATCTGGAAGACTGAATAATGGTTCCACCTTGTAATCTGGGTGAATTTCCCCTTCTCTAGATTAAATCAGGAATGTAGTCGATTCAAAAGGATAAGGCAATCAGGTAATGCTACAAAGTTCTTCTTTGTGATAAGTTTACCACTTGTGATTTACCAACAGCTCTGTTGTCCCTTGTCCCTCCACTGATGGTAGACAGTCTCACACAACAACTTCTTGCCAAGAAACTGGTATAATTCCACAATGTGTACATGTCAACAGAAAGACTTCGGTCAAGATAATTCTGCAATAGTTCACAATGCACTTTCATCAGCAATTACCTCTTTGCCACAAAAGGATGCACTTCCGTAGAGCAATTTGGTCAACAAAAATACTTCTGTCAGGATGGTTCTGCAATAGTTCATAAGGCACTCTCATCAATAATATTAGTCAAATAACTTCCACAACATTTAATCATGAGCTTTAGTAGTCTTGTCACTTCAACCCTTTCAGCAATACCACAGTACTTCAAAGAGTTCCGCCTGGTCTACTCACCTGCCAGGTCTACACTATAAAAGTCCTTTTCCCTGGTGTATTCTCCTGCCAGAACAATGTGAAACTACAAATAGTACAGCTAACTTTGTGGTGCAGTTCAACTTTATACAAATTCTTAAGCTTTAGGTTTGCACAACTTCAATGTTTATTGCTTCATTTGGGAAAACACGAGACACATTGGTGCTATTTATTCCACACTTGTGATTGCCACATGCAATGCAGGTTATGCCCCTCTCCTCCATACAATATCCTGTCATAAGGGTAGCCTTCCTGCCACTCTTGCTCTCCCACTCCGGTTTTAACCAAGTGTTGATACTGGGTTTCTCCCACTGCTGCTCTTATTTGGCTTAGGTACTGCTTGTTCATGTCAGTTCTTTATATTGGCCCTCATTACAATACCAGCGCTAAACCATGGCGCTATTAGCACCATGGTTGGTGCCGGTGTTGTAACGGGTCCGCCATGGTTCAATGGGGAATTACCACCCCATTCCAAGGTTGGTGGGGCGGTAATTCCCCATTGAACCATGGCCCTTCCCCATTCACATTTTTGCCCTTTAGGGCTCTATGGGAATGGGGAAGGCGCCAAGTACCGTACCGCAAATTGCGGTACCGTACTTAGCACCAAGTTCCCTTTGCGGGTCTCTACTTTAACGGCTGGTGTAGACCAGCCGTTAAGGTCGGGTCCCGCAAAGGGACCTCGTAGTAAGGGGCGAAGTGTTTAACGGCGCCGCAGCCTTTTACGGCGCCGTTAAACACTTAGCACCAGGGTCGTAATGAGGCCCATTGTCTGTTTCTCTTGTATAAATGGGTACATATACAACTGGTAGCTTAACATCCCCCTTTTTACTTTGGCAATGTTGGTTCTCTTCAGTTTGATTTACTATTGCCCTCTTTTGGCTTTGACAATATTTGTTGGCTTTAGGTTAAGCATCTGCAAGCTTGCTCAGGATCTCTTGCTTCTTGCGGTTTCTGCATTGCTGCGGTTGAGCTAATGACAGAATAATAAAGCAAAAGCAGTACGTATGTATATCTGTCCTCTAACCTATAGGACTGTTCTGCATTTGTTCATGTATTTGGGTGCGTGTCTTGTGTCCCGATGTGCGGTTGACACGTGTGCTTCGTGTCTAACGCTGCTATGTCATGGTGTCTGTAACGACATCAGTAGCGTAGCTTTTTGGCGCTTTAGTTGATTCTGTCAATTGACGTCTCCTTAGTTGCATCCTGAAGCTGTTCATCCACTCTGGGTAGGGTTTGCACTGCTCCTATGCTATATGGTTGGCTGAATGGGTACCTCTTGACGTATTTGTCTATCATAGGAGCACTAGAAATCGGTCCGAAATGGTACGGGAGATCGCGGTATCTGTGCTTCTTCTACCCAGCCATATAGTTTATGGGAAGGGCAGCAGAGCAGGGGTAGGATTTGACCATTCCTCCTCAATAAGTATGGCCCTTGGATGTTGTTGGCAATTGTTCTGACCTTTAGATTGACAATAGTTCTTCCAATTCTTCCCATTTGTCTTAATGTGCCCCTCAAAACAAATATCTTTGTTTTTTACCTGTTCGATTTATACAGCATCTACTTTTCTGCCACTTTTTTCTTTTCATCAGTTTGGTATTCAAAAAGCCCTCGCTTGGGTAGAGGGCGTTAGCAGATTGCTCCGGAGTCGCAGTATTTAAATCAAATCACTGGTTATGGCTTGCGCGTCTGCTCACTCTGCTGCCGGTAGGCTCTCTCCTTCTGCTGCTCGTGGACTGGAAAACTGCCTTGCTTGGTTTTCTTGGTGCTGTGTCTTCCAAAATGGAGTGTTCTTTGCTCCACAGGCTGTCAGGTGCTCGTGTGCCACCCACGGCAGTCCTGCTTTGCGGAGAGCTTTCCCACTTCACGCCTCGTGCTGCACAAAATCTGCAGACACCATCGTCAGGGGGAAGCTTTCACAATAAATGCTCCGTGCTGCGAAACCACTGCAAAAAAATAGCCCCTTAAGGAAGAGACCATCGTAGAACTGCCATCCCTACACCAAAAGTCGATGGTCCCGCATCTCTGCTTCCCGTCATCTGCAATCTTGTTGTGGAGTCACAGACAGCACTCCACCTTCTACCACTACTGCTACACCTCTTAATGGCCTGCACCTAAGGGGCCCGTTTATGCCTCCCAGCTACCCTCAGGTGTGGGTTATTAACATATATAGGCTGCAACTTGCAGTCTCGTGCCTCTGCAGCCCTCTTCTTTGTCCCAGTATTTCTGGTATTATAGGGCTTGAAGCCCTCAATGTCAGATATTCACTTCTTTCATAGAAATATTTATCACAAACTTTGTTTTTTTCCTTAAATCCCTTTTCAAAAGGATTATAATACGTTTTTACTACATGGTCTTGCTCTTTAGGGAATTTATGACTTCCAGACTCTGATATAACATTGGCAAATTCATCTTTCATATTCGCTTGTTGAACATGAGAACTCTTTGCTTTACAATTGGAAGAATGTTTTCTATTTCTTATACAGGACTGATCAAAACAGTTCTTATCACCATCAGAGTAATTGGCTTTAGGGAAGAAAAACGTCTGGCAACAGGCTATTATGGACTCTGGTATTATTGCCTCCTCCTCTTTAGAGGAAGAAAAATACTGCGTCTCATCCAATGGAGTCCTCCCATTCCCTTGGGGACCGTCCCCTCCCAGGCGATCTTTCCAGCTAATGCCATCCCCAGGGTTGGGATTAGGTAGCGGCTGCCTTCCCCTGGCCACCTGGGAGGAGACTTTAGGGAGGGTTTGATGGGGCCTCTGCATGATTCATCACAGGAGCTAGAACCTAGAAAGGCCTATTTGGCGATACATCTAGTACATTGAAAACTGTTTCATAGTCTTTTGTAGTGGCTCAACAGAATTAAGCAGTTACCTTAGTGCTTTACCAATGGCACAAATTGTGGTTTTATTATGAAAAAGCAGGCGGTTTTGTATTGATGGTTCGATGCAGTAAGACTTTCACAAAAGTATAGGATCAACTGCTTGTGCGCCCACAACCCAGGTAACTGTTTTTTTCCCAGCAGCTTAATGCAGCAAAGCATAGCTCACAGTGCAGGCAGTGGGAAAGACGGTTTGCTTTACAAGCTCTGTAGTATTTCTATGTGGGCTCAGTTAGCTGGATGTGGCTCATAAGGGAAAAGGCTTGGTTCTGCAACCATCATTGCCAAAGGCAGCACCTTTGTGCTTGCAGCATAGTGGTTCCTCACTGGGACCCTTGAAGGAAAATGATAATTGTCCTACGATTCCCATTCTAGGGAAATAGATTAGTGTTGCTTACACAATTTTGTCCATTCCTGGGCAATTTCATTGGGTACGAGAAGTCTTCAGTGGCAGGCACATTTTCGTTGCAGAAATCACTTCTCTTGGCCCCCACATAAGAGGTTAGGAAGGGAGATGCCAGCACTCCTAGAAACCTTTACCCGTTGCCAGGGACTTTGAGCAGTTGTAGCTCCAATTCGAATCTAGGTGTCTTGCATCTTCTGCTGTGGGTTTCAAATCAGGCTTTTCTCCCTCTATCCAGGAAACACGAATATAGGTGCATTTTCTGAAGTTTGAGCACTACTCCCTCTATCCTGAATATAGACATCCTCCCCTCCAACCAGCATGGTGCTCCCAGTTTTAGGTACGTCACTGCCCTCACTGGGCCCAGCCCGTGCTGTACGCCCTCCGCCTGCCGCAGTACGCTTAATTGGTCTGGACTTCCTTTCTCATGTACTTGATTCATCTGCGCCTGGCTTGCTGCAGGGCCGCCTAGTTAGTTTGTCGTGCATTGCGCAGTTCACCTCACCTCTCGTTCTCCCCCTTCCATCTCTCTGCTCTCTCCCTCCATGGTGCTTTGCATCTACCATATCTTCTCTAACTGCTACTCTATCACCTATCCTATCTCTCTTTCTAAGTCTGGAAGGAAAAAGTTCAAGAAAAATCTCCTGGTCTCCAATCCAGGGCTGGCCATCGCTGACACCTATGTCTATGCTTCTTCCAGGCAGACTGTCATTGACATCCTCAATGTTGTTCTCGCTGGACCTTTGGTTTCGCCATATGGTGTCAGTGCTCTCCCCTTTGTTTTCTTCACCCATTAATGGTAGAACCTGATCGGAAGTACTTCTGTCTCTCATCTTCTTCCTCCCTTCTCCTGCCACTCCTCCTCCTGCAATGCCTCTGGCCTCTTAGCCACCACCGACGTGCATACCATATTCCTATACCCCTTCTCGGAGGACCTTCAAAGGTGGCAACCAGCTCCACCTAGCTACCCTTAACTATCGCTCTGCTGTTAAAAACACTCCTCTGACATCTGCCACCTCCTTGAAGACTTTGACGTCCTCGCTCTCACTGAGATGTGGTTCACAGCCAGCTCTCACTTTTTTTGACGCACTCCTCCCGGAGGGCGTCAAGATCCTCTCTAAGCCCAGCCCTAACCGATCTTGGCTTGGAGTGGCCCTGAACTTCCCTGAATGGGTCCCTGCTATTATCATACCCACTCAGTCCTACTCTTCCTTCAAATGCCTCGTCTGCAGGCTTGGTTTCTCTCCAATCATCTCAATGACTCTTTTACCACCATCTACAGGACCACTGATCCAGCCTTCCTCTTCCTATTGGAGTGGTCTGACCTCACCTCTTCTCTCCTGGCCTCCACCTCAAAGCTTCTCTTCCTCAGAGACTTCAATATTCACCTCAACTCCCCTGTTGCAACCTCTGGACTCTTCCGCACCCTCTGTGACTCTTTCCACCACCATTCTTCCCTCCGGTCCGACGCATTCCACTGGACACAAGTTGGATGGTCTCATCTCAGCAGATATCTCCATCTCCAACCCTCTCGCTACACTGCTCTCCTGGTCTGATCATGCTTTCCTGTATTCTCACCTGGTCTCCTGGGTCCCACCAGCTAAGCCTCTGCCAGCACTGCCAGTCTCTTTCTCCGTCATTCGACTGATGAAGCGATTGTCAGTTGCTGCTTTTGCTGACACTTTCATTTTCCCTCCCACTCCGGCCACTGACTCTCACAATGACACAGCCATTGCTAACCCTCCATCTCCAACACTCTGGAAAATCTTGCCACTGTCGAGAGGATCTGCATGAAGCCTGCTTCCAAGCTCAGCACCTGGTATGATTCTGACCTAGCCTCTCTGAAAAGCAAGTGCAGAGCTTCTGAGCGGAAGTGGTAGGCTTCGAGCACATCCTCTGACAGACAGACCGGCCACCTGCTCCAAAGGCAATACAGAGACTCTATCCGCTCGAAGAAGGCGGCCTATATCCAAGCCTGAATTTCTGGGGCCACCAACAGCACGGCTGAGAGGGTCCTGTTCCCTCAAAATCTGCAAGGAACTTGCCAATCCTACTGCAGTCTCTACTTCTCCTCTGTCATCTCTGACTGCACTGGCCTCCTACTCTCCTCTTTCTCGCCCATATCACCGGATGAGGTCTCTATACAAGTCCTCTCTAGGAAAGTCTCTTCCAAACAGGTGCTCCCTTGCTCTTCCAGAACTATCGAGGACAACATTGTCTACCTTGCTCCGGCCTTGGCCGATGTATGCAATCACGTTTTTGCCACTGGCGTCTCCCCTCTACTCCTTAAACACTACCTTGTGCACCCTCTCCTCAAAAATCTGTCTGCTGACCCTTCCTGCCTGGCTAACTACCACCTTATCTCCATTACCCGTGCCTGGGAAAACTCTCAGAAAAGCTGGACATCTCCCAACGGATCCACCAGACTGAATCTGTTGGTTGTCTCCATGACCACCAGTCTGGCTTCAGAGCAGCCAGAGGCACGAAAACTGCACTCCTGAACACCAATGAAGCCTTGCTCTAAAATACTGATTGTAACTCCCCTTCCATTCTCATCCTTCTTGACCTTTCCTCTTCCTTTGATACGGTCAGTCATGCCGCCCTTATAAATTGGCTCTGCGATAGCCTTTGCATAACGGACCTGGCACTGCACTGTTTGACTTCCTTCCTCTCTGACTGACCATCCCAGGTACAAGTGGACCCTTTTCTCTCCTCCATCACACTCTCCACCTGCTGCGTCGCTCAGGGCTCTATCCTCTCGCTGTGGCTCTTCAATATCTACCTTGCCCCTCTACCCAATTTGATCTCCGCCTTCTCTCCTCACTTCCAGTGTTATGTGGATGATACCCAGCTCTCCTTCAAGCTTCCCTCCACTGTCTATTTTTCTTCCTCTCTCATTCCTCACTGTCTGTCTGCTATTCAGGCATGGTGTGCTGCTAACAATCTCTGCCTTAATACCAGTAAGACTGAGATTCTTTTCTTTGGGCCTCTGCTCCCTCCTTCCCTCCTGCTATCTGGTCGCCCTCCATAGGCCTTTCCCCTCACCCTCTTGTGAGGCAAAAAACCTTTGTGTCACCTTCAAATCCTCTCTCTCCTTCTCTCCTCACATCACAGACTTTGCCAAGAAGGCCCACATTTAGCTGCACCTCCTCAGAGGCATTCTCCCTTTCCTCACCTTCCTTCAGAAGCTCAATGTCTTCAGAGCTCTGGTCCTCTCTAGGCTGGACAACTGCAACAGTCTCTTCCTCAATCTGCCTAAATCCTCCCTTCGCCCCCTTAAACAAATCCAGAATATGACTGCAAGACTTATCCTTGGCCGCAAGCCCAGGAACCGAATCTCTCCAGCCCAAAATCTCTCCAATGGCTCCCAGTTGCTGTGAGGACCAAGTGCAAGACCCTCTACATCATCCACAAGGATTTCTGGTGCCTGAGACCCTGCTACATCCAACTCTCCCTAAATACCTCCCTGCTTTGGCCCTTCAGTCTTCTAACTCCAACTCTCTGCAGATCAGACACTTTTCTAAGCAGAGAATGGGGGTAGATCTCTCTCTCTTCGGCAGGAGCCTCCCTCTGGAATGACCTCCCTGCCCCTATCTGACTTGAGCCGGACCTCCTTAAGTTCTGGAGACTTCTCAAGACCCTTCTTTTCTCCTCTTCCTTCTCTCTCCTGCCCCTGCCACATTCTGACTGGCTGCCTGGTTCCCTCTGTCTCGTACAGGGCACCAGGCCCTACTCGCCCAGTCTACCCCAGCACCTCATTCTCCCCTGTTCCTCAAACACCCCCCTAACCTGCACTTGCCCTACCAAGCTCCCTCCCACCCTGCACTACCTTGACTGGGCCTGCACCCCTATCAAGCCCATCCAGCCCCTTCCTCACACTAGCATGTGTACCTCATTCCCCTGCACTCTCTGCATTCTCCTGGCACTTGTCCACCTGCCCTCCCTTTAGCACTCGCCTAGCCAGCGGGACTCCCCTCCCCCTGCACTTGTGTGTTCTCCACTCAAGCCTGCAATTTTTTCTCTCCTTAGCATTAGCGCATTCCTCAGTGACCGGCACTTCCCCCCTGGGTGCGTCAGGTCCTTTCTAGTGCAGCAAATGGTAAAAAGAATGGTGTTATTACACTCATTAACAAGGTATTTAAATGCAAAGATCTAGCTAACAAATCTGATTTTTTTCTGTAGATGGCTACTACTGAAGAACTTAGTGGAGTCTAAGGAGTATACTGTTTGAACATATATGGCCCTACATCTGCAGACCCTTCCTTTTGGTGGCAATTTAAAAAATCACATGACTCAATGCAATCCCCATAATTTAACAGTCCTTGGAGACTGGAATCAGATTATGGACCCTTTCCTTGATTGGAAATTCAGTATATGCTTCAAAAACACTACCTCCCATACACAGTTTACTAATTTGGTATCAGAGTTAGGTTTCAGCGACGCATGGAGTATCACTCACCCTATTAATTCCGAATGTACCTTCTTCGCTACTCGCCACAACTCTTTTTCACTCTTAGACTACATTTTCATTTCCAAATCCATGGTTAATCTCCTTCTTACTGCTCAAATAGAATCTATAACAATTTCGGACCATGCCCCAGTATACATCCAACTCGCATCCCCACTGAACACCCATAATGCCAATAGATGGAGATTTAACGCTAATCTTTTGAGTGATGAATCATTTGCACCCTTTAACACACAGCAGCACAACCATTTTTTGTAAGTGAATACAAATCAGGACACATCTATTATTAACAATCTGGACTATTATAAAGCGGTTTTCAGAGGCCAAATCATATTTGTTGCTAATAAAATGAAAAAACTAAAGCAAAAATCTGATACCATACTCAAACAGCTCATGCCCCTTGAAACTCAATATGCACGCATAAACTGCGCTCCCATTCTTAGAGAGATTTTAAAGTTAAGATTCCAATATAATGTGCTAACTTGCTAAAATGTAAAGCAAAGATTTATCAATTCTCTAATAAAGCTAGTAAATCCTTAGCATCATATCTTAAACTCAAAAAAGAAAAGGCTAAGGTTGTAGTTCTAAAAGACCATAGAGGGAATAGGACATTCTAGATAAACAGATCATCCAAGTCTTTTCTCAATTTTACTCTAATCTATATACCTCTGAAGCCCCTCCAAATAATACTTGCATTCAAGATTTTCTTCATATTATTTCCCACGCTATATATCCCCAGGCAGATCTCCAATCACTCAATGTCCCAATATCCTCTTCTGAAATATACCAAGCCTTTAAAGACCTTAAAAAAGCCAAAGCCCCTGGCCCAAATGGTTTCCCTATTGACTTTTTCACCCATTTTTGCAGTCTATTAGTTCCTAAACTCAATAAACTCTATACCCACTTCATCACGGAAAGCATGGTGCAAGGATCTTTCCTAGAGGCCATGCTCATCATTTTCTCAAAGCCTAACAAAGACCCAGAACTTCCCCAAAGCTATCGTCTAATTTCCCTTATCAATACAGATTGTAAAATCTTCACCAAGATCTTACTTAATAGACTTCTCCCCTTCTTACCCAGTTTACTTAAGCACGGCCAGGTTAAATATGTGAAGGGTAGGTCATCCTCTTCCAATATCAGACTTTTCCTGGATGTCCTAGATATAATACATAACTCCAAAACTCCAAAGATCCCCACGCAGCGGTAGCTCTTGATGCAGGAAAAGCATTTGATAGAGTAGAATGGGATTACATGTTCAAAGCTCTTAAATGGCATGGCTTAGGCACCCCATTTCTCTGATTAGTGTACTCTACTCCAAGCCTAAGACTGCAGTCTTTGTCAATGGACAAATGTCCTCCTACTTCCCCTTGTCTAGATGGGCGCGTCAATGATGCCCCCTTTCCAGAATTCTCTTCATTTTAGTGCTAGAACCCTTCTTGGAAGCAATAAGAAAAAATTATAATATTCTAGGAATTCAATGCGGACACTTAAAACTGCAGCCTATGCTGATGATGTGCTCTTGTTTCTTAAAGATCCAGAAAATAGCGCTCAGTACCGACTAGATATTATTTCAAAGTTAGCATTGGGTTATAAGTTAAACATCGATAAACATTGATGAGTCTGAAGTTCCCCACCTCAACCTGCATTGTACACCCAAACTTTAGGCATGAAATGGTGTCGCAAAGGGTTTAAATACTTGGGTATTCTTAGATCGGCATCTAGCAAAAATATCCAAAAACAAAATTCTGCCATCGTACTAGCAAGAATTGATGAACTGACAACCTTGTGGGCTCCTCTTTACCTACCCTGGTGGGGACGCCTGAAATCTATTAAATGATGATTTCCCCCTTTCCCCCTTTATTCTCTATCTCCTTTATATGCTACCACTCCCTCCCCCGCCCCCTCCTTTTTAAAATCCATAGATTCTTAACTAACTAAATTCATATGGGTTAAAAAAAAGACATAGAATCTCTGTGAGCAAATTAAAAAAATCCTTTACACATGGTGAATACATGGTGGAGTAGGATTAAAAAAATATCACATGACTTTTGTTCTTAGGCAAACGTAGCTATGGTTTCCCATGAAGAACCAAATCATGCAACCCCATAACCCTTGCAGATTTTTGCCTCCTCAAAGGAGGAAACAAATTCATAGAATACTCATATATTCGAAAATCTGCCTATTTTCTTAGATTATATATGTTCCCCTCTATCGCAAAACCCTCCTTGTTCACCTCTCCTTTCATTTGTCTTAATCCTTTAATTAAAATCAAAGGGCTATCTATCTGTTGGAAACCATGTCTCTCCAATCAATTCTTTCTACGAGGTGTTCCAATCACTTTTAATGAATTTTGCCACTAAGTTCCATATGGCTATCTCTTTTATGCAACAGTATCTGAATATTAATAACAATTGTGGAAAACTATGAGATTTTAATGTATGATTCCCATATCCCTAATGCACAAAGACTACTACATTTGCTTTATTCTGACATTACTGCCTCTGTTTTACAAAACCCTAGCTGAAACATCTACTACTCCAATCGGTGAACACCTTCACAGTGAGTGACAGCAGGACTGTCTACTACCTGATAATCAACTACGCTGGCACCCACAATGGATATATATCTCCAAGATTACAGCTTCAGCTAGCTTACTCCAAGCTCTCTTCTTTTCTCACCATAGAGCATTTATTACCCCTGTATCACTTTTCAAATGTAAATTAGCACTCACTGTCAGGGCTCTTTTAAGCATATGTTTATAGAATGTCAGCGTGTCAAACCATTTTGGAATTCTGTATGGAATACGATCAAGTTTATGTTTAACTCTAAACAAGATTTCTGTTTTGAATTCCTTATCTTTGGTAGATCCGTATACATGACACTATTAATAAGAATACCTGTTATCTGTTTGATCTTTTTATGGTGATTGCACTCCAAGCTGTAACTGACAACTGGAAAAATGTAGACCGCATTCATTATAAATTATGGTGGAACTCTATTTGTAATATCCACAAGATGGAAGGCTGCAATGCCTCCTCTGCGGATTTACTACTTAAACAGTTGAAATGGCAGTCCTTTCTATGTTTTCTTTCTAATATGAAATCCCATTAAAATTCTGTGAACATAACTATTTTAGGTATGCTTCTGCATCTCCCTCCCCCCTCTTGTACATGTCCTGTCCTTTCTGTCTGTTGTGTCTTGTATTTCTTTGTTTTTTCGTAATACTGCTCCGCTCATTCAAAAGTTCTAATCTCCTTCACACAATGGTAGTATATCTACACTTGGCTTAGTCGTACCAGATGTTTCTATTCTCTTATGCAGACTCTATGTACAAGTTCTATACCATAAAACATCTGCTGCATCTATTATATGCCTTGTATATCTGTTATTTCAAATAAAAACCTTTAAACAAAAGAACAAAATCAAAGCGCAGGGTTGTACCCTCATCGATGTGGCAATCTGTCACAGTGAGGATGCACAACCGACACACCCATAATGGAGCAACTGAATTGGGCTACGAACCACAGCTTGGCACCAATATGGTACTGTAGGTTTTTGAGCTTGTTGCTAAGAAGAGAGGGTGCTGCACAACCCTACAGTGCAGGAGATTGCCTCTTCTCATCTATAGGCACTTTCACCATTCTCACTCCCACCCTATAGCATTGGTAATCTCACAGAGAATGCCACTCACTGTGGCAGGGTCTTCTTCTGACAACACAACATTGAAACGTTGGTGCCTGCAACTGGGGAAATTTGTAGGTCGGTCCACAACTTTGCATGCTATGCTTTTTATTGGCTTCCCAAGCCTGTGATAGAACCCCAATGGGAGCTAGCAGCCCAGCTCTCTCCTTAATTGTATTTTCTTTCAGCTCAGTGGATGCTCTGCCACAGAGGTACACTTCAGTTGCCTCTGCTACATTACCTCCCAGTTTCACAACATCCTTTGTGGCAAACCCATTTATAATTATTGCTGTTTGGCTTATGTGGGCTGGAATCATTTCTGTAGCCAATGTCCAATGGATTTATGTACAATACCTTTGCAGTTTCTAAGCCATGCCCCCTTAAGGCCTACATATGGAAGACCACATACAAAAGGTTGATCTGTAGGGGGCGCTGCCTAGATTGGAGCGGTTGAATGTGCCACAGCACGGCAGGTTAATGGGATGGAAGGGTGGCAGAGTGGGAGTGAGGTCTACACAGCGGAGGGAGGCTACAAGGGGACCCCTCTGAAAGAGACTGGGAGGGGGCCAGGCACAAAAGGCAGACCTGGCGATTAAGGCCTTTTCAGCCTATAATCTGCAAGGTTGGTCTTTTGTACCCATCTTCTAGACCCCAAATTGTACAATAAAGTCAACGCTGAGGCGTGCATTTTAGTTTTTGTGTAAAACCAGCCAGTTATGGACAGTTCTGCAAATTTGCACACTTTAACATGGACCATGTTTGTTAGGATGAAATGGGTGCAATTCGGACTGCAGCTGGATAAACGAAGGCAGTCTTTAAACAACATTTTATTTGCAGAGTCAATGATATTGATTTGCGATTCATTGAATTAACACGTCAGACTTTTGTAAATTATCAGTCATTTTAAGTGATTGGCTTGAAAATACATTCTCATTTTATAGGTCTTTGGTCATTCTGATTAGTACTAACAAGAAAGGACCCATTGAAAATTTATTTTAATGAAGTTACCAATCAAACTCTAACAAGCCAAGAACAATACCATATTAGTACCCTCCCGCCATTTTAGGGACTTACTTGCAAATGCTGATTGGTCCCATTGCCGGTGTTAGCAGCACTGTAATCCCACAGCTTCTCTGTGTCCCGGCGCCGGCTCCCTCATTGCGTTTCTTCCCCTTCCGCTCTCCTCGCGACCAGCCTCCACCTGCATATGACTGCAGCAGCAATCTTGCTTTTCCACTGCTGCGATTTCCTCAACGTGCCATACCTTCAATTAGTATCCTGCTCCCGACGGTATTCGCACAAATTGCCACACGATCCACAGCCTCAGACCACTCCTATTCATGGGAAACTGCCCCAAAAATAGCCTTATTTATTTACTGCGTTTGTCCCTGGGGTATCACGTCGAGGTTACAGACAGCTTATAGTGTTTCTTATACAATGTTACAGGCAGAAGGAAAAGAACATTTCGCCGGAAGGCTATAATTACAGAATAGTTACAAATTAACATACATAATAAATGTGTAGGAGGACATTCACATATTGTTGCAGATGTTCAGGTCGAGGCATCCCAATGTCGGTGTTGGTTAGGCGGTGATGGTTGAACAACCAGGTTTTTAGAGCTTTTTTGAAACCTGAAATAGTTTCTTCATTTTTAATACTAAGTGGTAGAGAATTCCAGTGGGTGGGGGCGAGGACTCTAAAACTGCTACCTCCTCCTCTGGTACATTTATATTGCAGGATTTCCAGTAGTGCCTGATTTTTTAATCTGAGGGTCCTACTAGATGTTTTTTTCTTTATAGTGGTGTTAAGGTAACTCTAGGGGCTTTATTCGTGAGACATTTGTGTACAACAAATAAGATTTTGAAAATGATTCTGGCTTTGAGCGGCAGCCAGTGGGTCTCTCTCCTAATGTTGGAGATGTGGTCTAATTTCTTTATACCTAGAGTGGCTCTTAGGGCTTTATTCTGCAGTAATTGTGATTTACTGATATTGGTATTAGAAGTTCCTAATAGAAGGGCATTGCAATAGTCGAGCTTATTTAAAATCAGAGCTCTAGCCAACGTAATACAGTTAGTGGGTGTAAAGAATTGGAGGCTTAATGCAATGAGTTTGGCGGTGTATGCTGTGGAGGATGGAGAGGTCTTGAATGTGTTTGTTCATGGTGAGATTGGCATCTAGGTATACACCTTGAGTTTTGACTTGCTTAAGTACTGGGATCAAAGTACCATCAATGTTGATTGCTTTTTACTCTGGGTGGAGGGTGCCTATTCTGGATTGGGATCCCACACTGAGAACCTCGGTCTTCTCATCGTTAAGGCAGAGGCTGTTCATTGCCATCCAATTTTGAATAATGGAGTAGACTTTGGTAATGGTTTGAAGAGAACTCCATGGACAGTGAAGGACTTAAATACAATCCTGGCAATATGCCTGTGTTACATCCTAATGCTCTCCCTGGAAATAGTAGAAGACATGCTACACTGGGCAGCGCTGAAATAGACCACATTGAACTGACATTTGACCTTCTTACTAGCGTCTGGATGTGAAAAATAGGCGGAATCCATACTTCCCACTCACACCCAACATGGCCGCCCAAGACTAGCTGTACTGCTGCTAAGAGTCTATTCTTTTCATGCGGCAGCCATGTTGAGTCTGTGTTAGTCAATGACCAACGCTACAAAGCCTTGCTTCTCCAGTAAGTTTAGTATCCTGGCTAGTACCCCCTGGGTACTAATAGCAATAACCCCTTGCTAGGGGGGCATTACCATGTCGGTTAATGCCCCAGCCTGTAACTGGGGCCCTGGGGCATTACCTGAGGTGGTAATGCCCCTCCACTCAGGGGTTATTGTTTAACTATGGAGGTTTTCTTACACTCCTAGGCCTCCATGATGAATTTACTAATGAGAGTGGGATGCAGTAGTAGTTCCACCTCTATTTAAATGCAGATTAGATATGTTTTTGGATCCAGTATGTTTTTGACCACAATGAATTGTAGACCATGCTTTGAATGAACCACCTCAGCTGCATTTGCCTTCAAAGCTAGGCCCCAGGCTTTTTAGCCAAGTATTGCGGAATTCACAAAACAAATGGGTCTCTGCCATTACAAAGTTGGAATAGTGTAATCAAAAACTACAACATGCACTACCATCCCTTAAGCCTTCATTTAAAGTTGAAAAACTGCATATGAATATTAATATATTAATATCATCTTTTGTTGATTTTGGATATATAATATATATTTGTGTTTCAAATAAGGTTCAGGCACAGTAAGTGTGCTTCGAGGGGATTGTGTCTTCCGACGTATTCCACATCTGACAGGTAATGACCACAGCTGTGCTGCTTCAGAAAATCTTCGACAGAGGGCGTCCTGCTTCGATCCGTTGTCCCTCGAGGGCCTCCATCGAGGGTCGATGTCACTGGATGTTATATATAGGATGCACAGTGCCCGTAGCCTCAGCTCTGTTTTTTCTGCAAACGTGTTTGCTTCGGAATCTCAGCGCGCTCGATTCTTCTCTTTGAAAGCAATGTCTTCGTCGTCTTCTACTACCCCGAAGTCGGGCTTTAAAAAATGTCGGGACTGCGGTTCGAAGATGTCCATCACGGACCCGCATGACATCTGCCTCTCGTGCCTCGGTGAAAGCCACGCCACTGACGACTTGGAGGATTGCCAGTCCCTGACGTCTAAGGCCTTGCGGCAACATAAGAAGAAATTGAAGGTAGGTAGGGTGTCTAAGCCCCATAAATCGAAGTCCGCTGGGCTTTTGACCGATGCATCAAGGGGTGACTCTCTGCGCCATTCCTCTGCCTCGTTAAATCATTCTAGGAAGCGCCGTCACCGGTCGCCTTCCCCGTCCTCGTTTGAGGAGGACTCCGCCAGGCGGTTGACTTGTCCCACCAAGTCTTCATCGCCGGCCGAATGGGATTCATTCTGCTGGCAGATGTTAGCGATTTTCGAGTCGCAAGGCACAGTTCCGTCCGCGCCTTCGAAAGAAGCCGGCAAGGAACGGGCTCGGTCCACCACTCGCACGCCTTCGGTCTCGGGTGGTCGGCGCGATCATCAGGAGCCGTCAAGGTCCCGTTTGATCAAGGGAGATCACCATAGCCATGCCAGATCCAGGTGCCGGTACTCGACGCCGTCGAGACCGCCGGTACCTGTGAAGCCTTCGAGGGACACTTTTGGGGCTCCGCCGTCGAAGTTGTCGACGCCGTAGGCGCCTCCGTCGACGCCGATTCCCTCGATGCCGTTTGTGGAGGTTTTGCCAGAGGTGTCCCTGAGAGCTGTGGAAACTCTGAGGAAGGCTCTCAGTAAGTCGGTGAGGCCTGTTTTTCAACCCTATGCTGTTCCTCCTCCTAGATTGGAGTTTTTCCATCCTTTACAGGATATTTCAGAGGTTGAGGAACTGTGTGATGTGGAGATGGGCTTGCCTGTGCCTCCTGATGTCCCTGATGACCTTTTGTCGGGGCATAGTCAGATGGAGGAACTACGTCAGTCATTGCATGACGCTAGTGGCCTTGACACCTCTCCGGAGGTGGAGTTTGGCCGACCTGAGCCTGGTGCGCATGCGGATTTCTCTTATCAGCGTCTCATGTGGAGGGTACCAGAATACTTGGGCTGGACTGCTCCACCTGTTGAGTTTGATCAGGATGATTTGACAGACATCTTGGATCAAGGTCCGCCCACTGACCCGGTGTTGCCATTTGACATGACTTTGCAAAGGAGGGTGGAGGTGTCTTGGACTGCTCCGGAGAGTTTACCGGCAGTTAATAAGTCTCTTCCGGAAAAATACCTCCCATCCAGTAGTGACCCCTGCTACTTATCGGCGCACCCTACTCCGGAGAGTTTGGTGGTGCAGGCGGCTACGGCCCCCTCGAAGCAGGCTGCATACTCTACCATCCCTCCTGATAGGGACGATAAGCGTTTTGATGGTTGAGGGAAGAAGGCAGCCAACTCCACTTGTGCCTTGGCGAGATTCACACACACTATGTGGAACTGTGCATCTTTGGTGGCTGAGCATATTCCTGAAGGGGAAGAACGGGATGGTTTTCTAGCCCTTGTGCAAGATGTTTAGGATGCCATGTACGAATCAGTTCAGTCGGGTTTGGACACGGCAGACTGTGTCAACTGGTCCATGGCTGCGAGCACCGTGATATGCAGGTTTGCGTGGTTGCAGAAGTCTGGGTTTGCTCCTGATGTGCAATCCCAGCTTCTGAACATGCCCTTTGATGGGGTTCATCTGTTTGGTAGCAAGGCTGACGACAGCCTTGAGAGGTTGCAGACCTCCAAAGCTGCAGCAAAGTGTTTGAATGCTGCAGTACGTCAACCTCTGCCTTTTTGTCCTAGGGGACAGCAATGGAGGGGAGGTTCCTTTCCGTACTATTCTACCTTTGGTAGATTGAGAGGAGCTGCCAGTTAAAGGGGGCACCGTAGGAGTACCCGGGGTGGAAAGCAAGGTACTCGGGGTGGCAAAGCCGCTCGGGCAGTTGCCTCTTTGCCCTCAGTGATGAGGCCATGTCCCATGGTTCGCCGTTTGGGGGCAGACTTGCACAGCATCTTGGAGAATGGTGTGCCATTACTTCAGATGTGTGGGTTCTGGAGATCATAGCCCACGGCTACTGTCTTCCCTTCCGGCAGAGGCCTCACGACAATCCACCAGGGAAGCTTTCTTTGAATCGTCCGGATCCACTCCTTGATCAGGAAATCCTATCCCTGCTGGAGAAAGGCGCTGTAGAACTGGTGCCTATAGCGGAGTGGAACAAGGGATTGTATTCCCCTTCTTTTTTGATCCCGAAAAAAGACAGGGGATTGAGACCCATCATGGACTTGGTTTGGCTGAACAAGCTCCTCAGGAAGGACAAGTACAAGATGGTACTCTTTCTCAAGTCCTCCAGGCCCTTCAACTTCAGGATTGGTTGGTGTCTCTCGACCTCAAGGATGATTACTTTCATGTGCTGATTCATCCCAATCACAGTAAGTAGCTGAGGTTCGCGGTTGGCGACTCACATTTTCAGTTTCGGTCCTGCCGTTCGGATTGACCTCCGCCCGAGGGTCTTCACCAAGCTGATGGTGCTGGTGGTGGCAGCGTATCTCAGGAAAGGGGGGGATTCACGTCTACCCCTACCTGGACGATTGGTTCATCAGGGCGTGCTGTCCTGAGCTAGCCCTGGATCTTCTGTCCGTCACCTGCCATCACCTTCACAAGCTGGGCTTCTCCCTCGATTTAAAGAAGTCACATTTGACACCTACCCAGCGGCTCCAATACATCAGAGCAGTGCTCGACACATCCCTGGGGCAGTGTTCGCCTTCCCAGGTGAGGGATCCTCACATTCTGCAGATGGTGGACAAGCTTCAACGTGCCTAGAGTCTCCCGGTGTTCGTGTTATTGAGGTTGCTCGGCTTCTTGGCATCCTGCATTTTCCTGGTGCCAGAGGCCAGGCTGTGGATTAGATCTCTGCATTGGGCTCTCAACATGCAGTGGCCGCTGTTCTCCGGCAGGATGTTGGATCCCGTGCAGGTTCCGCCCTCGGTCACCCAGGATATTCTGTGGTGGGCTGTCGAAGGCAATCTGATGAAGGGAGCTCTATTTTGGCATCCATGGCCGGAGGTGACGATCGTGACGGACGCATCCCTCACAGGTTGGGGCGCTCATGCCAACGAGTTGACAGCCAGCGGACGTTGTTATCTGTCGGAGTCCAGACTTCACATCAATCTGTTAGAGCTGAGGGCCGTCAGGCTAGCCCTGAAGGCTTTTCTGCCATCTGTGAGGGGGAAGAATGTCCTGATTATGATGGACAATACAGTGGCCATGCACTACCTCAACAAAAAAGGGGGGCAGGGTCACTCCCGTTGTCCAGGGAGGCCATCCAGCAGGACATTTTTGATCTTGGCAGTTCATCTGGCCGGCGACGAAAACGCGGCTGCAGATGCTCTGAGCAGGCAGAGCATGGTCTCTCACGAGTGGGAGCTGGCTCAGGAAGTTCTTTTGGAGATCTTCGCCCTTTGGGGAACCCCACAAGTGGATCTCTTCGTCCACCAGTGTCAACCGAAGTGTGAGAGATTCTGCTTGCGGGAATTTCCCCCAAGAGGAGCCTTAGGGGACGCGTTCGTAGTGGAGTGGTCCTTCCCACTGCTGTACGCTTTTCCTCCAGTCCCCGTCATTCCGCAAGTGTTGCGAGGTTACGGTGGTACAGTTTTCAAATGATCCTCATTGCTCCGGCATGGGCCAGGAGAGCGTGGTACCCAGACCTTCTAGACATGTCCATCTGCTCTCCACGCCGTCTTCCCTACCGAGACGATCTGCTCTCACAGGAGGGGGGTCAGGTTCTCCATCCAGAGGTCAAGTCTCTCAGCCTTCATACTTGGTATCTGAAAGGTAGAGGTATAAGGTTTGGGACCTCCCCGAAGACGTGATGGCGGTGTAGCTTTCGGCCAGAAGGCCTGCAACGAAATCTCTGTACCGTTGCTGTTGGAGAAAGTTCTGTGACTGGTGCATGGTACAGAATGTGGATCCTTTCCAATGTTCCATTTTTTTGGTTTTGTCTTTTTTGCTTTCTTTAGCCCACAAGGGCCTGCAAGTTGGTACCATTAAGGGTTACCTGGCGGCGCTGTCCATATTTAAGCGCTCATCTCAGAGATGTTCTTATTTTAAGATTCCTTTAATTTCTCTGTTTCTGAAAGGGCTAACTAATGTGTTTCCACCGTCGCCTTTCCAGGTGCGGTGATGGGATTTAAATTTGATTTTAAAGTTCCTAATGGGAGCTCCGTTTGAGCCTTTACATTGTTCGTTGCGACTGTTGTCCTTTAAAACTGTGTTTTTAGTTGTGGTTACCTACGCACTTAAAGTGAGTGAGTTGCAGGCACTTTCCGCCAAGCCACCCTTTACTTTTCCATAAGGACAGGGTTGTCCTGCAGGTACGGCCTTCTTTTCTTCCGAAGGTTGTGTTGGAATTCCCCATTTGAGCCAGAAGGTAAGGAAGAGGAGAGGCTCCATAGGTTGGATCCTAGGAGAGCTTTGAGTTTCTATCTCCCATGGATGTCCCGGGTCAGAGTGGAGGATCTGCTCTTTGTTGGTTATGCTGGAAGTTGCTTGGGTCAGGCTGTTTCCAAACAGACCTTGTCTAGATGGATCATTTTGAAGCTCTCTGAGTGTTTGGTGGGAAAGGACCCTCCAGTAGGCTTACGGGCTCACTCTACTAGGGGTGTGGCTGCTTCCACTGCTCTACAGAGGGGTGTTCCTATTCACAATATTTGCGAAGCAGCCACATGGGCCTCTGTCCATACTTTTTGTGAGACACTATTCCTTGGACTCCATCCATGGGCAGGATTTGGCCTTTGGTAAGGCAGTCCTCTATTCAGCCATTTGATTGGGCATTCTAAAATTCTAAAATTGTACATTCTTTACCCACCTCCATAAGTTGGTACTGCTTTGGGAGTCTGTCATAGATGTGGAATACGTCGAAGGACACAATTCCCTCGAAGAACAGTTTACTTACCTTATCTGGTAACGTTCTTTCGATAGGATGTTCCTCTGATGCATTCCACATCAAACCCTCCCAGCCTGCCCCCCTACTGAATTTGTTATGCGATTGCAGCTCACGGTTCCGCAAGGTTTTCTGCAGTCATGCTGGCAGGAGATTGGTGCCACATGTTCTGGGAAAAAACTACAACTGAGGCTACGAGTGCCGTGTGTCCTATATATAACATCCGGTGACGTAGACCCTCGACGGAGGCCCTCAAGGGACAACGGATCAACGTCATCAACGCAGGACGCCCTCTGCCGAAAATGATCCAAAGCAGCACAGCTGTGGTCATTACCTGTCATAGATGTGGAATACGTCGCAGGAACATCCCATTGAAAGAACGTTACCAAATAAGGTAAGTAACTTGTTCTTTTCAATATTAATTCATTAAAAACTGCTTTGTCTACCTTCAAATGATGGAAGACAGAGTCAAGCATGCCTAGTTTTTAACGTGTCATTATCAGGTTGGAACAAATCTTACAGGAATTGCTAAAGCTAGCATTCAGTAGGAGCAAAACATGATTGTCGCTATTTAGTGAATGACCAAGCAGCAAGTCGCAACCAACTGGGCCTGCTATAGCAAAAGGGCTAAGGGCTAAGGGCTGATCAAAAAAGTGGATTAATTTTACTGACAGAAGAAAGAAAACTAATACGTTGATCTGTTTAATTATTGTTCACTTTTTCACCATACTCTGCATTTGTATCACTTCACTTTTTGTATATGCATTGCAGAGTATGTATAGGAAAGTATGCTTTTTTGTGTATGACATGCAAATCTGCAAGTGCTGAAACTGCAAGTTAAATTGAAAAAATTAGACATGATTTTGAAAAGAGAGACAGCTAATCTATAAGATGGCATCTTAGGTTAAACAGTGTAAAGTCATCCACTCACTGTGTTTCAATAACATGGGAAACAATACAGACACGAGAAAACATTTGTGAACCTATTACGTTTTTTATATATTGCAAACACTGAAAGCCTAACATTTAATTAAACTTCATTTGGAGTCCCAGTAAAAGATCTAGATAGCATGATTAAAATCATCACACAAATACATAATGATTATGGACATTTATTTATCCACAAATGATTCAACATTCAATATCCATTTGTCACAAAGTATATGAAGTAGTATTTGAACCGTCAAATCCAGTACGTTGTGGCAACCCCTTTAGCAGTAATACATGCAATTAAGAATTAAGAGTTTCCTGTAACTGTTGCGTGGGCTTTTACATCAATTTTGAAGAATGTTGGCCAATTTCTCCTTACAAAACTGCTTCAACTCAGTGACATTTAAGGGCTTCCTTGCATGGGCAGCTTGCCTTGGGTCTTGGCAAACCTTTTCTTCTTCTGCAGACATACTTATAAGTCTGTTTTTACATTTAGGATCCATCCTTGTCTTGAAGCCAGACCTACTTAAATGTATCTTAGGCGCAAGGACGCAAGGCCTGATATTGGCCACCAGAATCTTCTAATAAAGTACAGAATTCATGGCTGTGTCAATGAAGTTAATCCATTCTGGTCCTGAGACAACAGAGCATCCCCAAACCATCATATTTTCATCACTGTGCTTGTCAGTTGGCATGTTATTCTTGTGTTCATACTGATTGTTTATTTTTTGCCAAACATAATGGGCATCATTCTAAGTTTGTCGGTCTGGGAACTACGGTACCGGTAAGCTTGCTGGTACCGTAGTTCCCTGACCGGCAAACAAGTTCTGCTCGCGGGTGCCATTATGGCCGCCAGGTCTGACCTGGTGGCCGTACCAGCACCCGTGAGCAGAGCATGTCAGATGCACCGGCACCATTCTGACATCCCCATTCCCATCGAGCCCTATGGGGCTCAAATTGGAATGGGAAGCATTCCAGGGCTGTAATGACCTGGTAATTGCCCGTTCGCAGACGCCGGAAAAAATTGCAAGTTTGGCGCAGCCTGCCGGTTTTACCGGCATGGCTACCGCCAAACTTGTAATGAGGCCAATGTTTGTCATGAAGAACCTAGTCCGTCATTGCTCCAAACATCTATCCTTGTTCCGACTGTCTTGTGGAATATCTATGTGCTCTTTAGTGAACTCCAGGTGGCAACAATGTTTTTTATAGAGCATTGCTTTCCTCCTGGCTATCCTTTCATGAAAACTATTCTTTTTTCCTGATAATTGAGCCATTAACACTGAGTAGCCACCGCAAGAGTGGCCTAGCTATCTTTAGATGTTACCATAGTCTTCTCTGTGAGTGGAAAAGTCTAGTATAATGAGCAGGAGGAGGAAGAGGTAACTTGGAGGAGAACCGAGATTAGCGTCGGTAACAAGAGAAAAGGGAGGATGTGCAAATAAAGGGAATATATGAAGAAAGACCTAGAGGAGGTGGTGAAAGATTTATAGGATCAGGTGGTGATAGAACAGGGGAAGAAGAACATTTGAGACATGATGGTGAAATAGCAGGAGGAAAGCGAGTGGAGGTCCCCTAAGAAGGAAGTGGTGGAAGAATATTAAAAGGAGGGAGGAGGTGGTAACAAATCAGGTGGTGGTAATGAAATTTCAAGAGGAGGGTTTTTTGAGAGAGTAGGAGAAAGAGGTAGTAACCACCGAAAGGGCTCGTAAAATATTTAGAGAAAGAAGTGGATGAAGAGCAGGAGTAGGAAAAGTGGAAGAGGATTTCAGAGAAGTTGAGAGTAGATGCACCAGACATGGAATTGCTTGGAGAGTCAGAATCAGAGTAGGAAGGTACCCCAGATTTATCCAACATTTGGGGAACCAGTCAAGCGGGGGATTGGTACTGGCTTATGCTGAAGCAACATTGAGGTGATTAGGACTAGAGACTATAAGGACAGATGAGATGCCCCAACATGTGAGACTGTTATTGAGGCGTGAAGAGAACAGCCAGAAGGGCAGGTTCTGTATTAACTAGAAAGCTCCAAAGCTAGATATCTAAATCTCTCCCTTCAAAACTCCAACCAGTCAAAGACCATGTGGAGGCATTATGTGTGGCAAACTCTAGCCTCATCCCTGTTGTCGCCAAGTTTCGGGCATTGGCAACAGGCAACCCCTGGAACATGTTCTCAAGGCAACAATAAAGAAGGTGAAGAACTGTGACTACCAAGAATTTCCATGTGTGGACTTTGGGACAGTTGAGCCCAGGAGCTGCTTTTGGTTGCTTCTCTAATTTAAACAAAAGGAGAAGCTAGCCAACTAGTCTTGTTTTGCGATACCACCTTTTTGGGATGATCCAAATAAACCCCTTTATAAACCGTGGTGTCAGATGCATGTGTAACATGGATTCTGTAATTCCAGGGAATTTCCCCCTTCTCCCAAAGGGGGACCCACCCCTTTGGCACTAGGGAGGGGATCCCGCTAAGCTTGACACACCCTTGTGGACAGGGCAAGCAGGATCTCACTCACTGTGAGCCCCCCTTAGAGATCAGCTCATTGTTATCCTCCCTTATCCCAAGAAGATAAAACCTATGTAGGTTATAGGGGAATTGAATGGTATACTGACTCACAATTGCATACAAGAATGATTGACTGTCCTTCTGACCCCTTTCAGACAACCATCCGTATCCGAACGGGAAGCATGGAGAACAACCACATCCCCTTGGTGGTCTGGAACAAAAAGGTGCGAGCGACGAAGAGGACAGCGAGGAGTTGCATGTGTAGTAGCACAGGCGGAGAGTCCTCCTCCTGGGAGATATGTCACACGGACACAGACCAATGCCTGGTGTGTCATTCAAGGGAGCGGAGAGGCCTGCAGAATACAGAGCACCAATTGAGGAAGAAGCCGGGAACACCCAGAGGGTCTCAACCAGAGATGCCAACAGTGGGCTGAAGCAGAACGACTAAAAACAGAGGGGACTGAGAGAGAACAGTCCCAACCCTGACTGTGGCCAAGACAAGAGATGCTGCTGAGGAGGCAACAAAACTGATCCCAAAGGGTCCCTGTCTGCACAAGGAGGACCGCCACAGGGAGCAAGGTACACAGTGACTCATGGAGATGAGGGAGGGGAAGGGCGATTATACCCCAAGGCAGGCTGGGGTACCAGACAACATACCCCAAGGCACAGTGAGAAGGAGTATATCCCAAGATGCAACAAGATGAGACAAAGGCAAAGGTGTGCTACTCAATACCCTGCCCCAAAGCTAGCCAGCCAACCTACCCCAAGGCGGGGTGGGAAGTAGTACACCGCAAGGTGTAGCGAGAGAAGCTATAGACAAAGACTGGCTACCAGAAACCAGGTACTAAAGCGGGGTTTCAGATACCCAACCCCATGGAGGGGTAAGGATGACAAAACATCAGGCTGGGGGTAACAGAAAGCGCAACCAAGAGCATGGCACAACAAACCAAACGGCAACGGAGGATGAGAGCAACCCAATCCCAAAACTGTATTCAAGAAGTCAAAGGATATGCTGGCTTGGGAAACCTGATAACCCAGAGAAGGACAACCCACAATGGAGAGAATTTAACAGGACTCCTGTCTGGGGATCCCATGGTAAATACTTGGTACTGAGTAGTGGTGGGGACAACAACCCATGCTGGATCGTCAACCAGCGACTAACACAAACTTTCTGCTAAACTTAAACATGGAGGAGACTAATCATAGACTATAATATGATGGTGCAATCCAAAGAGGTAAAGAAGCAAACAAGAGCCTTGTATTAGTGACCGGAAACACTGAAAAGGGCCAAGAGCCTGCTCTACCTACGAAAGATTGCGAGGGGGGGTCAGTATCCAGTCACCATTCCTTGGTTGGAGAAGGATCTTCCTTGTGTTTGTTAAACTTCCCTTATGTTTAAAGTAGTAGGGACAGAATCCACACTAGAATAGATTTTCTGAACGACGGACATAGTTTGCTTTGTAGGACATCCTGACATGCACCCTGTCAACAACGTCTTTACTTTCTAGGGTAGGCCTCGCACATCAGGGGAAAGCAGGATTTTGAAACTTTGAAACAGTAAGTAATCCTCACAAATATGACAGTGTGTCTGTCTCCTGATTGATTCTGACTTACCACAATTCCCACTCTGCTTTGTGACAGTATGTAATGGTGGAAATGAGCAGTAGTACAATTGTATTAACACTTTCAAAATGCTGAAGGGAATAAACACTGTACAAGTAGTCAGCAATTTTAAGTTAAAGTGGACACATAGATACAGAGTTCAGGATGTGGGCTAGCAGGGTAAGTCTCATGTAGAAAGTGTGGAACTATGGCTTATGGAAATTGTAATAAATGCATGCCATAGGCACCCAGGCAAATACATTAAAGAAGGGCCAGAACAAACATGGAAGAACAAAAC
The DNA here is from genome assembly GCF_040938575.1 of Ambystoma mexicanum. Taxonomy (NCBI): domain Eukaryota; kingdom Metazoa; phylum Chordata; class Amphibia; order Caudata; family Ambystomatidae; genus Ambystoma; species Ambystoma mexicanum. Next base: position 815,848,934 of record NC_090934.1, on the reverse strand, counting down.
CAATAGGTAAACGAGGTCAAACCTGGAGACCATGTAGAGTCTTTGTTCAAAGAGTTGGCATAGAAATGGCCCAACCAAATGGACTGGATGTCCTTATCAGAAGTCACATTCTTTATGTATTTGTCCATCTGATCACTGGAGAGATTGGTTTTGGCTGCAAACATTTGTAATGAAAAATATGGTTACCTAGATGCATCCTGCAGCCATGTCAACAAGTAGAACAGGATCCGAGGTCCTAGCTATTCATGTGCTGCACCCCTGGCTATATAATCCATTGACAGTCCAAGCAACAAAGAATATTGGCAGTACTTATGGCTGTATTCTTTAAGCTGTGATGAAGGAGCCTGTTGCCACATGACAGTTACAAAAAGCGGAACACATTTTCTTGGTTTATAATCCCATTCCCCCGCTAGTTGATCCAAAGGTGAAAGAAATAGATGAGGTCTAGAAAGAGGGGGGTGGAAGTTAAGGAAATACCAGACACACACACACATCTGAGAGCCTTGCTGGAGACTGTTGGAGATAGCTGTTGAGCAGCATTCACCATGCAAAGGTCACCATACTTAGTTTGTTTGCTAAGAAATCTATTCCTATATACTGTGAGGGTGTATGAGTAAGAGAAAGACACAATTTGATTGGCAAAGACTTTTATTGATAACATAATGAGGAGGGTTGGAGGGAATGCTATCTAGCCCTGCCTCTGAGGTTTTTCCCTGCCTCAACAAAACTAGCTAATGAAACTGTGTCAGAATGTTCAAAGTAAATTTCGACGTCCTGTGTCCAAATCCTAAGCTATCCCTCAAAAGCTAAACTCAACAAAAGGTGAAAAGAGAAATGTCTCTCTGACTGCTGACCTGAAGCTCGACTTTGTAGCTCAAAACCAAAAGTTCCAAAAAGGTGTATACAAGCAAGTTAATGTTCCACAAGACTCATGGGGGTTGATTCCCTTTCCCCCAATGGGCAGGCTCTTAATGCACAGACTCATCTGCCAGGTACTGCGGTGAGGAAGAAGGTCCTGGTTGTCTCCCCCAAGCTGTTTTGAGGGAACCTGACCCCTTTTTTCAATACCCCCTTCTTATCGCACTCTCTCCTGTCAGGTAAGTGTGCTCAATGTTAGATTCACAGTTCCCACTCTGTCTTCACTTCCACCCACTGCCTTGGTTTTCTCCCCTGCCAAGGTCTCCGAGTGTCAATTGTTTATGTAAAGTTTGTGTTCCTCTAATTACTGATTGGGGTGCATTTCCCCAGTGTGGGTCCCAGACCCCCTTAACTTGGATACTCTCATGGTCCGATCTTTCTTTAAGCCACAGGCTCATTTTTACTCCCAGCCAAGGTATGTGAGTATCTTCTGTATATGCAAAGTTTGTATTCCCCTTTATCACTATGTGGGATATGCCTTCCTGGTATGGGTCCCAGATCCCTAGTATGGATTGGTTGTAGAAGTGAACTCCTATGTCGCTAGATAAAATTAAAGAAATTGAGTAATTAACCTAAATTCTAGGTGCTTACCTATTAGATCTGTGCTACCAGATCATACGTACATAGGAAAAGAAAGTGGTGTCTCGGCAACACACCGAGACACAAATAGGTGCACAACTGATACAGTCACATGATTGCAAATATGTTTCCTTAAGTAATGATAACTCATGAACAAGTAACTGATTAATTCCTTTGTCAGAAATTCATATTTTTTTATAAACACATTGTTTGAGCTCATTGTGGCTTCACATAAACTTATAAGAACAATACATTCATTATTGCCGAAAAAGGCAATGTCACAAAAAGAAATACAAATAAAAAACTGTTCCTTCACAGTAATTTGTAGTTAGATCAATCAATATACATTGAATATCAGACAAATTGTAAACAAAATATTGATTTGACTTCATATGTTTGTCACGATATCTGGACAGGGAGTGTGTCCCAGATCCCCTCAACTTGGCTGTTCACAACATTCCCTTGGCTGATCACTCTTTGATCCATAGCCTTGGTTTACTCTCCTGCCAAGGTCTGTGCATGCCACTAGTATCTGCATAGTTTGTACTCCCCTTTATTATTGGTCCGGTATGTGTTTCTGATATGGGTCCCAGAACCCTTTCACTAGGTCACTATGTCCTGGTTTGTATTCCTTTTGTCCTTCACTATGGTCTTCAAGCACTCTCTGGGTCTCCCCAACCTGGGGACTAGCCACCTTTGTACCTGTAGGGACTGGACTTTCTCCCTCTGGTTGTTTGCGGGCCTCCAAGGCGCTTCTGCAGCTTTCCTGGCTCCCCAGGGCCTTCCCCCATGTTTTGTGTCTCACCTGAAGCTCTCTGGCAGTTTGGAGGCACTCCAGCAGATTCGGTGACCAGCAGATGTTTTCCCTCTCCTCTAGTCTGCTTTTTGTGTCGTGGGACCTCCGCAAGTGTGCTTGCCTCCTGGACACCGTCTGCCTCTCTACTCTGCGGTCCTGTGCGTACCTGGGCACTTTCTCGGCTCCTGTTAGCCGACAAAAAAGACACTATCATTCTGTTTGCTCGCTGCCTTTGAATGATTGACGACCAATAGGATCACTTTAAGGGCTTGAACGTTTGCATTTGTTCCAGTCAGTGATCTGCAGTACTCGCAGTCTCTTCCTCGTCCCAATAGTTCTTGTCTGAGACATGCTACAGAAACACATGGGGACCTTGGGAACTATGGGATTGGAGGGGTTTTGAGGAAAGGTCGGAGGGTTAAAGGGATATCGCGTCCTCTCGGGATAGTCACTATTCAATGAGGTCCTTCCTCCCCATGAAATCCTACTGCTGAGTACCACCCCCCAAGGGTACTATCTGGTACCAGCCTGGCCTCATGGGAAGGGGATCCCACATTTGATGCAGTGTCGATACTTTGGGATTCGTTACAATACAGATGTTCAAATTCGACCACAGTTGGATGAGTTATTATCTGCAACCATTTCCACGTGATAGGTAATCAATCACTTGCGGTGTACATCTATGTAATGTTCTTCTGTCCTATTAGTTGTCTAATAAAGAAGAAATGATACATCCAAAAGAAAGAGGCTTGCACTCATTGAGATGATCACTGAAGTAAATGCAGTACTTTACTGAAAAATGTCAAAAATAATCATCCCTCCCATTCTGGCATCCGCTGAAAGTTGTTTTGCATTGCATGAAGGACACCATCTTTAAAAGAGCACCTCCGTAAATGCCCAGCGTGCTAAGAGGGCATGTGACATGTGCATAAGTTAATTTTGATGTTTGCAGTAATGCAAAAGAGGACCGCCTTCTCTCCATTAAACAGTAAAATCACTTTGTGGGTCGATCCAACCAGATATAATTTGGGACAATCATGAAAATGTTTTTTTAATTAACTGAAAATAATGTCAAATCTGACAGAGCTGGGTATTTATTGTTGCAGTGATACTTGGCTCCATGTTCCAAATTTCCCATGTGGATTTCAAGTAACATTCAATATTTATCACCTGCAAACTGGGGACAGTGGTGAAACCATGCACCTAAAACCAAAACATGTCAAAATAGCCCTCAACATCTCTGGAACACTCTGCCGTTGGCCTTAAGAGCTGAACCATCCCTTTGGACCTTTAGAAAAAGTGTCTTTTCGCACATGAACGGTTATGTGCCACTGTTGTCATCTACAATCTCATGGTTTACCTAAAATTGCCTGTATACCAACTGCTTTGCATTCCATGTTAGCCTGCCTCGGTAATTACGATGCAACTGCAACTGTATATATTGTGATGGTTAGCTATTTACTCTGCTTTTTAACCGTAATGCAATGTCTGTTCCTGCTGTAACCTCAATGTATTCTCAATTAATGTGCCTAGATACCTTTAGGTTATGTGTGCTAAATAAATAAACATGCAAAACAGCTTGACTAGGCCCTCTCACCCACACACATTCCCAACCTGATCAAGCTTCAAAACTTCAGAACCAGGGTAAACCTATCCTCAAATTGTTACATTGTGCATTGCTTCCACAAAACTGATATCACAACTGAGGCCTAGAATAGGGAGACCAATCAGTACATGATGAGGTTTGAGAAACCCTAGTCACAGCTGGGAGTGGGAGACAGTGGCATAAACATTTAGACAAATCCATTGTATGTTGGCCATGACCATGGGGATATTAGAGCTGTTTAGAGAAAATGACTTGACTGTTACATTTCTGATAGTTCATTTCAAAATATTTCTTATGTTAACCACGCAAATACCATTGAATAAGTGCTAGAACAGGCACAGTGCAGACATGAGAATTTAGACCAAACTCTCACAGACATCCCTTTCGGTTGATAGATAACCCTGGCACAACCACATATTTTGAAGATTTTTCTCAACCTAAGGAACCAGATGCCTATTCTGGTCGTGGCTGCGCCAATATTTTAAATAAAAATTGATTTCCTTGACATGTTTTAGACCCTCGCCTGCATTTAGTTCAAGAACACTACACCTGCAAATGTTCTCCAATAGAAAATTGCACAATTTGAATAATTGCCCATGTGCCCCGAGTTCTATTAAGTTTCTAATTTCTTCACATTTGCAGAAACTATTACATCAACTTAATTCTTTTTCATGTTAAGCGTTATTAAATCAACATAACCTTTTCAATCAACTTGATTCATATAACCTTCAATGTCTCAACTTTTAAATTATTTCATAATTACAGTGCACCTTATTGCCTAAATATCATACATCTTGCAATCATGTTTTTCACATGTTTTCTGCTAGAACAGTGTTCACTATATTGCAATAATTCATTTGTATTTGTACTCTACTCCTAATACAGCCAAATACCATACATCTTGCAATCAATATTTTTGTATTTGTACTACTAGAACAACCTTCACACTATTGCATTGAACTTTTTTCACATAGTATGTGTACTCCTAGAACCCCATGTACTGCTAGAGCAGCCTACACCTTATTGCAGTCAATGTTGTGTAATTATACACCTAGAACAGTCTACTATGCTTGCTATTCTTTCTGGTTTGGATTGTTCCACTTCACCTTCTGCTCCTCTTTCTCTCCTTTTCTCTACATCCTCTTTCCTGTTCTCTCATTTGATCCTTGTTGCTCTTGTGTCTCGCACTCTACTTCTCTCTCAATCGCTGTTCCTCTCTACTCCTCCTTCAGAACCTCTTCTCTTCTCTACCCTGCCTTCCTCAACACTCCCTTGTGCTCTTCTTTTCTCCACCTTCTTCGGATTCTTTCCCCCTGTTCTCCTCATTCTTCACAACTGTTTTCTTCTCTTTTCCACCTCCTTTCCATGCTGTCACACTTTCCATCTTCTGCTCCTTCCCAATCATTCTTCCTCCTGCTTTTAATTCTTCACCACTCTGCTGCACCTCTGTCTCCACCTCTGCTGTTTCTTTCCATCTCCCCCTTTCTCCTCCATTCTTTGGAATTTCTTATCTACCCATGCCTCATATCTTTGTTCTCCTCCTTTCTACTTTTAACCCCTTCTCAGCTCTCCTCACTCCATGTCTTTTCAGTTGCTTTCTGCTTGTTTCACCTTCTCTCCTTCTTTATTTCCAGCCTCCTCCATCCTTTCCTTCACCTCCCCTGAAGCCTTCCAAACTCTTTCAGCCCTCTCCCTTTTGCTGAACTTCCTTTTTATCACACCCCGCTTTCCCCATTCATGGTTTTGCAAGCCATCCCTTCGGTTGAGATTTTTTAATTCTGTGGCTGCCATTTTGGGGTCGGGCAGCCCTGTCACAGAGCCTGCCTGACTTCCTGTTGGTGCCCCAACTTATTGGAGACCCATGTTCACGAGTGGCCTTGCTCTCTCCCATTTCTGTTGGCTGCTCGACACAGTAACCAGCCGATTTTCTGATTAACTATGCAGTCAGCAGCTGGCCCAGCAGGAATCATGGAATTGAAGAGTCTCCAAACTCCACCCATGGACACCAGCTATTCCAGGCATCTCAAAGCCAGTGAACCTCCCTGGTATGTCTTTTCCTCCTCTTCTAGCTGCTCTGGGTCTGTGAGTTCTTCATAATCCACACAGCACATTCTTCTTTAGGTTTATCATTATGTATGTGTCATTGTGTGCATGGATTTGTTTACCTAGATGGGTTTTTTAGGTGTGTGTTGGTATATCAACATATTTTGGGACATCCTGGTATGGGGGTTCTGTGCACGTATGAGCCAGTATGTATGTGGGGGTGCCTTTGCATGTTGGGTTGTGAATCTGTGTCGACATTTGAGTATAGGTTTTACAAACAGACACACATCAGCCCTGCCCCCTGTGGATGTGCAACATTTTTTAATGTGACATACATACCCGTGTTTAAGTTCATGTGTTTTTAAGTGGCACGCCCGAAGTCTGCTGCTAATCCGGTTAAGATTCCCTTTGATTCTGGTTCTTCCCTAGTCCTTTGACCTTGGAAAACACTTTTCCCACTTGGCTTATTGTATTTTGCCAAGATTAGTGTTTAATATATTGTCATTATGTTTAGATTTTTCGCAGTGGACATTATGGTCTTTACCACCTTCATCCTTAAGCCTTACACTGTCAGGCTACCAAATGGTGAAGCAGAGCACACAAGGTTGACTTTTTGTTATCTCTGCCCAAGAACACTTTTGTCCAGAATGTTCAGCCTTTACTCTCGTCCCGCAGCCCCCTGCCCCAACCCGAAGTAACACCCTCACTATCGGACCAGTGATTTCCTCACAAGGGTATTGATTTATCTAGGAAAAACACATGAAAGCAGTTTTGTTTTGAATGATCATACTAATGCTGCTAATAATCCTGTGGGTCGTGGGTTGTATCTCATTGGAGGAACACAGAAGAAATGTTTATGTACAGATAGCCTAGTTTCTGCATTGCAAAATGGTGCACAAGGCAACATTTGTGGTTCAATAATTTAACACCTGTTTCACAGTACCTAGTTATTAGTGTCTTTCAACAACAGTTAGATTGTGTACAGCACCTGTGTAGATGCACAGAGAGAAATGCCCCATCGGTTTGATTTATTGCGCATAAATCTGCTTTGCCCGATATTATGAAGTTTTGTGTAAGCGCCTCCACAGGTCCCAGGAAAAAGGATTGAAGCGTCCCGCATGGCTGGAGGAGTACTGCCACGTGAGAAGTTTGCAGCATCTGTTGGGAAGGGGACACGATCTTCCCGCACCCTCAAGCACTTTAGGATAAGGCAAAGGCTGCCACAGGTACTGTGAGAGACCAAAGGGAAGTGGGCTGCCCTTAAGGCTTCTGCGCAGTTACATTATTGCATGCTTTATAGGCGCAGTACACATGCGACGATCGCAGCCATCTTAAATATTAGCAGCCATACTATGGCACAAAGCTTAAACATAGTGCAACAGTCAGCACCCCAGGCCTAGACCGCCAACACGAGCAAAGGAATAGGTTGCATCCCAGGACCTGTTGAGAAAGGCCAGAGCTACACAGATTCATAAACCCTTCATTGTCCTAAAAGGTTGCCAACCTTCACGCCCTGGGAAGAATGTGCCCTGCAAGGCCATGGGAGGAGAGTGGAGTGTCTGTGAAAAATACGATCCCATGAGAAGGTGAGCACTGGCCTCCGACACCCCCGACCAGGACCAAGTCAAAGTTATGACACCCAAATGCCCTAGTTTTAGGATCGCTTAATTCCAAGATACCAGCCAGCCCCAGACCACTGATGGTAAACATGTTAGACCCCAGATCGATCAAAAGATCAGAAAGCAGGGCCTTCCTGCCTTCACTTCTAGGTGCAGGGAGGGATGACATTCTAGGCCAGAACGAGGGTGGAAGACCATGGAGAGGTGCCAGCCTGTCTGGGAGTGAGTGAAGTGTGTGAGTTAGTATGACCTCGGCTAACTATCCGGGGCCCAGTCTGCTCGTACTAGGTGCACTGCTACATAGATTCAGAACTTCCTGGAACAAAAAGTACTCCTCGGCACTCGGAAATCAGGTTTCAGACCACAGCATGGGACCGAAACAGCACTCATAGACCTTAAGGCCCAAGTTGATGAGTTGAGAGAGCAGGGAAAATGTGCTCTACTACTTCTTCTGGATCTCTCAGCAGCGTTTGACTTGGTGGACCATAAGGTCCTCTGCAACCACCTTCAGTGAGTAACACATCTCGTAACAAGCTGTATCTTGGATTCAATCTTTCTCAAGTGAAAGATCTATGAGAGTCTTCTCCACATCAGAAGCAGCTGATTCCATTCCTATCACATGCAGTGGTCCCCCCGGGGGTCTTTAATATCCCCAACCATGTATAATCTATTTATCAAGCCCCTCTTTGATGATCTGGACTGTCTCGGTGTTACCTACACTAACTACGCAGATGACACCCAGATTATCATCCCACTTACAGGGGATTACAATCAGGATTTGGTCTTGGTGAATAGAATATACCTCATCATCCAGGCATGGATGGCACTCCATTGTCTATGCCTGAATGATGACAAAACGGAGCTCATCATCCCGGGGACCACACCTAACATTAACAAACTTGGCCATCACTATACCTCTTTTGCTATAGATGGCAATACGATCAAGGTTGCTAAGGAGGTAAAAACCTAGACGCGGTCCTCACTCTGACTAAACAAGTAAATGCAATGGCATCATCGATGGCCTACACATGTAAATTGATTAGATCTGCTAAATACTTCCTCTCAACAAGCAGCTGTACCACATTGGCAAGAGCACTTGTGTTGTCTAAATTGGACCACTGCACCGCCCTATATATCGGATCCAACAAACACATTACTAAGAAAATTCAAATACTCCAAAAAAACGCCCTGAGAGCAGCTTTAGGAATGACCAAAAGAGACCATATATTAACAGCAAAGTGACAATCCAACTTGCTCTCCACCATCGATAAAATCAGACTCAAAACTGCCTCACTAACTTTCAAGTGCCTTGATAACGTAGCACCTTGTTACTTGACAGAGAGGTTCAATAGAAGACTTACACTCCGACCTACCAGAGTGGCCTATACTAACTGTCTGACAGCCCCGGGGGCGTGGCTACGAGAGCCATGTAGGAGGACGCGTTCTGGAGGAGCTCCCGAGATCCTGCAACGATCTGGGCAAATATGTGCGGTACGACGGATCGCTGACCACCGACGATACACATGATGGTGTGTGAAGGTATTGGCCACGCATTGTGAACTTCTGGAGAGAATAGGATTAACGGCGACGGAGATCGGTGGCTACGAGTTAAAAGACTCTGCGAACAAAGGGCGACTCAAAATGGCCGACCAGGGCCCGGGACTGGAATAGAGGCAAGTTGTACGGTGGCCTAGCTGTGAAGGTGCACTGTACACAAACTTGCTACTTTAGCAACAGATCGATTTCCTGAGCCATGTCGAACAGGCCGGTGCGCCGAAGGTGAAACAGCCTACCTTAGACGATTTCACTAAAACTCCCCCGAGCCAGGACACTACCAAAAGTAAGGATGCGCTGGCTGGGAGTGGCACGACGTCTTCGTGCACCAACCAAGAAATCCTGGCGGCGATTGTGGAACTGAGGGCGGCCTGGGAATCAAAGCTGGAACTGGCCGTTACTGAAATGAAGACTGCACTGGATCGCAAGGTTGGAGAGGTCCAAGAGGACGTTAATCTGCTACGTCAAGATGTCAGGGCCCTGGCGGAGCGCACGGAGTCCCTCGAAAAAGAAGTTGGCCCGAATACAGCAGATTGCGCCACTCATAAGGCCGACTTGCATGCCCTGACACAAAGGATGGGCAACCTGGAGAGCAGAGCGGAGGAGGCTGAGGGACGAGCCCGTCGCAACAACATCCGCATCGTGGGCCTACCGGAGGGGATGGAGGGCCGTGACCCTACGGATTTCATCGAATCCATGTTCTTACAGGAGATACCTGGAGGGGCCCTATCTCAAGGATTTGCAGTAGAAAGAGCACATAGAGCCCTAACTAGGAGGCCACCTCCGGGGAACCCGCCTAGGCCTGTGATCGCCAAAATCCTTAACTACCGCGACCGGGAGAGGATATTGGAATACTTCCGTAAAGGAGGGACGATCACGAGAGGAGCGGCAAACATCACGGCTTATCCAGATTATACTCTGACTGTACAGCGTAGTCGCATGAACTTTGGGTCTGTAAAGCGGAGGCTGAGAGAAGCGGGCCACAAATATATTTTACTCTATCTTGCAAAACTGAAGGTCTTCCATGCACATAAAACCTTGTTTTTTGAAACCCCGGAGGATGCTATGGGATGGCTCGATGCGCAAGGATGCCCCCAGGAATCAGAAGTTCGGCCCAGAAAGGGCTCGGAAGAGATACGGGAATCGTAAAATGGCGTCGCAAGATGGCGTGGCTCGTGGGACTTGAATATAGTCGGTGTGACACCTTCGGTAAAGAAGGTCAGATGATTGCACTATTTGTCAAGACATTGTGAATGTTTATTTGATCGGGAGCCTTACGGGGCGATACTCTCTACCCCACAAAAGTTTTAGTTGGGTGGCCGTTAGGGTGACCTCACCCTACTGGGCTCCGTTCACCGACCGGTGCTTGCGGAGCTAGATGTGGGGGTGCCTGAGCTCTGAGGCTGGAGCTGGGCAGCAGTTGGGGTGTGTGATGTTGGGGAATGCACGGGTGGGGGGAGGGGAGGGAAGTTGGGGTTTAGTTGTGTATATAGTTGAAGGGAGTTTGAGCTTATATGAGGAGTTACTGGACCGAAACGCTATCTGTGTCATGAGGGCGGTTGGGGGTCGCTACATGGGAGGCAGAGAGGAACGTACTTGCCATGGGAGACCTTAAGATTGTCACCTGGAATGTCAGGGGACTTAATAGTTATTTAAAGAGGAATAAAGTTATGTTTACCTCAAAAGGCAGAGGATTGACATTGCACTATTGCAAGAAACACACCTGAACCGGCACAAGTTAGAACTGGTTGAGAAAAAGTGGAGTGGCATGGTGGTGGGCTCCCCGTACTCTGCCTATGCCAGGGGAGTGCTAATCTGGGTAGCACCGCACGTTCCGTTCAGAGTCACGTGGCAGGAGGTGGACACGGAGGGCAGGCTGGTTATGCTCAGAGCCCTGGTAGAGGATAGAGAGGTTTGCATTATTAACACATACGCCCCCAATCAGAATGCTGCTGCATACTTCAGGACCCTATGCACCCGTCTGGGCACATGTGTGGGGGGTGCGATCATTTGGGGAGGGGACTTTAACTGTGTTCTCGACCCAAGGGCAGATAGGTCCGATGATAGGATTGATCGGCCCACCCCGGCGGCCAGAGTATTACAGACGTTGCTGGGCGACTTTGGGCTGGCAGATGTTTGGCGACTGAAATACCCTGATACCTCGCAGTATTCTCACTACTCTGCTCCACAGCGCCTACACACGAAATTGGATTAATTCTTTGCCACGTCAGAAGTGGTGATGGCGACCACTCAAATTGAATATAAAGCGAGGGTCCTGTCGGACCACTCGCCCTTAGTGTTGACCTGGCAGTATGGCCGCCCTCGTGCACGGATACCTACATGGCGCCTCCGTGCGGAGGCGCTTAGGGACACGGTTTTTAGGGAGGACATCAGGGAGGCGATCCAGCGGTACTTTGAGGTTAACACGGGCAGTGTAGATTCGGCTGGTACACTTTGGGAGGCATTCAAGGTTGTGTTACGAGGGGACGCTATTTCCAAGTCAAAGGGCCTGCAGGGTGGGGTTCTGATGGAGCTAGAGAAGGCAGAGAGACAATTGGAGCACGAATGTAGCAAGGCAGGAGGGGATGCAGACCTAGTACTTGAGCTGCAGCAGCGGTGTTCGGAGCTTTGGGAGAGGCTCTGTAACCTTAACTATAGAAAATATGTTGAGAGGCAGCATGCGGGTGGAGACAAAACTGGCCGCCTACTGGCATGGTTATATAAGAGAGAAACCACTAGGCCCCCGATCAGGATGATAGTTAGAGAGGACGGAGAGGAGGTAGACACCCAAGAAGGAGTTAATGCAGCCTTCCTTGATTATTATAGAGCACTGTATGAGGACATAGGGGGAGAATATCAGGCAGAGATCAGAACTAAATTGGAAGACATAGAGCTGCCCAGGATTAGTGATGAAGAAAGAGAGGAGCTGGACGCACCTATTACACTAGAGGAACTGGGGGAGGTAGTGAAGGGATTGCCCACTTGTAAGACTCCGGGCACGGACGGACTCCCGAGTGAGTTTTATAAAGTGTATGGGGCAGAGATACTCCCCCCGATGCTAGAAATGTTCAATGAATCTTTCGAGAAGGGTCGGTTACCGGAAACGCTCAGAGAAGCGCTGATAGTGCCGCTCCCCAAGCCTAATAAACCCCGACAAAGCTGTGGATCGTATAGGCCGCTGTCGATGTTGAACCAGGACAGCAAGATCCTGACGGTGGTCCTGGCCAAAAGGCTACGAAGGGTCATCAGTAAACTGATGCACCCGGATCAGACGGGCTATGTCCCCAACAGAAACATAACTCACAATCACAGGCGACTTCACCGGGTGATTGAAGAGGGGAACAGAAGTGATGAAGAGATGGTGGTGGTGTCCCTAGATGCAGTTAAGGCTTTTGATTCAGTGAGGTGGCCGTGGTTGCTGGCGGCCTTGGAGGGGTACGGGTTTGGGCCTGGCTACGTGAGGTGGGCGAAACTGCTGTACAGCGAGCCACTGGCCAGGGTGCGCACGGGATCTGTGATATCCAAAAGGTGGCGACTTAGCAGAGGCACCAGACAGGGATGCCCCTGGTCCCCGATGCTGTACATATTGGCCCTGGAGCCCCTGGCGGTGTACCTCAGACAACAATATGACTTGGTTGGCATCGAGGTGGGAGGAGAGAACCATTTGATATCCCTATATGCTGACGACCTGTTGTTGTACCTGAAGTATCCGGAGGAAAACCTCCAGTACATTTTAGAGGTCATGGAAAAGTATGCAGAGTTGTCCGGCATAGCGGTTAATCCCAGTAAATCAAGCATGTTTCCGCTGGGGAGCTTCATTGGGGTCCCTCTGGAACGGTTGCCGGTGTTGCCCGTGCCCTGGGCAACTGAGTCTTTCCGCTACCTCGGAATTGATGTATATCATGCTGTGAAGGAAGAACACTTGCACAATACCGAGGCGGCGGTAAAGAAAATCCGCGATAGTATGCGGTTTTGGGAGAAGCTGCCGCTGGCAATGGTGGGCCGGGGGGCGATGCTTAAAATGGTGGTCCTGCCCAGGCTCTTGCACTTTTTCAGCAATATACCATACTTGATACCCAGGAAGTTCTTTGTCAAACTTGATAGTGTATGCAGGGACTTCCTGTGGCACGGCATCCGCAATAGGGTAGCCTTGTGGAAACTGCAAAATTTCCACGATAGGGGAGGCATCAAGCTGCCGAACTTTGAGGCCTATTATGTGGCCAGCCAGCTGCAATACGTGACCAAATGGCTCTCTGATGAGGAAACTCCTGAGTCTAGGCTGGTTGGGAGGGACTGCGCCCCGTTTTATCTAAAGGAGGTTGTCTGGGTCCCTAGGTCGGACTTGCAAGGATGCCCATGTGTGTTGCTGTTGGGGTGGAGAATTTGGCGCAGAATGTGCCAGTTGATTGAGAGCCCGTACCCGTGTTCCCCGCATGTGCCACTGGTCGCCCTAACTATGGGGGACAGCCAGCTCAGGAAAATTATCAGGACATATTGGGAAACGGTTGGGCTGGCCACATTGGGAGACATATGGCAGGTTGGGGCCATTAGAGAATTCGTAGACCTGGGTGAAGAAACAGGGCTGCACGGGGGCCAATATGTTACATATCTAAGGCTGGTACAGATCATCCGCAAAACTTGGCCGGAGACGGTGCTAGCGGAAGATCCGGACGCACTGATCGGAACGATATATGATATATCAGAGGGCGGGCATGAGATCTCTAGATTATATGAGGTGGTGATGACCCGGGTGGGGAAGGACTTGATGGATTTGAGGCTTGATTGGGAAGCGGAAGTGGGGGCACAGATGCCTGATGGGATGTGGGAACGGGCCATGGGATACCATAAGAAAGTGTCCAGGAATGCTAGATTGCAGCAAATACAGCTGTACATCACGCACAGAGCATATTTGACCCCGAAGAAAATAGCCAAGTTTGCGAACGCAGGTAGACAAGCATGCCCAAAATGCGATGAAGAAGACGCAGGTATGACACATATGTTCTGGTCCTGCCCAGTGATTGAAGGCTTTTGGGGGGAAGTGGCACAGAAATTAGCAGATAAGGGGGTTCTGCTACGCATTGACACGGCCTGGGCCTGCCTCCTGGGAGGGTTCCCTAGACCACGGAACACCAAACATCTCGGGAAACTGAGAGACCTGGCGTATGTACTTGCTAAGAGAAGGATAGCTATGAGTTGGAAGCAACGCCATGGGCCAAGAATAGAGATATGGTGGCGGGGCCTGCAGAAGTGGGCGGAGGCTGAAACGGTGGTATGGCAGGAAGCGTGTGGTAATTGTGGGGAGGAAGAAGTGGGCAACCTGGCGGCTTGGAAAATGTTAATTACGGGACTGTTTGGCACGGAAATGGACCCTGCTGCTTCTGAGAGGGGGGACGCCCAGCCACACCAAGTGTACACAGAACTGTAAGGTTGATAAGCTCTTGGGGGGGGGGGTTTGAAGTGGAGTAACATGGCATTAATTTATGTTTACAGTTTGTAATGTGTAATGCTGCAAGTTTGGTTTGTATTGTTTTATTTTGAAAATAAAAAATATTTTTTAAAAAAAAAAAACTGTCTGACAGCCCCCTCCTTCAAACAGATGACAATTGGTGGTAATAGCTTCTGTGTCAAAGCTGCCCAACTCGGAATTCCCTCCCACCTTTCCTCACGGCGGACCAAACCTACCCACACTTCAGACGAAGCATTATCAACTGGTTTACAACCAATGATAGCTGAGCCCAAACGAGCCACCCCCCTCTAACTCTCCTCCCTTGTAATGTCTTCAAAGTTTAAATGCTCTATTAACAGTTACAACAGCACACTTCTGTAACCCATCCCGTGCACTCCCCCTCTCCTCGTACTTGGTTTCCTACACCTACACCACACGCTTGTGGCGACCTGTACTGTAATTAACCTGGTACTTTGTAATGTAGCTCATCCATGTATATTTGTGCAATATTATCCTTTGTATATCTGAGTATTATATCTGCAATTCTGTAAATTATGTTATATTTTGGTTCCTATCTTGTAACTATCTAAGCTGAAAATTTCCTTGTCTTCACGCCCTGATACCCCTGGGTCTGGTGTGCGTTACAAATAAACTAAACAAACATAGATAGATATGTGTTGTTTAGTTTGCAAATAAATTTCTAATTGCACAACTTGTGACCGATGACGAGTGCAGCATCACCCATGTGAAAGCAGATGGACGGATGGGGCTGGGACCAATGGCCTGGCATCCCTATGGAGCAGGAGGCCTATGAATAGTGTTTCACACCAGCCGTGCAGGTTTCTACTGTATTTAATGATGTCACTGATGACACTTTGTATCTTTTATAATATGCTGCAAATGCAGATTCTGGCAGAACGTTCCGCAGAGGCAAGTTCTTTGTTGGCACTTTTTCCTTTCATATGAAAATAAACCTCGTTATTCCCTGCAACAGGTGTATTGGGTCTTTTTTCCTCAGTGGGTTGTATTTCTTCTGGTGTGAGCATCTGGGAGCTTTCCTACATTTGGTGACTCCTGACGTGATACCAGCGACCCCTGCGATGACAGAGGCTTTCCGGCCGCTTCTCAGGAAGGGCCGCGCCCATCTACAGTGACCAGTCCCAAGCGCGCAAACCGCAGAGGTCTGCAGGAGCCATTTTTACAGAATTCCTGTCTGCTCTTTGAAGCGGGGCACGGCACCGGGGAGAGTGCAGGCCGTTGCTAGATGGAGGAGCTTGGGTGAACACACAGACATGAGTACACCCCTTGCACGGGATAACAATGAGGGGAACAGGATTGTATGTGTGTGCCTCATGAAGGAAGAGGGTGGTAAGGCCACGTGGGGAGATTTAATTTTGGTAATTTAAGAGGATTTTAAATGGGGAAAACAGGAGTGTAGGAAACCTTTCCGAGTGACGAAAGATGATGGTGCCATTTGTTTTGGTACAAGGAGATAAAGGAAAAAATGTGCAGTTCCGTATAATTAGTGGGCTTGATGGACTAAGTTGTTTGTTATTTTAGCTTATTTTAAGCATACTATGATTTTTATGCAAAGGCGGAGGCCAGAGGTGGGCCAATTTTGATAACTTTTTTGAGAGCTTCTAATGTATGTGTGTGTGTGCAAAAGGGGGGGCAGAAGAACTCGCAGGGGGCGACAGGTAATTGGGGGTGGTGGAATGGTAGTGTCTTTTGTGATAAAACTGTGCACAGTGCATATTTGTAAAGGCTGGGGTTTTGGGGCACGGGAACTGGAAGGTGGGATAGGGGGACACCATTGGAGTATATGTACAGCACATTACCATTGTACAGGGATAAGACCGAGAAGTACCACAAACAGTGGGTGGTGGAGACGAATGGGGGATGCCCCGTTCCTGACCAGAGCAGGGCACCCACAATAGAGGGATACTAGACCGTATGAGCATATTTCTAGCTTCTAAATATAAAGGTAAATGGCTTCAAAAGAAGAAAGAGATATTGGATTTGTGGAAAATGGGAAGGGGATGTGGAGGACCCTGATGTGGGTGGTGCTCCGAATACTGAAGGGGCCACCCCAAATGAGATGTCCAGGACAACACAGGGGCTTTACACACTCACCACCTGCCCAGCCACGGGGTACACAAACCCGACATACATGCCCATCCGGTGACTGCCCCACCTCCCTACATACCAACCCTGAGTGTTATTCAGCCCCAGAACAGTAAGGTACAGAAGGAGCTAGAAGAGCCATTGGATGCCATGCGTGCATAACTGGCCATACTGAGGGTGGCACAGGAAGGAGGAGGGAAGAAGGGGGTGGGTTAGATGAATGGAGGGCAGAAGACATTAGGTTAGACAGCACAGCCATAAAGAATGTGCATATTGAGAAGGAAGGGAGGAGGTGACGGGTGAGTGGGAAGCACTGGTTATGGGATGGTGATGTCCGATAGGGACATGGACAGAGATCTCAGGGAAGACGGATGGGATACAGTGGATGAGATTGAGGATGACGAAGCGGATGGGCAAACACCAGAGGTAGCACCATGGTTGGAAAGTTTGTGGGGACCACGGTTAAGGAATAGGTTTGGTCGGGTGGCACTAGCAAAGAAAAAGGAAGTGTTGGACGTACAGGTAACCAAATGCTGTGATTGCATAGAGGCCTAGGTAGGATGCACTATGTGCCCTGTGCACACATGGATACAAATACATTGATTAAACTGTTCCTGTCCCTTACTTCTGGGGCCAGAAAATGGATTTAAGCATTTGAAGAACAGGCAGCAGGGATTCCTTTGGCCAAGGGGGAAAATGAAAAGCTTAATTGTTGCAACTGTGGGGGGGGGGATCAGGCAGGAGATGTGTGGGTCAAAGTAAGATATCCAGGAGTAAAGATGGATGATGACACACATGATGGTGTGCCTTCTAACAATGTGAGGACGCAGGTGTGGGACGCACTGCGACAAACGTACCCCAACACTCCAGACCTGCATTTTATCATGCAGTATGCACTATACTATGGTGGACGATGAGGATCCAGCGCAATAAATTAATGTTCAGGAGCTGTTGTGTGTGGAGACGTGGGACCGATCAGTTACTCTTTTCTATTTTGACATCAAAAGGGGTTTAAATAGTGGGCATTGAAGAAAGGGGTAGGCTGAGATTCAAACAATAATAATACACCATTGTAAGAGAATAAAGGAGCGAGACAAGGAAATGGCCCAGAGGCTGCTGGCTGACGAAGCAAAACTAGTGCAGAAAAAAATCAAGCAAAAATAGCAGTGGAGGGGGCGGCATCCTCAAATGCGCAAACGGAGGTGGTGTTACAGACATCAGCATCCCTGTCAGATACAAGTTGCCCACGTCGTGTAGCCGAAGAGTTCTTCCTCCTGATGGGAACCCTCTGGCTCCAGGAATAGACAGCCAGAGCGATCAATCAGAGGAAAGAAAGGATGCCAGATGAGACACAGACGACCCAGATGAAGACACGTGCCGCATGAGTTATCGGTGAAGTCAGGGTGGTACGAGTGGCCGAGGACAGGCGTTGGATCTGCAAGTGAGGGGTTAACACAACACAGAAAGAATAACCAACCGCCCTTCTGACCAGACCCCAACACAACAGTTTAAGAAGGTAATACGTGTTGATCAAATTCCAATAACAACCCCCTTCCCATGCGAGACGATGGCTTACCGTGTTTTTATCCTGATAAACGCCGGGGAGAGTCAGGTGGAAAAAAGGAAGGGAAGCAAATCCGAAGTCCACAATCCAGAATCCAAGAAAAGCCCAACCACCTATCCCGCCGGCATGAGGACGCCTAATACACACTTGAGTGTACTCCAAGTATCAAGTTTGAACAATCCAAAAAGTTCGAGTTCTAAAGTTCAACAATCCAAAAGTTCGGAAAGTTCCAAAGTTCAACAAATCCCAAAATTACCCAGACGCAATTCAGGTGAGTGAGGATCCAGAAAACAAACGAAGAGTAACCAAAACAAATGGGCGAAGGCAAAGATGTCCGTGAGCAGTCCGAGGTCGAAGCACGATGCAGGCAGCAAACAAGAACAAGGTAGTCCAGAATCAAAGCCAGGTAACGGTCCGGGTCGAGGAAACGAGGCAATCGGGAACACAGGGGGAAGGGGAAGGAAGGGTACTGCAACAGGGGTTCAAGGGAACAGGATACAATGCACAAGGTACGAAGCGCCAACAATTCTCAATCAGAAGCACCGATACGAAGTGAAGGCGGTGCCTAAAAAGGATAGGTCACATGACAGCGTTCCGCGGCTTCCAGCGTCGGCCGTAGGAAACGCTGAGAGGACGCCAGCGTTGCCATGCCAACTTCCAGGCACCTGGTTGCAGCGTTCTTAAAGGGCTATGCAGCCGTTTCCTGTACATGACAGTATCCTCCCTCAAATGGGGTCTCAACCCCCCGAGCAGACCAGAAACAAGACAAAAGGGCCGAAGCATGGACATTATCTGCAGGTTCCCACGTGCGGTCTTCGGGTCCATAGCCCTTCCAATCGACCAGATAGAGACGTCTGCCCCTTCGAACCTTGGTATCCAAGATCGCCCCCACCTCGAATTCATCAAAACCACGCACCTTAATCGGCGGAGGACGAGCAGGTAGTCTAGTAGATGGATGGCATGGTTTCACTAGAGAGACATGGAATACCAGATGTACCTTCCATTTAGTAGGAAGGGCCAATCGGAGGGCAGCAGGGTTAATAACCTGCAAAATGCTGTAGGGACCCACAAACCGAGGTAACAAGGCTCGTCGACCAGGCAAGCGTAGGTTCTTTGTGGACAGCCAGACCTTCATCCCCGGTCGGTAGCTAGGAGCCGGGGAGCGAAGTGCATCTGCAGAAGACTTAGTACGTGACTGGGCCTGTAGTAGCTGATTCTTGACCATAGCGTGGGTATCTGATAGATTCCTGAGACAACCAGAGGCAGCCGGATTGTGTAACGGCCAATCAGCAATACTGGGCAAAGAACGGGTGTGTTGGCCATACAAGGCAAAGAATGGAGATACACCTGTCGCCGTGTGCAGAGAGTTGTTGTAGGTGAACTCCGCCAGTGGTAGAACAGAAACCCACGTATTTTGGCGTTGGAGAGTAAGACATCATAGATACTGCTCCATAGTGGAATTCAGCCTCTCAGTTTGCCCATCAGTTTGTGGATGGTATGCACTGGAGTACCTGCCGTCTATACCCAGCGTCGTAGTCAATGCTCTCCAAAAGCGAGAAGTGAACTGTGTTCCCCGGTCAGTAACGAGAATGGAGGACAAACCAAATCTTCGGTAGACGTTCTTCAAGAACAGCTCTGCCAAAACAGGAGCAGAAGGAATCCCCTGGCAGGGTACAAACAAGGCTGATTTAGTGAAGTAGTCCACGACCACCCATATAGTGTCGTAGCCGTCGACTACTGGAAGCTCTACTACGAAGTCCATAGAAACCATAAGCCAAGGTCTAACTGGTATAGGCATGGGTTGTAGTAGGCCCACAGGTTTGCCCGGTTGATGTTTGCACTGCGCACAAGTGGCACAAGAGACAATGTATTCCCTAACGTTGTGTGACATGGAGGGCCACCAGCACCACCTTCTCAAAAGGTCGATAGTTTTCCCAGTACCTGGATGTGCAGCTACCGCTGAATCGTGACACCATTGTATGGCTATGTGTCTTGTGTCGGAGTCATGTACATATATTTTACCCTTTTTATAAGGCAATGAATGGATGATCTCCAATCCCAGGCTAGCAATCTCGGAGGGAGTGGTTCTCACCCACTCTTGGATCCTTGTTTTCAGAGAGGGGCGCAAGGTACACCCACACACCACTTGATTAGGTAATAGAAGGGCACCCTTGAGCTCAGATGGTTCAGGAACTCCATGGATATGGGAGAGAGCATCCGCCTTTGAGTTCAGAGACCCAGGGCGATAGGTAATGGTGAAGTTGAACATGGCAAAAAATTCATGCCACCTGGCATGGCGTGCCGTGGTACACTTCACTGATTGCAGCGCCAAGAGATTTTGGTGATCAGTAAACACTTGAACCGGTTCGGAGGACCCCAAAAGATGATGTCTCCATACCATAAAGGCGTCCCTCACTGCTAACAATTCTCGTTCTGTGATTGTATAGTTCCTCTCATAAGAGGTGAGTTTTCTGGAGTGATGCGCAACAGGATGCAAACCAGTGGACTCTGGGCAAAGTTGGGACAGGATGGCTCCCAGTGCAACATCTGATGCATCTGCTTCTACAATAAAAGGCAAAGACGGATCCGGATGCTGAAGGACGGGAGCAGTGGTAAAAGCAGACTTTAAGGTCTCAAAAGCCCGTTGAGCGTCCTCGTTCCATTTAAACAAGCATTTGGTGCTGGTTAGTTTAGTAAGTGGAGAGGCAATGGCTGAGAAGTCTTGGATAAACCGCCGATAGAAATTTGCAAAACCTAGAAAGGATTGCAGGGCCTTCAAGGTACTAGGACAAGGCCACTCCAATATTGCGGTAACCTTAGACTGGCTCATCTGCACTCCCCGGCTAGTGATATCATAGCCTAGGAACTCCACTTCGGTTTCATGGAACCTGCATTTGTCCAACCTGGCATACAAGTGGTTCTCCCTTAAACGTTGCAAAACATTAGAGACATGGACGACGTGAGTGTCAACTGAAGGAGAGTAGATCAAGATGTCGTCTAAATAAACGACTACATATTGGTCTAGCATGTCATGAAATACGTCGTTGATAAAGTATTGGAAGGTCGCTGGAGCGTTATACAGGCCAAAGGGCATAAAGCAGTATTCGAAGAGGACATATTTGGGTTTGAAGGCAGTCTTCCACTCGTCGCCTTCGCGAATCCGTACGAGATTGTAGGCCCCCCTCAAATCCAGTTTAGTGAACACCTTAGCTGCACTCAATTGGTCCAATAAAACTGAAGTCAGAGGTATCGGATATTGATTCCTGATCGTGACGGCATTCAAAGCACGGTAATCGATGCAGGGACGCAGGTCCCCCTCCTTTTTAGGGACAAAGAACATGGGGGAGGCAGCAAGTGAACGGGAAGGACGAATAAAGCCAGTACTCAAGGATTTATCAATATATTCCTTCAAAATCACGTCCTCCTTAGGGGTCAGGGAATATATCCGTCCAGACGGAATCTTGGCTCCAGGAATCAGTTCAATGGGGCAATCATAGGGCCTGTGTGGCGGAAGTACCTCTGCCCTACGTGCGTCGAATACGTCCCGATATTCCCTGTACACCATAGGAAGGACAGTGTTGACTACTGCCCCCACAGTACGGGTAGTTTCAGCGAGAGCATGACTTGGACTGGTGGTCTCTGAACTGATAGTTAGGCACTTATTTTCACAGTATTCCAAGAGAAAAAATACCTCCCCAGAATGCCAATCCACAGAGGGATTATGCAATTTTAACCATGGTAAGCCAAGAATGAATTTGAACTGCGGTGCCGCAATGAGGTCAAAATATATGCTCTCTTGATGACCGCAGTCTGTGATCATGGTGAGATCAGTGGTCCGCTCTGTCACTAACCCAGAGACCAAGAAAGAGCCATCCACCGAATTCACCACTTCAGGACATGTCTTATGCATAACCGGCAGACCCAAATCCCGGGCATAAGCGGCATCCACGTAGTTCCCCGTGGCTCCTGAGTCCAAGATCATCATCACAGCCCATTTCTCAGAACCGGGGAACGTCAGGGAAACAGACAGACAATAAGGACTGTAAACTGTGGGATCTATCGAAGAACCACCCGGCATCTGGACCCCTTCAGTCGCCGGGTTTTGGCGTTTCCCTGTTTCTTAGTGGGTTTTTTGGTAGATTCTCGGAGTAAGTGGTCTGATCCTCCACAGTAGAAACATAGGCCGTTCTTCATCCGGTGTTCCCTAACTTCTGCCGACAAAGGAGTTCTAAGTGCCCCGATCTGCATGGGTTCCGTGGACCCAGCAGCAGGTAAAGGAACGGAGAGAGCAACAGGAGGAGCCGTTCTCTTTTCACCCCTCCGTGCTGCTTGTCGGGAATCAATTTGGAGAACCAA
Organism: Ambystoma mexicanum; assembly: GCF_040938575.1. Lineage (NCBI taxonomy): Eukaryota > Metazoa > Chordata > Amphibia > Caudata > Ambystomatidae > Ambystoma > Ambystoma mexicanum. The sequence continues at coordinate 815,826,329 of NC_090934.1, read as the reverse complement.
ATCCAATAATTCAGAAAAAGCTGTAGGGATTACCGGGACGGTGGCCAGTGTATCTTTTAGGGAGTTGGATAGCCCCTTATAGAAGAGAGAGGCCTTCTTTTCTTCGGGCCAACCGGTTTCCGCCACCAGCTGATTGAACTTGGCTAGATAAGACAAGAGAGGCGAACTGCCTTGTTGGAGACCGAGCAGTTCCAAATCAGTAGCTTGTGTGGCGTAACGTGTGTCGAACACACGACTCATAGCCTCAATTAAGGCATCACAATTGTAAAGAAGATGGCTGCCATCTTCCAACAACGGATTGGCCCAAGCAGCTGCGGTACCCCCTAAATGGGATAACAGAAACGCCGCCTTGGTAGTGGAATCCGGAAAAGAGGCAGGACGGCACAGAAAATGCAGTCTACATTGGTTCAAAAAGGTCCTATAGGTCTTGGGGTCCCCATTGAACCGTTCCGGTGGAGCCAAAGGGAACTGGGCAGTCATATAAACTGGTCCAGCACCCTGTTGGGGAGGAACAGCACCTGCCCCAGAGACACTAGCCAAAGGAGGCGCAGCTGCCCCAAGGGGTTGAAACCCTGCTTGCAACTCATCAATGCGTCGCTGCGTGGCTGAATGAACCGCAGTCATGTCATTACGCAAGTCGGCCACCAATTGTAAAATATTGGTCAACGTCTCATTGGCATCCATATTAATGGCTTCTGATTATGTCAGATACAAGTTGCCCACGTCGTGTAGCCGAAGAGTTCTTCCTCCTGATGGAACCCTCTGGCTCCAGGAATAGACAGCCAGAGCGATCAATCACAAGAAAGAAAGGATGCCAGATGAGACACAGACGACCCAGATTAAGACACGTGCCGCATGAGTTGTTATCGGTGAAGTCAGGGTGGTACGAGTGGCCAAGGACAGGCGTTGGATCTGCAAGTGAGGGGTTAACACAACACAGAAAGTATAACCAACCACGCTTCTGACCAGACCCCAACACAATAGTTTAAGAAGGTAATACGTGTTGATCAAATTCCAATAACAACCCCCTTCCCAGGCGAGACTATGACTTACCGTGTTTTTATCCTGATAAATGCCGGGGAGAGTCAGGTGGAAAAAAGGAAGGGAAGCAAATCCGAAGTCCACAATCCAGAATCCAAGAAAAGCCCAACCACCTATTCCGCCGGGACGAGGACGCCTAACACACACTTGAGTGTACTCCAAGTATCAAGTTTGAACAATCCAAAAAGTTCGAGTTCCAAAGTTCAGCAATCCAAAAGTTCGAAAAGTTCCAAAGTTCAACAAATCCCAAAATTACCCAGACGCAATCCAGGTGAGTGAGGATCCAGAAGACAAACGAAGAGTAACCAAAACAAATGGGCGAAGGCAAAGATGTCCGTGAGCAGTCCGAGGTCGAAGCACGATGCAGGCAGCAAACAAGAACAAGGTAGTCCAGAATCAAAGCCAAGTAACGGTCCGGGTCAAGGAAACGAGGCAATCAGGAACACAGGGGGAAGGGGAAGGAAGGGTACTGCAACAGGGGTTCAAGGGAACAGGATACAATGCATAAGGTACGAAGCGCCACCAATTCTAAATCAGAAGCACCGATACGAAGTGAAGGCGGTGCCTAAAAAGGAGAGGTCACATGACAGCGGCCGTAGGAAACGCTGAGAGGACGCCAGCATTGCCAAGCCAACTTCCAGGCACCTGGTTGCAGCGTTTTTAAAGGGCTATGCAGCCGTTTCCTGTACATGACAATCCCCAGCTATGAGAATAGCAGTGTTTTGGCCACGAGGAGGACAAGGACAGTGGGGAGGTGAACCTCAGCACCCCTACCTGGAGGGGCAGCAAGGAGTTCAGCAGCATGTGAGGGACGGGTTCAGAGGAGGAATAGGGGGATTCAGCAGTAGTGGAACTTGGGGAGCAGGCATGGGTCCTTCGCAATGCTGGAGCTGTGGAAAGTGGGGACATTTTGCAAGAGAATGCAGGAGCAGGCATGGGGCAGGATACAACCCATATAAAAACTACCACCCACCGCCCCAACCACAGGTAACGACGCCAAGGCAGACTTTTATACCCTATGAAATACATCAGGCCTACACTCAACTACCACCATGGCATTTAGGTATGCAAGGGCAGAACCCCCATATGACACCACCTTTAATGCCCCAACAGAATACCATGTATGGAAGTAACATGCCAGCTAATGACACAGTGCCTAATGGCACCATCATGGCCTACTGAGGTGTAAGTGTAATGGGGAACAACCCTTTTATGTTCCCCGACTCCAACACATATCCTGACTGGGGCAGCCCACAGAGAACCCTTGCATGCCCAGTCCTGTCCATGAGCCTCCACCCTGATGAGGAATCCTTGGTGCGTGCTGAGATAGGGAACAAGCAATTCGTCTGTATGGTTGACACAGGTGCCACTAAATAAAGCATAAGTGAGGGAAACTTTACATTATCAGTTGGAAATTTAGAAACGCAGGGCTTCTCTGCGGCTGTCACCATGGTTCCCTACTCAAAAGAAGTTCCTATAAAAATAGGAGGAAAACAGGAGCGTGCACCTTTGTTGTATTCTGAGAGTTCCTGGATACGTTTGTTGGGTCGAGACCTATTGAGTAAATTGAATATGACGATCTCCTTCACAGACCACTGAGTAGTATGTGCCATCCCAGGTATGTGTATCGTAAGAGCAATGATAATCATACATGCAAGAGGAGGAGAGGCATTGGTTTGGGGTATTTCTGTCGACATGGACAAGTTTGTTTATGGCATACCAGTGCTTCTCGAGGCAGTGCCTGAAATTGGCAAAGCATGTTAGCGGGTGCAGTCAGACTTCTTTTCTCAGCCTGTGGTAGCTCCTGAACTGGTGAAAGGGACGATGCTGTCCCTAGACTTACAGGGCCTAGAGGTGTTAGCTAAGAGGATTGTGGTAATTGGAACTGGCTCGGATGGTGTGAATGGCGCACAGTGTTGTGTATCAACCCTACAATGCCTCTTAGGGAAGTGACTGATGCAGACTTGTTTGGAGACAGACCAGATGATGGTGAAATTGTCTAAGCAATTTCCATTCCTTGTTCTATTATGGTGCAGTATCGAAAAGCGCAATGTCCCCTGCCACCTTTCACTGAGACAGACTTGGAGCAGGTCCCTGAGAGGCTTTGGACAATGAATGCCCACAATGTTGGGCTCTTGTAAGGAGTGACCCCAGTTCGAATAACACTGTAGCCAGGATCTGTGTTGCCCTGCGTAAGACAGTACCCCCTTATCGAGAGAAGCGGAAGAAGGGATACTGGACACCATTGTGGCTCTGTTAAATCAGTGGATAATTTTACCTATGCAACATGGCTATATACCCGATAAAGAAGGCGAAAGGGGCAAGATGGAGAATAATTCAGGATTTGTGACATTGTGCAGGCAGTCCGGTGGTCCCAAACTCTGCAACAATACTTTGTAACATCCCCAAAGAAGCGACCCATTTTACTGTGGTGGATCTTAAGAACGCCTTCTTTTCTGTCCCCTTGAACCCTGACTCACAGTACCTCACCACGTTTATGCATGGGGGGGATGCGCTTTGAGCAGACAAGACTGCCTCAAGGGTACTGTGAGTCCCCTATCATTTTCAACAAGGTACTACTTGCCGACTTGGGTAATATTCAGGTGCCCAGCACGGTCATTCAGTATGTTGATGATTTACTAGTGTGCAGCATCCGCGAGCGCCAGTCCAGAAAAGACTCCATTATACTCCTGCAGCTCTAGGCCTGCAAGGCATACAAGGTTGCTCAGGCTAAATTACAGTACTGCCTACAGGAAGTCCTCTACCTGGGTCAGTTGTTCTCTGTGAATGAATCATCCCTGATTGAGCCGCCTCTGTGCGCCCCCACACCACAGCCCACAAAAGTAAAGGCAATGCAAAAATTTTTGGGACTCTGCAATTATTGCAGGGCATGGATATTTTACTATGCAGTTTACACCAGGCCCCTCTTACAGGCCCTCAAAGAAGCACAAAAGGGGACAACAAAATTGTGTGGACGGAGGACATGAAGACAGATTTCAATGACCTCAAGGAGGTTATATCGACAGCACCAGTGTTAGCAACCTCAGACTACAACCAAGAGTTGTATTCATTTTCCCACTCCAATGGGCAACTGATTATTGTGGTGCTTACTCAGAAATGCAGAATAGGCCACAAGCCATTGGCCTATTACAGTGTCATACTAGATTAATTGATGCAAGGCCAATTTGCCTGTGAGCAAGCACTTGCTACTGCAGCATTTGCTATTGAAAAGAGTTCAGCTATCATTATGAGATGCTCCATGACATTGTACGTCGAGCATGTAGGATTTGCAGTCTTAGAACGATCAAAATCTACACTGACTATGTAGCATGCGTCTACATATGAGGTTATTTTATCAAGCTCAAACATTCACATTGTGTGATGCAAAACAGTTAACCCGGCTACCTTTCTGACAGAAATGCGCTCTGACGAAGATTTGCAAACCACAACTGTGAGGGAGAGGAAGATGATATTCTAAAAGCACATGATGGACCGCTCGAGGGGGGAGGTCCTCTTCGTTGATGGGTCAGCATTGATTGACCAGGACACAGGCTTGAGTCACACTGAAGTGGCAGTGGTCCGCTTGGCGGATGGGGAAAATGAAACCTTACTGCTGAAAAGGTTACCAATGCATTTTTCAGCACAAGCAGCAGAGCACATAGCGCTTATTGAAGCGCTGCAAGCATCCCAAGGGTGCCACATAACAATTTACTCAGACTCAGAATACGTCACCACCACAGTGCATGCAGGCCTTGCACGATGGAAGAGGAGGGGGTTTAGGAGAGCTGATGGGTCCCCTGTTCAACATGCCGCCTTATTGGATAAACTCATTCATGCAATAAAAGAACCATGTGTAGTGGCAGTCGTAGAATGCACTGCCCACACAAATAACACAGGCGAGGTCTCACTTGGTAACGGTGCCACGAATGCAGAAGTGAAAACAGCAGCATACCTTCCATTTCCACAGGTCTGAGAGTAACCTGTATTGGCACATACCACTGAGCAGCTGGCCACATTGTACAATGCATTACCAATTGCCCAGATCATTGAGTTACAGGGGTGAGCGCCACACGAGGAAATATAAATTTGGGTGTAAACAGTACCCAAATTATCTGTTATGGAGGCAAGAGGTATCTGGGAAAGAAGGGATGCCACACGAGTTATTACTGGTTGCATTCGACCAGTTACATCATCCATCACACGTTTATAAACAGCACATTGTGGCAGACATACACGAGGACCGATTTGTCCCCAATTTACAGGAGCACTTAACTAACATGGTCATACGATGCACCATGTGTCAGAGTTACAATACAGGGCTCACATTGGTAACTATCAGAGGAACTTTGCTCCACCCTTCTGAGCCATTCTGCGAACTACACATTGATTATGTGGACACGGGCAAACAGTGCAATGGATCTCGATATCTTATCGTGGTCGTGTGCTCCTTCTCAGGATGGATGGAGGCGGGACATTGTGCACATCCAGATGCCAAATGTGCCACAAAATATTTGGTACAGGAGGTTTTTCCTCGATGGGGGGTGTGCAATGTATTAAAGTCAGACAATGGCATGCATTTCTTTAACAACCTTTTTAAAGAAATGTTGGCAGCACTGGGCATCATGCATCAGATGTGCACCATTTACCACCCCCAAGCCAATGGAAAATTGAAAGGATCAACGGCTTGTTGAAAAACTGGATGCACTGTTTACCACTTGCATTATACAGTTTGTGTATGCAGCCCTGCAAAGACCATTTATCACTCCACAAAGTGGTCACAGGGCGCTACATGCACGCCCCGCTCTCCCTTGTTCGAAGAGCATCAGACACTCATAGGGCAGCATCAATTTCAGGGGAGGAATTTAGCAGCTATGTGTCCACCCTAAAGAAGGAAATACAATTTTCTCCCAACTTATTGCACCTCCGAGGACAGAGGAATCAGTCAGCACTACAAAGAACTCACCAGCAATGTCACCCCGATTGCAGCTGTTCCCCGTGGACTGGGTATGCATAAAGAATTTCGTCCGCCAGTAAAACCAACCCAGATGTAACGGCCCCTTCAAGGTCATTTATGTCACTCCCCTTGCAGTTAAGGTAAAGGAGCTACAGTACTGGATTCACCTCTCTGATGTCCGCGAAGCACTTCTACCCCAACCTGCTGCAGACAATTAAAGTGCCCCGTGCCCAAAGCACCTACAATGTTACCCTCAAATACAGCCAGTACAACACTTTCAAAAAAGACTAAAAGTATACTATCCAATACTCCCACACAATGCTGCTACGCATTATATTTGCACAGGGATTGCATTTTTGCAGTTCCCCATATTCTTCTCTTTTTCTTTCTCCTATTATATCGCTGTATCTTTCTCTCTGTCTGCCTCTCTCTCTCCCTCTCCCCCCCACCCTGCCCATCCTCTCCCCTCCCCCCCTTTTCTCAATATTTTATGGCAGCACTTCCTTTTCAGATGGTTTTCAAGATAGATCAAGCAAACTCTACTGATTCTGTTTGTTAGGAAAAGTAATGTGTATGATACCATGTCTAAATTTTCGTACTTATGCGCACTACATTATATTGATGGGCTGTTTGCAACATTCATGTTTGTTTAGGCATATATTTAAGCTTTACTTTTATATGGGGCCATATAAAAGTGGGGGTACAGAAGCAAATGCTACCATAAATGGGTCTTTTCAGGATGTCATTTTGACTAAAGGTACACACTTTCAAGTGTTCCCGTTCCAATTCACACACAACACTGTGGCCACAGATCCCCATGTTAATGATCAAATAAGAAGTAACAGTACTGTTCACAACACCACTGATTCCAGTACTGTGTCCAGGATACCTTCTAATATCACCAAGTATTTTGAAAATGTATATAACATATTTTTAGCACCGAGCAAATGGCAATTGAACAAGTATAAATATAAATATTATAAATATCGCAGCCTTGGTTTAAATGCAATAGATAATGTCCACCATCCAGAACTTTCAAATAGTTGGTATGCAGAAACAAACCCGGTGGGAAGGAGTAGTTATTTGTGTTCATTGCTGCCTTACGCATCGTGAACACCCAAGGTATTAACCACAAGAATGACCAGCTGAAGAGGCTCAATGCCTAGTTCATCTGGCACTGTGTAGGCTGCGAGGCACCTTCCAGGTGCAGAGGGTGTAGTTAGAAATAATGGACCCTAACCAGCCGCAATGTGCTCAAAATCCAAAGGGCATCCAGTGCTTGCAGAGGCCATACCTGAAATGACAAGGAGTAAAGTAAGTGTTGAAGAAGTGGCAAGAAAGATCATTGAGCTGCATGGCAGGAGGGCTGCTGAGGTTCTGGAATGAACATATCGCAAAACTGACAGGGGTCGAAGCAATGGAAAAGACAGTTAAAGTGCAAAAGCAAGAGAGTTATGAACTATGTTTTTATAATGATGGAAGTGTTTTCGTAGGGGCCAGCCAACGATGCAATTAAACACTGCTAATTTCAGATCTCAAAAAAGGCACCGCTGCAGTAATGGACTACTACTGGATGTGTGGACAGCAGCCATTCTTGCACATCCCACCATCATGGAGGGGCTATTGCTCACTGGACACGTTACACTCAGCACTTCTTGTGATCCCTGAAGACCACCTTGCAGTGGGATCACAGAGCTTGCTTGCCCCGATTCCAGCTCCAACAGTAGGGGGGCCCACAAGAAGTCTGTTGCAGCCCCCATCTTCAATATCTTACCTGAAAGGAACCAAGAGCTGCCAAGGAAAAGCAGATCAAACTACCTGTCTCAATACTCCTCTGAATTACTGAAAGAAATACTGAATCAATATAGACTGTTTAGTAAAGACGACTTTTCTTTCACATCTTTACTTACTACCTGGAGTCCAAACAGCCACTAATAACAAGTGGCTCCAAATAGTCAGATGGGAGGTCCTACAGCTGGCAAACGACACAGAACAAGGCCTCAATGAAATCAAGGTCGAGATGTGTGCCCTAAGATTGATGACCCTCCAGAACCGATATGTGCTTGACCTACTGATGCCGATGGAAGAGGGGGGATTGCTGCAAAATCGGCAATTCTTGCTGCACATTTGTGCCTCCAAATGACACTGAGAACGGCTCTTTGAAGCGAATAGGAGTATTGCACACCCTCGGATCCCACAAGCTGGCATACAAGATCATCACTGGTTTGACAGCCTTTCCGCCTCAGCACCTTCTTGGATGGGGGCAATTGTGAAGATGCTAGTGCCCGCCATCGTGTTCATGAGGTCTTTTTTTGCACCTGCTAGTTGGGGATTCAACGTTGTGTCAAAGCAGCACCTAGCAGTGCCATGATGATGGTTTCAATTGGGGTATCTAATGCACCTTGTAGTACACAAGATAGTGCTGTCTAAAGAGATGACCCAAACAAATCATGCATGGTGCTGATGGAGCAGCGCTTACACCCTCCTGACACTATCACTAAACCCCCACCTGCCCACAAGCATTATACAAAGCATTGTGTTGATCTGGCAGGAGATGGGGTGTGTAGTTATGGTTAAATTGCTAATCCCATCGGAAGACCACTTCTTGGGCGGCTTATAACTTCGCTATCCCTGGACAAATCCTCACCAAACTTTGCAAGAAAAGTATATGGCCCACTCTGAATTCATTAGCAAGGTTTGGTGAGGTTTGGTCCAGGGGGGGCAAAGTTATAGGGGGGTCCCCAAAAATTATTTTTTTCCCATATACTGAATAGGGAAAAAACTTTGCTCACGCCTACAGCCCAAACCGCTGGACAGATTTTCACCAAATTTGCGGCAGGAGCAGCAGCATGGTCCCAAAAGCATGCTTTTGTAAATTTGGTGAAAATCCGTCCAGTAGTTTTTTTTAAAAAATTACCAAAAAGTGGGTCACAAAAAATGAGTGATATCTATGTCCGGTCCGCGGACACACTTCCCTGTTCGCTCCACGGACAGTGTCCTGATTGGCTAATCGGCTTGCGTCATGTCCGCGGACATTCGACGTGGTCACTGATTGGATGGTGAGGAGCATGAAGTGCGTCATATTTTTGGAAACGCCCGCCATCTTGGATTCGCTGACAGCGGCCAATGTCCGCGGACATCGCAGTAAAAACATATGAAAAAACACAGCATTCCACTTGTCAAACTTATCAAATAATCTCTGGGGAGATGAGGGGTGATGAGGATGGGATGGGATATCGCTGCAAGAAGCAAAAGAAACGGGTGTTTTTTTGCTGCGAAAGTCTGCGAACAGTCCTGTGAAAGTTCGCGAACACCTTAGCATTACAGGGTTGGTGAAATGCAGTTCTTGAATGGCTTATAACTTTGGCACCATTAACTGGAACTGCATGAAATGTTGCATGTATATCCCTGGGCTGATCCTGAGTGGGTATGCAACGTTTGGTGTGATTCTGTCATGAGGGGGCAAAATTAGAGGGGGGGTTCCAAAATAATGTAAAGGCTTATAAATGAGGAGCCATTTGACGAATCCTCACTTAATTTGGGAAACTGATAATACATTTAGATATGAATGTTTTTCTGAAGTTTGGTAGGATTCTGTCAATAGGGAGCAAAATTAGAGTGGGAGTCCCACAATATTGTAAAGGCTTATAAATGTGGTGCCATTTGACAAATCTACACAAAGGTTTGCAAAAAGATTATAGATCTTCATTTAGATGTTTTCGTAAAGTCTGAATGGATTTTGTCAAGTGGGGGCCAGGTTATATGACGATTGTATGTGCATACATTTGACACTTTTGAAAAAATAAAACATGGGTGGATTTCCAGCAAACTTGCTTAAGGAGCATTGGCAAGGACCTACAAGCATGTTTTTGCAGATGTGCCAGTGTTTTACTATTTGACAAGTGTCATAATGTAGTACAAAAAATAGCAGTATACCTTTAGTGACTGAGGTGTAGCCTGTGGCCATGGGCAGTGGCCAGATTGTTCGGTCATGAAATAAGGTCATGATCCGCTCAATCTGGCTACTGGCCATGACCACAAGGGTCAAAACATAGGATTAAAGTGACCATGTCCACTTGGGACTGGCTTTGTGGTAAAGTTATTCGAAATTAGGATAGATTTGAAAGGGAAGAAAAATGTGCTTGTGGTAAGATGGTCATAGGGTTCTCTTTTTGCCTTCTGCAGGCTGCTATGGAAAGCAAAGAGGGCCCCTCTATGGCACCCTCACCTTCCCTTTCCATGGTGGCCATCCTGGAAAAGGATTTTCCTTCCTACACTGTGAAGCCGCAGGCGTCCCGGTGTTGGAAGAAAAATCCTATTTTTTTGCACCCCGGGTTCCCGCTTTGGGAACTTAGGGTGCTAATGGCCTTCATCCCCCATGTCAGGGGCTGGGATGGGGGGATAATGGTCCAGAGACTTCGTTATCCACCCTCGCTTCGCTTGGGCTGATAACTTGGGCTGCTGGGCTGGTATCCACCGTTCCAGTCCCTGCATAACACAAAATGCAAATGGAAATGTTATGAAATCTTATTTAGTCTATGTTCTTTACTATGTTCTTTACTGAGAAATATAAAGTAGATGGAGTCTATTTTTAAACTGTGAAAGGTGGTTCCTAAAGGAATATGTCGTTTGCTGTTTTTGGATGTATTTTTTGTGGCAGGAGAGCTGAGAACGAAAGGTGGGGAGGGATATGAGGGAAGAGCAACCAAACACTAATATGGAGGGGTTGGTGGACAAGGGAAAATGTTGCACGTGTGTTATTTCTAAGTTAGGGGGGGCACCATGCTCCTTGATTACAGCAGTGGTGGTAGCTCTTGCGGAGGAGGGATGGCATTAGCTGATGCCATTTTAAGATAAATAGCAGTTTTGCTAAAAGTATGTACCGTGTACTAGATTGTTAATGGATAATGAGTAGGAATAGGTGTTGGAGCTGTGCAAGGGAAATTTTGAAGTTGGAAGTTCCTAGATCAGTAGAAAATGCAGTTCAGAACTGTCCGCCAAGCAGAGATCTTATCGTGAAGTGCGGACAGGTTCTCAGACACGTCACCATGCCGCGCGCCAGTGTATGGTCTTGGGCACTGTCCGGAAGGTCCGCTATGAAGTCAGATGTTCGTAGACATCTACGGATGCAAAACTAGTTGAAATAGTTGCAAGAAGTGTATAGAAGTGTTAAAAACTATTCCAGATAGTGGGAAATGGCGGAGTTTTATGGTGAAACTTTGGAAATTGGAAACACATATTGATAGGAAAATAGCATCCACTGGTAAAAACCTATGAAATTCAATGAAAAATCTTTGTTAAAGGGACATTATGGTTAAGTTGCACTAATATAAACCTTTGAAATTCACTGAAAAAACATTGTTAAAGGGACGTTATGGTTCCAAGTAAAACTGAAAAACCCCTGAAATTCTCCAGTTATGGTAAGCTAAGCAACCATAACTCACGCCACCACCATGCACTGCTAAGAATAACACCCAGGACATCAAAGATGACATCACAAATGTGAATTTCAAAGGTTTTTATTAGTGCAACTTAACCATAACGTCCCTTTAACAAAGATTTTTCATTGAATATATATATATATATATATATATATATATATATATATATATATATATATATATATATATATATATATATATATATATATATATATATATATACTTGCACTCCTGAGTATGCCCAATCTGGTCCGATTTTACATCTTGTATTTAGAGCATAGGTTCCAAAGGAGGGATCACCACCTTATGTAGAGGCTGAAAGGGTGGAGGACTGGCGCTGGCGAGGGACACATACGAATGGGCTTATTCGGGAGTTTGTTAATGTAGAATTAATGAAAGGGGGAATGTTGGGAAGGGGACACAATCTTGTCACACGACCAAGCGCTTTAGGATATGGCAAGGCCGCCGCAAGTACTGAGAGAGACCAGGGGGGAGCTGGGAGCCCTTAAGGCTTCTGTACAATTACATTATTACATGCTTTATAGGCGCAGCACACATGTGAGTATAGCAGCCATCTTAGATATTAGCAGCCATACTATGGCACAAAGCTTAAATGTAGCACGACAGTCAGCACCCCATGCCTAGGCTGTGAACATGAGCAAAGGAATAGGTTGCATCCCAGGCACTGATGATAAAGTCCAGAGCTTCACAGATCCATAAACCTTTCATTGTCCTAAAATGTTGCCAATCTTGGCGCCCTGGGTTAAATGTGCCCTGCTAGGCCACGGGAAGAGGGATGAGTGTCTGTGAACAATACGAACCCATGAGAAGGAGGGCACTGGCCTGCAAGCGCCCACCCCCACCAGTCCCAATTCTAAGATATGGCACCCAAATGCCCTAGTTTTAGTACCTCTGAATTCCAAGGTATCAGTGTCATGCATGCTGGACATAGTACCCCTAGACCTGGAACAACATCTTCCTGCAGAACGAGTTATGCTTATAGAACTGCTAGAGAGTTCTATTCTAAATGGAGATTGTTTGATGCACTGCCTGGAAAAAGACGTCTGCATTATTCACGTCGTTAAATTCACGTGATTTAGGTTAGTCACGTGTGTTTTGGCAGTACGTTCATAAGCAGTGTGAATACGTCGCTCGCTGCTTTTGATTGAACCATTATGGCGTTTGGTAGCTGAAACCCTTGATTTGCGTCCTCGCATTTTCTTCAGTTACTTCCTTGGCTTCTTCGGCATGTTTCCTCCACACACAAATTCCTGGAGCTGCTGTCTGGAAGTCACAGGTTGGCCGCACTGTCTGCGTGCTCTTCAGTCGCGTGTATTCTGACACGCGGGTTCCTGATTTCTTCGCATGCTGCTTTCCTGACTACGTGAAGTTGGTCGCGTGGAAATCCCACGTGGTCGCTGTTTCCGAGCGCGGCTGTCCTGGGCTGCGTGTACTTTGTTCGCGGGTAATACACACGCAGATTTTGGAACTCTTCAGGTACGGCTGCTCTGACTGCGTGCTCTTTTGTTTGCTTATTGCACGCAAGCTACTCTACTCTTTACACGCTTTGGTCCTAGTTGCGTGTCCTTGTGTTGCGTGTTAGTCCTCACGCTGGCAAGAGCAGCTGTCCCGGCTGCATGAACTCTGTCGCGTGTACACCTGCACGCGGGCTTTTTCCTCACGCTTGCAAGAGTGGATGTCCCGACTGCGTGAATTCTGTCACATGTAAACCTACACGCAGGCTTTTTCCTCACGCTTGCAAGAGTGGATGTCCCGACTGCGTGAATTCTGTCACATGTAAACCTACACGCAGGCTTTTTCCTCACGCTTGCAAGAGTGGATGTCCCGACTGCGTGAATTCTGTCACATGTAAACCTACACGCAGGCTTTTTCCTCACGCTTGCAAGAGCGGCTGTCCCGGCCATGTGAACTGTCGCGTGTAATCTGCACGCAGACTTTTGAATTCTGTTTGAACGTGTAATTCCACACGCATACTATTCTATGCTTTGGAGTGAATCCCTGGCACCTGTGAGGAGATAACAGGTGGACTCAGTTCATCATATTTCTGTTTCTACGTGGGAAAGGAAGTTTTTCTTTTGAAGGTGATTGTGCACAGTACTTTGGTAATGCTATCCTGTGGTGCACCAAACCGGTATCTAGCGTGAGCCTTGTGCTGTTCGGGATAAGTCTCCCTTACTAACCTTCCCTTCCTTTTCATTGTTTCAACTCCTGGATTTCTTCAGTGACTTGGTGAAGACTTCAGTTCTAAGCCCACAGGTCAGTGTTGTTAACTAGTGATATTGCTGTTCTATAGTCAGTTGGTTTGGGACAATTTCTTAAGATACTTTATTTATCCTAGGCTGAATTCCTATAAAGCTCCCATGCCCTTTCCAGTGATCCCTCTCTCTGCCTGTTTCATCGGTCAGAGAGTGGTATCATTTGGAAGGTCTAATTTGACTTCACTACTATCAAGTTGTGTGAATAAGGATCCCGAAGAGCCCTACCAATAGTATCCTTTTGGGTTACCGTATCCTTTTCAAAAGATACCTTGGTGATTTATGACAGTCAGCCAGCCCCAGACCACTGATCGTAAACCTGTTGCACTCAATCGATCAGAAAGCAGGGCCTTCCTGCCTTAACTTCTAGGTCACGTGATTTGTGCTGCGAGGCGCATAGAGGGATGAAATTATAGCCCAAAACGAGGGGGGAAAACCTTGGAGAGGTGCCAGCCTTCCGGGACAGAGTGAAGTGTGTGAGTTAGTATGACCTTGGCTTACCTTCAGGGCCCCTGTCTTCTCGTACCAGGTGCACTGCTGCATCGATAGAGATGTGTTTAGTTTGCGAATAAATTGCTAATTGCACAGCCTGCGACTGATAAGTGCAGCATCAGCCATGTGGAAGGAGATGGATGGATGGATGGACGGATGGGGCTCGTATCAATGTCCTGGCATCCCCTAAGGGGCAGGTGGCCTATGTATAGGGTCTCATCAACCAGCCACGTGGGCTTCTACTGTATGTAATGATGCCACTTTATTTTACATATAAATTGAATGTGTCTTTGGCGCACTACATCACGCTACCCTGCACTTGGTATCTTGATATCAGGTGAATTGCCTAGCAGCATACAAGCAATTTGATTCTTTGTTTGCCTACTTTATTCTGTGTCTTCTGGTGAAACCAAGATGGCCGCAGCCTTCTCGATGTGACGAGAAGCAGTGTGGGTGGCCTCCCTGCTTTCCTCCTGCGCTCCCATTGGGCCTTTCTCCACCAACTGGGGACCGTCAGGCTTTAGCCGGCCCCCTCTCCAAAGGCCCACTTCTAAGGCCCCTGTCAGCTTCCTTGCCCACTACCAGGATGCTACATGAAGCTACTAGCGCAACCTGACCCTCCCTGGGGCTGCCAGCTCACTCAGCTATGAAATTGGACCACCAAGACTCTTCCCTCTACCTGGGTTAGTTCCCTCCATCTGCCTACCCTTTCTTGTTCCCTTCTGGATCTTCCCCTCCGCCGGTTCCAACTGGTCTCCCTGTATGCTCTCTAATGCTCTTGCTTCAGCACTCACCTCTAACTCATACCTCACTTCTCTTACCTATGGTGCCTTAGAAAGACAAATTTGGGTATGTTTTTGTAAGTCAAAATTGGGTGTGTTTTGGAAAGACACATTTGGGTGCGTTTTGGAAAGTCAGATTTGGGTGTGTTTTTGTATATCAAATTTGAGCGTGTTTTTGTAAATTTATTTTGAGTATGTTTCTCACTTTACTTTGGCCCTCAATTGTAACCTGCTAGCCCAGTGACTGTTCCATAGCGCTGTTCTTGCATATTTCGCCTACTGCCTCCTATCTCTACCTACCCATGCCATTATCTGTTTCTCCTATCTACTCCAACTGCTTCTCTATCAACTATCCTTCCCTTCTCACTAAGTCTGGTAAGAAGAAATTAAAAAAAGATATCTTGGCTTCCAACCCAGGTCTCCCCGTCGCTGATAACTATTCCAGCGCCTCTGCCTGACAAACCCTCACTGACATCCTCTTTTTAGTTCCTTTGCCATATCTCTGGACCCCTCATATGGTCTTTTTGCTCTGTCCTGTCTCCTCCTATCCCATTAATGGTGGCACCCGTCGGGAAGTCCTCATGGATTCCTTTGACTCCTCCAGAGTCATCATTAATGTCTACCTAAACGGCACTGTCATGTTGCAAGGCTCTCAGGCGAATCTCCTCTTTGATAGGCGGTTTGCTCTCCTCATCAACTTCCTCTCTTCTTCAGCTGTCCCTTACTCTCCTCCCTTGGCTACATTGCCCTCCTTTCCTTCCTCCTCTGCCCCATCTCAAGCTCCCTCCAAACCTCCGCAGGGCGTACCTCTGATTTGTACCCCCCCAGAGGGTCTTTAAGGCTGGAAACCTACTTCATCTTGCCACTCTCAACTCTCGCTCGGCTGTCAAACGCTCCTCTGACATCTGCCACCTCCTAGAAGAACTTGACCTTGATGTCCTCAGTCTTACCAAGACGTGGTTCACGGTCAGCTCTGTCACAAGTTTTGGCACCCTACTCCCTGACGGCTACAAGATCCTCAACGCCCCCCGATTTAACTGGCCCTGATTTTCCGTGAGTGGATTCCTGCCTCTATCATCCCCACCCAGAATTATTCCTCTTTCGAATGCCTTGTCGTCAGGCTCTCTCTCTCGCCCAGCCACTCTTACTGCTGCTACTCTCTACCGCCCCCCTGGACAAAAAACCTCTTTTCTCTCTGAGTGGGCAGATCTCTCCTCCTCCCTCCTGGCCTCAACCACTTAACTCCTCCTCCTTGGTGACCTCAACATCCATCTGGATGCTCCCTGATCCTCATTTGCGCTCTTTCGTGACCTCTGTGATTCACTATCCCTCTCTATCCTCCCCTCCGGCCCGACTTACTCTTCTGGTCACACACTTGATGTCTGGCTCTCCTCCCCCTCTCTACTCCCATCACCACTCCTCTCTCCTGGAGTGATCACTGCCTCCTCTCCTCTCATATTTCCATCTCCTCCCCTCAAGCCACGCCTGCCCCAAGACTGCCACCCACCTTCTCAGACATCCGGCCCATGAAGCGTGTGTCAGTTGAGGCTTTCGCTGCCACCTTTTCAACCCCTCCTCCACCCCTGGCTGACTCACACCCTGACACAGCTCTGCCCCTTCTCTACTCCTCTATTTCTGCTACTCTTGATGCTCTTGCCTCCCTCTTTATTTGTAAAACCCAGGACATCTTGTCCACCCTCTCCTCTGCTCCCCCTCCTCTCCCCTCTCCTTCTCGGTGTGTTGACCCTCCCTCAGCTACCCCCTCCCTCTTTCTTCTTTTCTCCCCTGATGATGTCGCAAGATAAGTCCGATCTTTGAAAGCCTCATCAAAACAGATCCATCTTGTTCCTCTAAAACCATAAAGGACCGGATTGATACCTTTGCTCTGGCCCTTGCCAATTTCTGCAACCTCTCCTTTGCTCCTGGATCTTTCCCCTCCCATCTGAAGCACTCCCTTGTGCATTCTCTCCTCAGGAAACCCACAGCTGATCCCTCTTGTCCGGATAAATATCGCCCTATTTCTATTTCTCCCTGTTTGGGTAAGCTCCATGAAAAGCTGCCCATCTCTCAGTTTAACCTTCACTCCAACACTGTTGGCTCTCTCCATGACCAAAAATCTGGTTTCAGAGCTGCCAGAAGCACAGAAACTGCTCTCCTGAAACTCTGTGAAGACCTGCTCTCCAATCTTGACTCCAACATTCCCTCTGTCCTCATCCTACTTGATCTTTCGTCTGCTTTTGACACGGTCAACCATACCACTCTGCTCAATCGTCTCTGTGACAACCTGGCTATCACCGATCAGGCTCTGGCCTGGCTAACCTCTTTCCTGTCTGATCGACCCTCCTAGGTACAACTTGGGTCCTTACATTCTTCCATCTCCCTCTCTAACTGTGGTGTTTCCCAGAGGTCTAACCTCTCACCCTGGCTTTTCAACCAATACCTGGCAACTCTCACCTACTGAATTTCCATTTTCTGCTCAAACATTCACTGCTATGCTCATGACACCCAACTAATTTTCAGGCTTCCTTCAGCCACCTCCTCTCCTTTCCTCATCTCTGATTGCCTAATTGCCATTTAAATTGGTGTGCCGCCAACAATCTTTGTCTAAATGCCAAAAAGACCGAGATCCTCCTCAATGGTACACCTTCACCATCCTTTCCTCTCATTCTCTGGTCGGCCTCCCTTGCCCCTCCTCCTACCCCTACCTACGAGGCTAAGAACCTTGGGGTCATCTTTGACTCCACACTTTCCTTCTCCACACACATCTCTGATGTCTCAAAAAAGTAACTTTTTGCTGCAGTTTCTTAGAGGTACTCTGCCTTTCCTCTCCTTCCTCCAGAAGCTCACTGTCTCCCAAGCTCTGGTTCTCTCTAGGTTGATTCGAATAAACCGAGGATCGGCGCACAGCGAGGGGAAAGAGATTTGAGATGCTAACAGAATTGCAAAGGTAATGGAATTAAAGGCAAACAAACTTTTCACATAGTGGATATATGATTTTAACACAACGGAAAAGGCAACAACATTAAAAGCACACAAACGTGGCTAAAGGTGGAAAACGGCTTACAGCAGACTGGCTGAAAATTAAGAAACACAGAAAATACAAACCTTTAAACCATAGAAGGAACATATCAAGATTGTTTGCATAACTCTATACAATCATATAGTGACTTCTGGGAAAACTATTGTTTCTTAAACAAACAACACAGTTTAAAAAGGAACCTCCTGAAGAACCATCACAAACATAGACGGGGAAACACGTGTTGAGGTGCCTCCATAAAAAACCAAGTTATCTTCCCACAACACAGTGACTACTATTTGGAAATGCAAGGACAATAACAACAAAATAAGAATTCGGAAAAAACGTAACAAACTGAAGTTCACTAAAGGTACCTACAAACCAGCTAAAATTTTGAAGCCTACCAAAGGTATTTACAAACCAACTGAATGTATAACACAAATTCAGTGACTGCTTTGGAAATACAAAACTATAGACTTTACAATTACTTTGAATTTCAAAAAGAAATAAACCAGTGATTGTTATGCAGACCATCCAATCGATTTAATTTTTTCTTTATTTTTTTCTTTCATTTCTCTAAAATAAAGGCGGAAATTCAAAAATCTACAGTATTTCTCTTTTAATTTGCATTCTCTCTTGGTTGGACTACTGTAACAGCCTCTTTCTAAATCTACCTGCCTCCACTCTCCGCCCTTTACAACTAATCCAGAACAGGACGGACTGGGAGACTTGTCCTTGGCTCTGGGATCATATCTCTCCAGCTCTGAAGTCCCCTCAATGGCTCCCAGTGGACACAAGGATGACATTTAAAACCCTCTGCATTGTCCACTAGGCTTTCGGATCCAAATACATTCAACTATCCCTCCGTAAATACCTCCTCTCTCAAGCCCTTCGCTCCTCTGCTTCTAACTCCCTCAGGGTCAGTCATTTTTCAAAGAAACGAGCTGGGAGTAGATCTTTGTCTTCGATTGGGGCTTCCTTTTGGAACAGCCTTCCGGCCACCTTGAAACTTGAGGAGAACCATCTCCGGTTCCAGAAGCACCTCAATACCATCCTCTTCCCTTCCGCCTTTGCCGCCCTTCTTCCCTGCTGATCTGTTTTCTCTCTTGGCACTGTTCACCTCGCCACCCTCTGTCATTCGGGCCGAGGTACCTGCTCACCCCGCCACCCTCCTCACTGCCTCTGGGCCACCCCTTGCACTGGGGACTGTATCTGTACCCATACCTTCCCCCTCCCACTTTCCTTCTGCACTTATCAGATATACCCTATCTGACTAATCTTGCACTTGCCACTTGCTGGCCTCACTACCACTGCTTATCGCCTTTATTTATTTATTTTACTTATTATTTGTTCTGTTCTCTCCTCTGTTCTTCATTTTCCACTTCTCCGCACCTTCCACTTCTCCCCCCATGCATGCACTTTCCCCCCTTTCCCTTTTCCATGCACTTGCACGTTCTCAATGTCACTGGGCCTACTATGATCGTTGCTTTTGTTCTCCCTTGTTCCCCTCCCTTTGTCTGGTCGCGCACTGTAATACTTGTGTATGAGCACGATATAAATAAAATATTTCATTTCACTGATAATGCTACGCATCTTTAAAATATGCTGCTCTTGCAGATTCTGGCAGAATATTCCATGGCCGCAGAGTACTTTGTTGCTGCTTTTTCCTTTTGTTTGGCAATGAACCTTGTTATCCCTGCAAGAGGTGCATTGGGCCATTTTCCGTAGCCGGTTGTATTTCTTCTGGTGTGAGCATCTGGGGGCTTTCCAGCAGATCCCTGCACTCCTCCTGGACACTGTCTAATTCATGCAACATTTTAAACCGTAAAAAAAGAAGCTTTAAAAAGGGAAATGACTAGACTGGATAAAAGATGTCCTATAAATTGAATTGTATAATATTGATTGCTCAGTGTGTCATTTTAGATTAGATTTGGTAAATCACTTTGATTTTGGTATGTCGTTTTGCAACAGTAGAGATTTGAACATAGATTTTGTTTTTTTAGAATGCAACATAGTTAAAATATATAAAGTGATCTATAGGAAGTGACATAGAAAATATGGAATTTAAAGCTAATTTATTGGTGCCATTTCTGAACAAACATTTAATAAGTAATCAAATATAAAGTGTTTAAGCTGCAAGTTTAAATTAGAGAATTAATTTGGCCAAAAGTATCCAGTTTATAAAACTTTGTTTAGTACAATATTGTACAATGTGCATTGAAATGTACGTGCTATGTCAACTTCCCTAAAGATGGCTGCAGAGTGAGTCTGCCAGACAAAAAGATAGCTCCCAAGTTTTCCCAATAGTCAGCATGGAAACAGAAACCGGACTATGATGAAAAACAGTTAAGTTAAAGACTATGGGCCTCATTACGAGTTTGGAGGTAGCCATGGTGCTATTAGCGCCATGGCTGCTTCCAAACTTGGGTCTGGGTTCCTTGAATGAGGAATTACCGGGTCATTCCAACCTTGGAGGACCTGGTAATTCCTCATTCAAAAAACCCATTCCCATTTGAGCCCCCATAGAGCTCAATGGGAATGGGGAGGGAGCTAATAATGGGCCCGTTATTAGCTCGCTGGTGTCCTTGTGGGACCCGCAAAGGATGTCTGGTCTGATCAGACGTGCATAGCGGGTCCCGCAAGGGAACCTCGTAATAGGGCGGAATGGGTTTACCGGCACCATTACTGGCGTCATTAAACCCATTCCGCCCACCTCGTAATGAGGCCCTATATGTATGAGCTAACACCCAAACACTCTGTGAAGAAGCTCTGAGCTAGAGCGAAAAAATGTTCAACTCTCACTGTTGCCATGCTAAAATAAAGGATTGTTGATTGTGAGCTGTTGGTATTCGATCCTTTGTTGCAGGCATTGTGAAAGCATGTTGGGGTGCTTGACTTTTAGTGTTTACTAAACAATATCCTTGGCTTCCTCTGGTGCTAAGGCATTACTGAAGAAAGAAAACGAATGATGGCACTAAAATGGCTTTTATGATACAGAACTATGTATCCTCGCCATAAGGTGGTGAACCAGCAAAAATGAGCCAAAGGAAATGGTGCAAAAGCGCCACCTATGACTCAAAACTAATGGTGGTGCTTCTCTATCAACTATCCTTCCCTTCTCACTAAGCCTGATGAGAAGAAATTTAAAAAAGATATCTCGGCTTCCAACCCAGGTCTCCCCATCGCTGATAACTATTCCAGCGCCTCTGCCAGAGTCAAACTAAGTGACCAGGTATTCTTGGAAAAATGTCATAGAAAATGTATGTTTACTGTGGCTTCAGGTTTTTTATATAATATATAAATAAAATTAAGTTATTTTTTTAGGTGACTTAGCATTTGAATGTTTGGATGATTCTTATTGTATGTGAATACTTAAATAGATGAATGTATTATGTCGGCAATATTTTTTTTTATATATGCATATCTTGCTTGAATGTCGGAGGCACTTTTAGTACTGAATGGATTGTAGTAAAGATTGTGTTTACCCACTATATACAGTACGTTTTCTCAATTAATTTCCTGCTTCCTACAAGAGGACCCATTCCTCACTTTTGGTGGCTTGAGTATTTGTGGACATGGTTTGACGTGCGTCCTGTTGAAGGTTTAAAGACCATCATTGTTGGTGGACTGCATGCCAGTCTGGATTTGGGGCATATGCCCTCTAAGAAATGTACTGTTCCAGATTCTCTCCTGCACCACTGGACCAAGTTTTATAAGTCTCATCTCTGGTGTTATCTTTTTTCTCCCCATACCCACCTTTCCACAGTCAATTCCTTGCTCTGACGTGTCTGCTATATGGCTTGGCACTCCCCCAGGGCTCAAGTCCAGGGTACACGAGGGTGGACAGAGTCCACCCACTTTTTTCAGCAGGTGGCTCAGCTCCCCCCCCCCTTAACATCCTCCAGCTAAAATGAGAAACATTGATTGTTCTCTTTGAATTTATGAATTAAAGCCGACCTCAGCGATCGAACTGCAGTCGTCAGGTTTGCAGGCCAGACACTTCACCACTGCACTACATCCCCTGGCGAAAAATAAACTAAAGGTGAAATGTGCCATGTGGGTACTGCAAGTTCCAGGGAAAACATTTGTATTTGTTCTTGGAGTTTAAAACATGCACACCTTTTAACGTTTTCAAAAACACTATTCGAAGAAAAGAGCCTCTCTTGGTTTTGTGTGTGTTGATTTTATGAAAGGCAAATGCTATTCGTCCTGTGCAATTTGGGTGGTTATGCAAAGCCAATTTAATGAAATGTGCATATTTCACCTTGATTTGCTAATTTCTGGTGACATTACATCCAATTGAGTTTGTTGATGAGTCCCCCACTTTAATTTTTAGGACTTGACACCTGGGCCACTCCCAGATTATTACACCAGAGCTTGGGAAGGATTGTGTTAAACCTCCAAGCTTTGGGGGCGCACTTGAGCAAACCTTGAGCCTATCGCACAGCCATGCTGTGAAAAATTCGAATACTGCTCAACAAGTACTGGAAACTGCCTTAACTGGAAAACGCTGGTTACCATTATGTTTTTTTCCCACTGTTTCCATTCCGCTTTCATCCACTGCTCGCGATTCCTCCCACACCCTACTTCTCCCCATCACATACCTACTCCTTCAGCACACTTGTATCCTTCCAACTCTTGATCTGCGTACTTCTGTCCTAGTCCCACTTTTTCCATCCCCTCACCTTTTACCCTTTCCTGCCCTCCGCAGACCATGATCTGGTTACTGGGGCAGGCAGGGGCAGCATATGTACCTTCACAGGCAAGACTGGCTATAGAAGACCAGTACAGTGGTGACTGGCACAGCTCGAAAGCACATTAACGGAGAATAAAGCGCACCTATGAGCCAAAACTAAGGGTGATGCTAAAGTGCCACCTATCACCCCAAGCTCTGTAACCTCACTAGGTGGTGGGGAGATGCCACTTAGCAGCTAAAGCACTATTACTGAACTGGGTTTATTTCTTTACTGTTGGTTCATAAGCCATTATCTGTAGCGCTCTCTACGTGGCACCGATGCGCCATATATGTGCCAAAACAATGGCAGCTCTGAAGAGAACTACTCATGAGCTGCAACTCTAGGTGGCACTTTACACCAATGCCAAAACTAAGGGCACTTGCAGACTTTGCACAAAATATGTTCATATTTTGTCCTCAAAAGCACCACATATGAACTAAAACTCTGCTCCATACAATTTCAGATCAATACATCTCATTTCTAATGTCTGAAAGCCTTGGCAGCAGAACGGATCCCAGCAGCCGCCTCGCCTCGCACCACTTCATTAGGGGATAAATGGAAAAGGAGCCTTCTGTACTTCTTTTAATTTACATTTTTAGATGGTGTCTGTGTTCAATGATTCATTGGTCTCAGTGATCGGCCTGAAATCCCTTCCTGCACATTAACAATTCATGCCGGGTTGTACAGTAGCATTTCATTGGATGCGGTTTCCTCTCGGCCCAGTCACAGGCAGCGTTTTACATCCGTGTGCTGCCGGCCTTTCACAGATGGCTAGATGTCCACATTTCAAATAGTCTCTTCATTTTTTTTTTAATAATCTTTTATTTTTTCATGTATTCGCTGCACGTGCTGTTTGTAAATTGTCAGCAATTTGTTTGATTAAATGCGTCGGTGGGCGGACCCTACGAGGATTTCTTCCCGGCATTCAGGTGGAGCATACTCGCCCTTTGCACTTAAAATGCTCATCTGTTCTTCGTGAGCCAAACCGTCATCTTAAATCCTGTTTCTATTTCAGTTTCACAATGAATTCACTCAGAACTGTTGTGAACAATTTAGTTTCTCTTGTGTGTGTTCTCATATTTAAAAATTAACAAGCTGCACGCCTACTTGGCAGGATGATTTGACCATCTTTTAGTTAGTAGATTTCATCCTCGTAAGCCCCTTCCTTGGGCAGCTTCTGCGGGGAAACCGATGCACTACTGAAAGCGAAATCAGCTTAGTCTTTTCCACTTCTGTAAAAGGAAATACATCTTCGGTAAATATAGGAAGGTAAATAGTACACTCGTTGCAGGATTGTATGACTTTTTGTCGTTTTTAAATGAAAACTGTGTGTATGCGTTTTTGTATCTGGATAATGTGTATTCATTTTTTTTGAGCATTTTGAAGCGAGAGGCTGTCCATAGTATACAGTACCACTGTTTCAATGGACATCAGGGGTGCTTAGTAACAGAAATGAGTAGAAATGTGTGGAGAGCTAAACATTACAGTAAAGTACAGTTTAATCATGCTTAGTTATCTAGGAACGCATTCACGATCACTCATATACTAGAAGGTCGCCCTGTCAGAGGCCCTATAACCCTGATGCGGCCTTCATGAGACTGCCAAATCCATTTCCAGCTTTCAAAGTAGCACAAGCAAGCAAGGGCCGGATTCCATACTTGTGTATGGGTCCCATACCTGCGCCTTCATTATAGCGTTATACAGAATGCCAATCAGTTTATTCTTTGTGGCTTAAAAGGCTACAAGTTTATTACATTTACACAGCAATCGGACTTATTCAAATCTACTTCATGACTGTCACCACTGCAAAACATACTTGTTATAACAAATTGTTATTCTTGTGCAGCGACCAGCTGACTAAATCACAAATTCCTTGCTTCACCCTGATTAACAACTTTGTTAGGCCAAAGCTCCCCCAACCGAAAATGTCTTCGATCTGCCTACCCTTGCAGGAGGTCCTGCGCTGAAGGAGTGCTGTTCATGACGGGGGGGGGAAGCTGAGCTCTCTTCCTTTCCTCAAGCCCACTCACCGTTGGTCCTCAGAGGGAGACTGGGCCCGGGAGGAGCGGAAACCCCTACTGATTCATATCAAGCTCACTTTATAGTCTTTACAGTTCAACTGGTTGCCTGTATACCTCCCTGAGATTGCGATGGTTGCTTCTCCGCATAAACTTCCTTGCCCCCTGCTGCAAGTCGTTCCATGTGGGGTGGGAGGGAGGAAAGACGCTGCCTGTTGGAAACTCCTGGGCAGTCGCAAGTAAACCAGCAAAGATGAAATCTCCTGAGACTGGCTCCTTTCTATGCCCCTGGGAGCACAAGCCCACAGATGGCTGCCCCCATTTTATGTCTTTCCCCTCATTCCTTTACCTGGCTTGTGGCCTCATTTTGCAAGCTTCCGCCACTTCTATTGTCCTCCCCGCCCCGGACCGCAGCACAGGAGTTGTTCTTCCTTGAGGAATGGCTCCGCCCCCTCGACATCACTGCCATGTTTTTCAGAAAATCCAAGTCATCGACCTACATTGACCTTTCATAAAATTGGGACAGGGTCATACTTTTTAAAGATGCCAGACTAGTACAATCCTGTCCCTAGTCTAAGCAACAACAATATGGCATTGTGTTCAAGCCCCAGCAAATTGACACATCATGCCCAGAAACTACCACCATCATGTGACCTTGGGGCACTTTGTTCTCTCCCATGTTTCTAACTGACCCCTGTCCTCTATGCCCTCGCCTCCTAGTCCATAATGTTATTGATTTCTGTGCAGCATTTACCTTGTTTCATACCTCCTATGAGCTGGGGGCTAGCAATGATTGTAGGAATTCTGCTTTGTCTAGCTCTTTGTTCACATTTGGTGTTGCCTCCCTTTTTTTCTTGTTGTGTCTTTCTTTCATTCATGTCTGCCTTTCAAGTCAGACTCTGGATGCGGCCCTATCAGGTCTTCGCTGCTAATGACCTCTGACTCTTCCCCCTTTTGCTTCTCTGACCCTCTCTATGGATCTCTTAACTACCCTGCCTCTTTGTCAAAATCGGGAAAGTGGCCCAGAAAGCTTCCCTGCAATAGAGACCTTGAACTCGCCTCTCCCCCACCCCACTAACCCCAACACTTTGAAGTGACTGTATTGCAACATACATGTTGTACATCTCCAAACGAATACATAAAATACTGTTTGTCCCATTTCTTTCTTTTGGGGCTGTCCAGAGTGCCTCCGATTGGAGCAGGCTTTAGCAGGTCTAATTATGCTGGGTAACTGTTTCATTGCTGGTCTCAGTATGCAGGGTAGCTGCTGCATGGCAGGTCTCAGTATGCTGCGTAGCTGTTGCATGGCAGGTCTCAGTATGATGTGCAGCTGTTGCATGGCAGGTCTCAGTATGTTGCATGGCAGGTCTCAGTATGATGTGTAGCTGTTGCATGGCAGGTCTCAGTATGCTGGGTAGCTGTTGCATGGCAGGTCTCAGTATGATGTGTAGCTGTTGCATGGCAGGTCTCATTATGTTGCATGGCAGGTCTCAGTATGCTGGGTAGCTGTTGCATGGCAGGTCTCAGTATGTTGCATGGCAGGTCTCAGTATGCTGGGTAGCTGTTGCATGGCAGGTCTCAGTATGTTGCATGGCAGGTCTCAGTATGCTGGGTAGCTGTTGCATGGCAGGTCTCGGTATGTTGCATGGCAGGTCTCAGTATGATGTGCAGCCGTTGCATGGCAGGTCTCAGTATGTTGCATGGCAGGTCTCATTATGCTGGGTAGCTGTTGCATGGCAGGTCTCGGTATGCTGGGTAGCTGCTGCATGGCAGGTCTCAGTATGCTGGGTAGCTATTGCATGGCAGGTCTCAGTATGATGTGTAGCTGTTGCATGGCAGGTCTCAGTATATTGCATGGCAGGCCTCAGTATGATGGGTAGCTGTTGCATTGGGTGGGTGGTAGCCAACATAAGTCCTCAAATATGAAGAACACTTAAAATAACAACGTGAAAAATAAAGCAAATTTAACTCTACTTTAATATGTAATAAAAAATATAAATGGCATAGAAACATAGTTAAACACTGTTGCTTAGGAGCTAGTTATGAGTGCAGGTGCCATCTGTAAGGTCTATTGTGGGTACAGAGGAGGACTGCCTTTAAAGCATGGCAGGAAAGAGCTTAAGCTCTTGCAGCTGAATGTAGAGGGTTTCTCCGTGACACAGCTATCGTCCCGGGAGGATAGCTCAGCGGCAGTGTGCGCGTCTTGGAAGCAAGACGACACGAAGCAACAACAGGTTTGATCCCCGGGTCCGCGCTTAGAAACCTCTGGGTGTTTAAGCGCGTTATAAATACGTAACTAAGACAAAAAAAAACACAACTAAGAAAAACAAACAATTCCTGTAACAGCGCCTCGATGCCTGCGGGCTGTGTGAGCGCTTTATAAATGTTAAATAAATAAATGAATAAAAGTGCATCCTACTGAAAGCCCCGAGTGTAAGCCATTCTGTAGCAGCTAGTCTAACTCTGTAATTTGGAGAGAGTTGTCAAATGCTGCGTTTAAGAACATTCACAGGTGCCATCTTGGAATGGTTGGACATGCCTAACAAAGTTATTGTTACTTGTGCATTTTCATTGTGTGCCAACTTGGAACTACTGCATGTAATATTACATTTCAGCTAATGAATTGTAGCACCATATTGTAGGAAAAGATTTTCGGTGTTTGTATTTTAAGTTTGAAATGTGGAATCTTTTATAACAATGCATTATAGTGGAAGAAACTCTGCATAGTATTATAGAAGAGCATAATCCCTCACAGGTTTTTTGTTTTTTCAAACTAGCGTAATTTACTAGTGCGCAACATTTGGCCCACAGTACAAATACAGCCTGTCGGGCGTGAATTTTATCCCTCCAACTAAATGCCATTTTTGCAGTGAAGTGCAGTTCGCTTCTGTTTTTTGGAGTCTGAAATATTAAGGAGCAAACAAAGCAAGATGTGAATCAAAACATTTAGTCACATCTTCGTTTGGTTCTTTGTGGCATTGCCGAATATTAAATGCCGCACACAAAAAAGACTGTTTCATTTCAGCTGATTTGGGTGCAGCCTTCAATATGCTGAAATGTCACTATTGTCCCACCCCTACTGCCTTACAACCGACCCATGCCCTCGCTCTTTAACTCAGGGGGTGGGAGGAGTGTCACCCCAGATCCCTGTTTGCTCTCCTGTCCCCTTAACACCACTGCCCGACCCTCCCCTCGCAGGCATACACACACAGAAGCACCAACACACTTACCTGCTGCATCCATGGCTCCCGTCTTCCGCCTGGCCTGGACGTTACTGTCAGCCCCTGCGCACACTTGTTTACGGCAGGGGGTGTGACAGTTTGCTTTAGAAAGACTGCTCTGAGTCCTTATAATGTAATTAATGTTGCCAAGTGTTATTTCACAACAAGAAGAGTAAACTTATATTTTTGTGTTTTTTAGATTCAAAAGGCTGACAAGGTTCACAGTTTTGGAAAGAGGGACCATTCTGTCAAGAGAAATCCCAATATTCCGGTTGTTGTGAGAGGATGGCTTCACAAGCAGGTATTATACGTTTACTAATGCTGTATGGGTCACTGTCATCCAGGTATCTGTAAGGTTAACACAGAATTTTAGGTTCCCTCTTAACTTGACCCCCATTCTCTAACCTCTAAGATAATTTGTCATGGCCTCTTTCAGTGCAAACGTTTGTGATTTTTAGACTGATTTATTTTAATCACAATGCTTCATTTTATTTATTTATTTATTTAAAAATAGATTTCGAATGCGCTACACAAGGCTTTTCAGCCATCTCAAAGCCAAGAGGTAGTGTCATGTCATCATTAGAGCAGAGCAAGTCTAAGGCTTGGAAAGTTCACTTGTGTTATGTAAAGGTAGATGAGGTTTGAGCTAGGTGGTGGGAAGCCCTCAGGGCCTGACACCAGCTGGTGGGAAGATAATGGAGTTGGTCTAAGCTATGAACCATCTGACGGGATTTAGTTTGAATAGGGAAGACATAAGATGTTCAATATTATGAAATTATCTATCTTAATGCATGTTAAAAAAGAACATACCAAATTAAATAAAACCATATTTTTTTTATTTTTACTTTATTTGTGTTGTAGTTCTCAAGGAACTGTTCACATATATACATCAATTATCAATAATGCATCAGCTAATAAATATTAGCATATATTACAGTCTCAGCCTTTCTGTTAAAAACCCAATTTCCAAATCTACATTTAACGACAATCTTAGTTTATAATACCTACAAGTTAGTGCAAATCTAATGGGGCCCTCTACAAGAAGCATACTTTCCTGGGTGCTAACATTTCTTTCATAAAATGGATAGCAGCTAGAGACCATTTGAAGGTTTTGTTTGTAAAGATGCGTTGCCAGACCCAGCCCATACAGACCTGAATTCCTTCAAAAGATGCGAGAACTGGGCTTCACACATTTTTAGCAATTCAGGGCAATTTACCAGTAAGTGATAGAGTTTCTATAATAATCTCCTTTTTGCAGAATCTACACTCAAACCTGGCTCTATTCCCCCACGAGCACCTATTAATTAATTTGTGGGAAGCCAGCTTAGACGTAAACGTAAACATTGGGAACACCAGTATTGCCCCGGACATCTCCTAAGGTAGTGTGGTAAAATATTGTAGGGTCTGGCGTCTAGTAATAAATTTGTGTATAGATGGTACTTCCTTACCTGGTCAATTGTAGCAATCCAATCTGCCTCCCACAACCTCTTAGTTTACTTTGCGAGGGTGCATTACTAGGTAATCCAGTGAGGAGTCAATAGCAACTAAAATGTCAAGGTACTGACGGAACCAATCAGTAAGACAATCCGGGGAATTAATCTAACCCGTACTTTAACATGTTCCAAATCGAACTGTCTTCCGCCGTGCAAATCTTTTGTTGGAAATGTAAGTGTTTCCATTTAGTTATCGCTTCCAACGACACCACACCCAGTTCAAACCTCAGGACAGCGGCTGGAACACTAGCTGGCAATCCCAGGACTCTTCTCCAAAAGACCCCCTCAAGCTTGCCACATTGGCCTTTAAGGGCAAAGAATAAAACCTCTGTTACCATGGTCATCATTGGGACCACCTTTTTACAATGAAACTCTTATGTGGATTATTGAGAAGTGTCCAAATTTCTTATTAACACAACTACCCTGAGCGGCTAAGGCCTTTATCTTTTGTTTTTTTTCCATTAGCCGTCTCACCCAGTTTTCTCTTGCGAGAATTGAGAAACCCAGGTACGTGAAGCTATCCACTTTCTTTAAACAGGAACCCCTTTTACACCACTTAAAGTGCTTCCTGGCTTACCCCTGCCCTTGTAAAAAGACATTTTTGATTTTAAAACATTTATTGTTAACATGTTCCTATCAGCGTAAGACTCCAAGGCTTTCAACTGCTGCTGCGACCCTACTGGGGTATAATTCATAAACATCACATCGTCGGCATAGAGGAGGTAGTTGATTTTCCTATCGTTCAGTTTGGATGGGAAGTAGCTTGTCAATAAAAGCGTCACCCAGATCAGAGTGGAAAAGGAGGAATAAAATAGGGGCCAATAGGCAGCCCTGTTTCAATCCTCTTGCCGTACTAATTGGTGTAGTCAGATTGCCTGCTCTGTCCATACGGACACACACACTGGTATTCGTGTGTAAGGCAATCAAAATTGCAGTAAGGCAGGTGGGCATCCCCATTTGTTCAATTTGACCCACAGCAGTCTCCTCGGGACCGTATTGAAGGCCATTGAAAAATCTATAAATGTTGTGTGCAGTGACCGATCTCTTTTCCATGCCCCCTTCTTTATTAGTTCTAACAAAAAACCATTTGCCTCCGTTCCACACTGGCTTTCTAGATGGAACATGTATCAGACGGCTTCTTCATTGTAGGACATCTCTCAATCTTAAATTGTTTAAAAGTGGAACGGGTCTGTGTTATGCCATCAGTGCAAACACGTCTTTCTGCCTACTACTGCAGATACAAATGTACAGATTTTCCCTATGTCAACTAACCGAGAAATCAAAACATCTGCTTCCTACAGAGCATTTGAATAAAGTATGCAAACGATCCGGGTACATTCCATTCCCTGCCAAGCTATTTAACACACATAACCTTAGGTACCTAGGCACTGGTTACAGGACTTAAACCGAGTTGAAAAAAGGTCTGGAGGGGGGCTGAGGAGGAGGACATTTGAGGTTAGACAAAGAGCATACTAGCCAGAATTGTAATTGGTTATTTATCACGCACTTAATACCTCGAGGTATCTAAGCGCGGACCCATGGATTGAACCTTTGTTGCTTGCAAGGCGAGCATGTTGCCCCTGAGCTAGCCTCCTAAGACTAAGACCCCTATCCATCGCAAACCTTTTAAATTAATGGTACAAATAGGGGTCCACCCTTTTGTTGTGCATTCTGAGGCATGCAAATCTGTTTTTCACCAATAGAAATCCTGAACTACAGGTCCCAGAATACAACCGTATTAATGCCCAGTGTGTTGCTGTGGATTATCTTTTTTCATGGCTTGTACAAGCCAAAAGACCAACATCCACCTAGCCGTCTCAAACCTTTTAAATTAATGGTACAAATAGGGGTACATCCTGTTTTTGTGCATTCTGAGGCATGCCGACATGTTTTTCACCAATAGAATCCTGAACTACAGGTCCCAGAATGCATCAAAAACACTGGACCAGCCTCCCCTCACTGAAATGAGCATGTTGGTCTGTTTGACAATAGTATGTTATTGCAATGGGGGAATGGCACGAGGTTCAAAATATTGCATCCCTTTCAGAGTCTGATAATTGAAGGAAAACAGTGCAGTTAGTGCCTTGGATATTTACTTCTAACAATATTTTCCTTAACGCTGTCTGCGAGGTTGTGGCAGAGCGCATTGGGAATTTGCTCATATTCCCCTAATGGTGGACTCTCCAACGCGATAAATAAATAACCTATCATATATCATATCATATCACACTGGATTTCCAAGAGGTACCCACTCAAATTGACCAGGTGTTAAACTCCTATGCAAGACCTTCCTGTCAAGTGCCTGGGTACACCTATCATTTGCCAGGTATCTATCATGTGTTCAGGTGCCCATAGTATTTGCACAGTATTCACACCGGATGACAGGTACTCGCACCATATGCCAGATTTCACTATCACATGTTCAGGTACTCCTTTTGTTTGACAAGTGTTGCCATCACATGTTCAAGCATTTACACAATTTACAAGTTATTGCCAGCAAGTGCCCATGCACTCCCAATGTATTATAAAGTTTGCAGTTACCTGCTCAGGTACTCGCACCAAATGCTTGGATTGCCATCAAATAGGCAGGTTTTTTAACCATATTTGGAAATGCCGGAAAAACCCAGGGCCTTTCATGCTCGTTTCATCAAATGGCAAGTTCTGACACCTTATGTCAGGTGTGACCATCAAATGCCCGGCTGCTCGCATCACGTGTCAGGTCTTAGCATTATGATATCCCCATGTACAAAAGAGCAGGGGCAGCCACAGAAGAAGAGGGGAGCACCATGCTGTCACGTTGGGCCACCTCCTTTATTGATCTGTGGCCACAGGCCATGGACGTCTACTGAGCATAGGTGCATATTGACAACCCCCTGATCTCCCGCACACACTGGCACGATGAAGGAGCAAGATGCGGGGCAGGAGGGCAGGACCACTGCTCATTCCTTAGATTGCTCTTTTCCATGGCCCGGCTGCCACAGTCATCAGAGGGGCTGTGCGGCAGGCAGGAGATGCAGAATACCCCTCTGTCCTCGACGAGTGCAGCGCTACTGCTTTCTCTATGCCACACTCTGTGGTGTGAAACTTTTTTCCAAAGGTCTCGAAGTGCTGCATGCCTTCCTGAATCCATCTGAACCAGCATACAGCATTGCTCTGCCTCCTTTGGTGCTGCAAGTGCAATCAAAGAGGCAAAACTAAAGAATGCGACACTTAAGCATGCGCAGCGTTTCCCGCCCTTACATCCATGCCTTTCCTATGTGGCTGACACCTAATTTTCTCTTATTCAGGCGACATATGTTTGGGGCGGTTAAAGTCCAGTCCCCACTTTCTCATTCTATTTGTAGGCCTTTCCCTTACATATTATAGCGGTTGAGGGACACCTTCAGAGACCTGTGCTAGGAGGTCAGCTTTAAATTAAAGGATCCAATTCTGATTTTTGGGTCCACAACCCATGCATAATGCAGGCCCTGCTTCGACAGACATCGTAATCTCAAATCTTCCACGCTTCCTCGTTTGAATAGTTTCTTCTTGACTCCCTGCTCATAAGAATGTGGGCCAGACTCATTCTGAATACTTTCTTATGGCATCTAATAGAGATGTACCAAGATGCAGTGACAGGGCTTTTCCTACCCCCGGGTGAATTGGTAAGAGAGAGGCCAGCAGGGACCTACTTCTTATAAAAAATCTGGTACGTAGATACCAAGGAAGGTTGAGTAAACACAGTATAACTTCCCAAAACTGCGCCAGTGTTAGTTTGTTCCCCATTTATCCTTCTACTTCGGATATTTAGTGAGTACAAATCAAGTTTTGGTAAACAATGGAGCACTTTACATCAATAGGGGTTACAGGCAAAGATTAAATGGGTACAGTAGGGAACAGTTCTTAAACATATCATGTATTACCTGCATGCCATGTTCCATAGCCACGGGGAACAGTGCTGAAATGTGGAGCATGGAAAGTAGTTGAGTTGTAGATGGTGATGGTCAAGGTGGGTCTGTAGTGTATTGGATGGAGTACGAAGAATGCCTGCGTTACACAGTAGTGTCTTGGTTCTTTTCCCCTGAATTTTCTGAGGGCCGGAGAAGAATCAGATGTTGACAGGTGGATGTACAGCTGTTCTCGGGCGTAGAGCAGGAATATGCAGGCATTTCACCAAATCACTTTTCAGTTATCTGCTGATATTGTCTACTGTGAGCATACTAAAACAGTTAGCAACCAATGGGGATTAGGAATGCCACCAAGGTTTCTTTTAACATCATGGGCCCCATTTATTAAGATGTTACACAAATTCAAGGGCTGTCCTATACTGCAATTATTAATCACACACAAATAGACACTTGCTCATTAATAATATTACAAGAAAATGTATTTAGATAGTTGCCAGCCTCTTTGCAAATGGCGTCACAACCGTTGAATTATCAATGGCCCAGAGGCGTCTGCGGACTCCGAATCAGCCAATGGATCCACGGACCGGACCCATGTATTTACTACTTTTTGGCCATTTAAAAAAAAAACAGCTGGATGGATTAACACCAAATTTACAAAAGCATGCTTTTGGGACCAAGCCACCAATCCTGGTGCATATTTGGTAAAAATGCGTCCATTGTAGGTTTATTCCCCATTACCCATATCTGTAGTCTCACTATCAGGGCTTACTTACTTGCTGCACCCACAGTTCACTTTGCCATGATGTGGTTTGCATCGTTTCTGGTTTTTCTTTAATTATTGAAAGTTATGCTAATTTCAATTTGATAAACAAATTTGTATTGCCTTTTCCATTCGCACAACAGCTTGATGTGGTAATATAGAAAGTACACAGAACCGACAGGTACTGAAAAGCAACCCCTAAACCTCCTTCCCTTTGGACACAAAAAACGAAACCCCCCTGTAGCCTGAGACAACCCCCTGATCCCCTCCACTGTGGCCCTGGAAATGAATCGGGTTCCTCCCCATCCCTCAACCGCCCCCCCCCCCCAAACGTTCCCAGGTTTTTGCAGACATCCCCTGTTCTTATATACCAGCCTCTCCATACATCCATCCATAGTGGACTCCCACTCAGACAGGGAGGGGGAATCCCCTGAGCCCCATACTCTACCAATGACTCTTTTGCCTACTGTGAAAGCCATGTCGGCCAGAGTCCTATCACATCTCAACTGGGATGCCTCACCCCACAATCCCAGCATGCAAATCGTGTGGTCTGCCACAATTACATCGCCCAACATACCCCCAATCTGGACAACATCCTCACCCACAAGATTTGAATCCTGCAGCATTCCCAGATCATATGCAAAAACAGTGCTCCCTCTATAGTGGAGGATACATAAACTCTCAGCTGCACCCTTTCTCCACTGCCAATCCAGCCATGATGGTCTCTTGCCAATGACCCTATGTTCAAATCCCTTATCCTTTGTGGGACCTCAGTGGGCCTGTGGCTTCTATAAAAATGAAGTTAGTAATGTGGAAAACTGCTTATGGTCGTGGTTCTTTAGTCCGGAGAATTAGACAGATTCAGCTATATTCTGAACTATATACAACCTTCTGCAAGAATAAGGTTGTATTGAAAACACATGCGGCTATTAGTCAAAAGTTGATTTTGGCTTCCAGATCATCTAGGAAGTAGTTTCACCTACCTTTTTTCATTTCTTCAGACATATGGTGAGATGACCCTTCATTGTCTTGATATAAGGAGAGCTCCTAAGTTTTACCTAGACAGCTGTAAATCCTTTGTTTTTCTTGGCGGTCAGAGCCCAGGTTGTCAGCCCTCAAAAGCTTTGATCACCAGATGGATTTTGGTCTGCTTTCTTAAGGCTTGCAAATGTCAAGGAACACCTGTCCCTTAGGTCCTCCATGCACATACAGAGAAAGCAAAGGCTTTGCTGTGGCTTTGCAGCAAAATGTGCCATAAAACATAATCTGTAAAGTGGGTACATAGGCTTCTCCCTCAGCTTTCTGTAAGCATTACTGCATGGATGCAAGTTCTAGAGCAAATGCAAAGTTTGGGCTGTTAATGTTGTAAAAACATTTTGGGTAGATTTGTAGCTACACCTCTACTCA
This sequence comes from Ambystoma mexicanum, assembly GCF_040938575.1. NCBI lineage: Eukaryota > Metazoa > Chordata > Amphibia > Caudata > Ambystomatidae > Ambystoma > Ambystoma mexicanum. The sequence goes on along the minus strand of NC_090934.1, from coordinate 815,790,805 downwards.
ATCTCACATTACTATGGGGGAAAGGTGATGGGACGTTGCAGTGAGAAAAGGTTACTCTCTGTAGTGATTGCTGCACTTCTAGTCCATAGTCCCAATCTCTCTATATGCCCTCCCTCCATGCCCTTAAAATGATTTGCTTAGTTCTCCCAAAGGCATGCAAGGACTGATAGGCGTTGCCGGTGGGCAGGATCAGCATGGCTAGCTATGCTCTTGCTTCTGTGCCCAGTCACGAAATAAATGTATAGTGGAAATTATATATGCTTTACTATGTGAAAAGCATTGGTCTAGTCACCAAGGGATGGACACACATAATTCTAGAGGAAAAGGTACTATGGACTAGACTGCACTTGTCACTATTGGTAAGTGACTTTTTCTGTTTTTAATAGACCAAACATTCTGCAAGATAATCTATGCCGAAACTAGGGCCTGTATGGGGAGCAGAAAATATTTGGGCTAGGGGGTGGGCCACACTTCATTTTGCGATGGATGGTCAACTGATATTGCCTTATTCATCTTTTTGTGTCCACATAGTCTTTAAAAGATTATTCTGAGGCATACTAGAAGCCTGGAGACTAAGTGCAAAGAGTAAGTGAAGGTGCAAAATATTCCGGAGCCAAGTTGGACAGCTAGGATTGGATCTGTGGATTGGTGTTTCTGGTGTCATGGAGTCTACATTCTGTTTGGTCACATGTAGCTTTTTAGTGCATGGCTGACATCCAATAATTTTGAAATTGGACATCAGCTGCCAGATTTCAATTACCAATGGCATTTTTATTTCTTTTTTATTTAAGTGTTTAGTTACAGAAAACCTTAAACACTATTCATGAAATTAATTACATAACCATACATTGTAAACACATTATACCTATATAAAACAGATATTACACAATACAAGACTACAATGGCATATTTCATAACCACAATCAGTTTAAAAAAAATGTTATATCCAACTAATCTTGATTTCCTGCCACATACAATACACAGTGTAATTTAGGGCCATTCTGGTGCCAGATTATAGGAAAGCCCATGCTTGGTCAGTGTATAGATTATTTATGTGAAATTGTATAAAATGATATCCCTTATCTGTTATGTATGTGGTTCCTGTGCATTGCGTTAGTAAATGTCTATCTGCCTCTATCTTCAATTTGCACAGTCTACAATTATGATCATCACAGGAATATTCATCCACACAACCACTCTATATAGGGTGGGGAGCAGTTCCAGACATAAAAGTAATATGAAAAGTCTGGTTTTTCCATCTCTAATCATCTGAAAATATTTAAAAGGAGCATTTATCGGAAAAGACTGGAATACATATCTCTTATAAAGGGTTCTAGCTGTAACCTATCTTAAGTTGTTATTTCTATCCCATACACCCGCTTTTCCTTGAATTTCTTTGATGGCTATGCCAATATTATCAAAGGAGGTTGCATCGCACACAATCAGATAAAAAAACCCTCCTTTTAACCAACCTTTTAAAGCAATCTTGGGGCAACGGCAACGCTCATGCGTAAAATGTTTAAAATGACCAAACATTGTGTTAAAATGATTCCCTTCTGCCTGTATTTTTACATAAAGCACAGTACTATTAATTTTCTTTAAAGTGCTAAGTGTGATTATACCCAGTTTACTGCGGCTGGGGCTTCTACAGGTTTACAATTAGGTAAACCCAGAGATCGTCGCCATAATTTGCCTTCCAACTGATCCAACCACAAAGTCTCCTTGTCTGTGAAGATCTCCAAACTATAGAATATGCTTGCTACAATGCTTACCCTATCCACTTTGAATAGGCCCTCAGCAGAATGACCCCCTTTATATTATATATAGCAATAGGTTTTAGTGGTAATATCATTACCTAATTTATCCCTATTATCCATTTAAAAGAAAAGGATATCCAGATAGGTATAGCTATCTACTCTTTCAATAGGTTCCTTTCCAATTTTCCAATTATAAGCCATTCATTTTCTATTCCTTTTATGAATATCATAATTTTTGTTTTCTAATAATTTTTTGCCAATACATTTTCTAGGGAGAAATTCTGAAGGGCCGTCAGTGTTCGTTGTAAACCCACAGGGGTTAGGTCAAGATTAAGAGTGCCGTCCGCATATGAAAGCCAGGATATTGGTTGGAGGCCTGCACGAGGTGGAAATTATGGAATTTCACGGATTCTTCTTGCAAATCTGCAACATAGAGATTATAAAGGAGGAGGGGCCAATGCACAGCCCTGTTTGAGTCTGTAGTTGGTAGGGATAGCATCACTAAGAAAACCTTCTTGTATAATTTGGATTCTCATTGTAGTGTTGGAATACATTTTCCTCACAAAGTGCAGTAAGGCCGGTTTAAAACCCCAGTCTTTCAATTTATCCCAGAGGCGGGATCTGATTGCCATTGACACCCACTACTTTCTCAGCTATCTTTTCAATATCTTAGTCAGTGTGTTAAATTAATTTATTTTCCTACTGTCCTTTTGGGTTGTTTTATTTGGGTCTGTGAGTTCCACATATTTGATCAACTCATACCCAATTCCAGTATAATTGGGGAAGGAATGTGATGCCACACCCAATTTGCTTAGTGATAGTTTTAGGTATTTCCTCTAGCGAAAAATCACTGGTGGTAATCGCTCCTAATTGTGGAAGACAACGATTTCCAGTGCATTACAGCGATTGAGAAATGGACTATTACCGTTGGCATACATGTCCACAATTTCTATCCTTCCCACCTTATTTTTACTGACTTTAATCCGTTCAAGCAAGTCCAGTGTGCTAGATTTTACTCTTTCAACACTCAGTCTTAATCCTGTGTGTATGACACAACAGCAGCGAGGGTTGTAATCCATCACCGCTGTTTATATACGCATACATTTGTTACCGCCAATCGCATTTGTCCCAAGAACTTTAACTGTATCTTCAGTGATGGATTTTCTAACCTGGGTCATGATCCACTTATCCAGAAGTCCAGAGGGAGCTTGGCTTTCCCTGTCTTCCCAGGAAACTTTATACTGTCTTGTTGTGATTATTTCATACCCATGCTCGTTCTCAGTGCAAATGATATTGTCACTAGTTGACAATGCCAATGATTGAGATACATTTTGTATCTCTGCTTGTTTACTTTTTTTTGTATATTTAATCACTGTTTTTTTTTGGGCTAGCCTCACTCTTTCTATTATTGTCCTGGTTCCCTGAAATGTGTTTTGTACTTGCTGCTCCAATCAGCAAGTCTCGGGAAGCACCCACTATTACTTCTGATATAGGGGTGTCTTAAATACTAATAACAGTTGAAGATGATCTCTGATCTGCCAATATTATCAGCATTATCTTGAAATTCTATATGAGGAGGTGAGAATAACACTGTCAACCAGTTTCAACAGGCCCTCTTTTATTATCTGCTGATCTTTTACTAATTTAGTGCAAATCGTATTAAGGCTTTTAGGATACTTAACTGCTTCAAATCTCTTGACTCCTCCTCTTCCAAACTATCAGTAGAGGAGTAAGAATCATTGTGGTTTGTGCTGGGTTGATCATATCATTCAGCTGCAATACGCATTAAATCAGGGCACTTAGTTAAATTAGTAAATGTACTTGGAACAGAGTCTATTTGCGTTATTCCGCCTTCCCTTTCTTTCCCTTTGTACTTTGTTGAGCAACATTCACTTCATTTGCCTCATTTCTGTAAGCATAAAACTAAATTGAGCAAAGAGTTATTATTGATGGGGGGAAGAACAGATGTATTCACCTCTGAAGTACTTTCATAAGTAGACAGCCCACTGACAGTTTTAGCTTGGTCAGCAGGTTCCATATTAGTTTTTCACATAGGTACTGTAGTGCTTCCAATAAGGGTGGCAAGCAAGTCCACAAACCCTGCCTTATGTTTCTGTTTGGTGAGGTTTCTTTTCTTAGATTGTTTGTCAATAGTAGATTGCTGCTTATTAGTGGAACCTGTTTTGCTCGCCGCACTACGTGATTGGTATCTTTGTGAGCAAGCCGGCATACTAAAATTACAATTTTATTTTCCTACGCAGGTTGTCATACATCTAAATGAAATTCAAAGTGAGAAAGAAAAATGTACAATTGGGACTGTATCAATCAGCATCAAAAAGAATTCGTATCAGATGGTTATCCCAATAAACAGCAATACATACAAGCCATCAAATAGGTTTTCAACATCTTTTCCGCCCAAACAGTGTCTTTTAAAATGTGTACTTGAAAAACCTCAAGCACCACTTAATTATAACAAGAAAATTCATAAGCAGTTTTAAAACTTTGCACATTGCAAAACAAACTCTAGTCACATTCATTCTCAATTGGGCTTTTTTTAGAGAGTTCCAAGGAAAATTCCTGCAGTCACTCTCCAAAGGTTCGGCACACGGCTGCAGTTTTTGGGATTTAACCCTTGGACGACCAGCACGGCTCTGGTACATGACGGCTGATACCTGTATTTTGCAACATGCTTACAATTGATGACAGCATTTCAAATATTAATTCAAATACATCACGGATTGGGGAGCAACAGCAGCAGATATTGATGAATGGCTTTATTAGGATTCATCCAAATAATCGAGTACAACTACATTGATCATTTACACAGAATATTGGATAACTGTCTTGAAAACAACTTTGGTTGAGACACGTGTCGGCTGACTTTCTTGAAGAAAAAACAAAACAGATTTATGTTAATAAATCCTATATAATTCTTGGACTTTTGTCACACTGTTTATATAAGGGGCGAATCTGACAAATATTGGGCATAGCGCGATACGCCAATCTAGACACTTCTAGCTTATATAATCAACAGGTACTTATGAGTGCACCTGTACCTTGATTGGACAACACAGCCGCCAAAACATATATAGTAATAGTGGTCTTAACGCACTCTATAGCGTCTAATACCCATACTTCACTCTGTTCCACTCTCCAAAGATCATTCTCAAGCAAAGTTACTCCGTTCAGGGTTTAGTCTGCAGAGAGTTCAAAGGATGAAGTCCCACAGTCACTCTCATGCAGGTATAATCCAACAATTTAATTTCCTTCAGGGTTTTCATCTGCAGGGAGCTCAAAGGGCCAAGTCCTGCAGTCACTCTCTTACAAAACCCGGTCTGTGAAATGTTCATTTATTCAGTGCTCTGTAAGTCATGTGTGTAAGAGCTATGCAGTATTTTTAAACTGGAGGTCAAAAGAAGACAAAAAGAGCATGCTGGTTCTCAAACTATCTCTGGTACCTTGAATATATTACTCTTGAAAGTTCAGACTTTGTGTCTTCAGGGGGGCATTAATCCATACTTACATTAATGATCAGAAGGCTGCTGTCAAAACGCTCCACCCTTTAAGCATAATCCACAAGGAGCCGTAACCGATGTTAACTTTCTTCTGTAACAGTCACCAGCCACCAAACACTAAACAAATAGTGCTGCACATCGCGTCACGCTCCGCGTTGGTGTAAAGAATAAATGTGAAAAGTGGCTCCTCCTTCCAATGGAAAGCACAAAGAGATTCCAGGGAAATGAGGAATAAAGCAAACACGGCAACACTAAACACACAGTGCCGCACACTGTTAAAGTGCTGTGTCAGCAGTATATTGGTAAATTGATATCTCCTTCTTGCCAAGCAGCAATCCCAGGATTTTAACATATTAGCTGAATATCATGTAAGATGAAATGGAACATTGGTGGGCCCAACCCACAGGCTACTGAGAGAGAGATTAATTGTTTAGATAGAATTCAAAAGTGATCATTTGAAATGGTAGGAACAATGTCCAAATAAGTGGAAGAGGTTGACAGGAAGACCTCATGAACTACCATGTCAAATGTTGGGGGAAAATTCAGGACCATGTGTAGGCAGGGCTCTCTCCTCTTTAAGAGAAGCACTTGTTCTTGACTGCACAAAGTTTTAATTATGTGTCTTCATTGGAATTAAGACTGATAGTTGTGTTTCAGGTGGTGTTAGTGTGTTTCTATAATTGGAGTTATGTTATGCAATTATGCTTTTGTACTATGCTAAATCACCACCATACTAGTTGCAAAGCACTGAATCTTCCTCCGTGCTAATGCTTTTGTCAATATTTTGGCAGGGAAGCGGAGGCGGGTGATATTGTTTTTGTTTCAAACTTCCATATATACCTTTCAAAGGAGAGCATGGGTTTGGCTTGGAATGTTAGGAATGTTATTGCGTATTCTCTGCTGGAATAAACCAGCTTTTCCCTGTGGAAATGAACATTTTACATTCTTCTGAACCAGCCTGCACTGCAAGCTGCTACCAGGCTCTTGCAGGAACTCGAGTGCTGCAGTGAGGAGGCAGGGCCTGTGCTTGTCACGTGATTCATCACGTGACCATTTCCATCTTCAAAGCACCCTGCCATCCACACTTGCGGAGCTAAAGCCCGGAGGAGACAAGCCCGCTGGCTGTTGTGCGGCTGTTTGGCGCTGGTGGCGTGACTATCAGACAGGAGACTGCGGAGGTGTTCCCTCTTTGATCCCGGCCGTGCGGTTGTATTGTCTAGCCATCTAGCGTGCTAATCTACAGCCTAAGCAGCTTCTTTTTTTTTCCGAATTGTAAAGTTAACTAATTCATTGTACTCGTATCATTCTCTTTTCAACTTTTTAGGAGCATTAAGCTCTCTTGTAATTAGAAAATTACAATTATAATTTATTTAAATATTCTCTCTAATTCAACGTACGTAAAATCATGACCGCAAGGAAATTTACGTTGAAATCTGGTAAGCCTGCAATGGCGGGGTTGTCATCTATACCAACCAAAGTTCAATCGGATGCAGTGAAGCGCCCTCTAACCAAGCCAGCTTTAATGCGTCCTGGCATCGCATGTGCCAAATTACGCCGTGCCTTATCGTTGTCAGCTGACATTCGCTCCCACTATGATTCTGATACTCAAACAGGAGCATATGCTTTTATTGAAACAAATCCAGCACTAGGCGCTAAGTCAACCCGGCCGACACAGCAACAGGCCACTAGCTCTTCCAACCCTATCGTCCAAACTCTTGTCCACACAAACTCAGAATGGACACTTGAGAGAAATGAAAATCCAGATTCTGAGCAAGCGCATATTAAAATACAAATGTTACCAGTGAAGCCTTTGCTTGATCTCAACCTACAGTTAGCTAATGGTCGAGTAACCTTGCCTGAAACAACTTCCAGACCAGCTAGCCAGGAAGCTATCGAGCTGAGGATTTTGACAGAATTAACCGACACTACATTGGAATCAGCCGCTATTGCAACTGAATTTTCCTCAGTCGAACAGCAGCAGAGATCAATAACCATGCGTGACACAGAAAATACCTGCATGAACAAGAGAGAATCACCAGCAAATGAGCAAATCATTGGCCTAGGGTCATTAACTGAAGTCTCTGACACCACTCTAGTATCAGTGGCCATCTCAAGAGAACTACTTCCAATTGAAATGCAGCAAAGCTCAACAACTCTGAGCAAAGCAAACAAAGAATACACAAACGAGAGACAGAAGTCTGGTGAGGGTGATGTAGCTGAACCCGCAGAAATAACTTCTCAAATTATGGAGCCTATTATATGCTCAGTTGAAGCCCAAGTAAAACTGCGAAAAGCCTATGAATGTTTAACCTTAATAGGTGACATCGATCATGAGGGTCTTGATTTTTTGGATACATCATCCAGCTCTGAAATTCAAGAAGCTGATATATTGTACATTTGCTCGAATTCAGGAGATCTTATACAGTTACAGGAAGGGCACACGCGGAGTTTACTCGAACAATCTGAACAAACCATGGCGATTCCTCAGAACGCTGTGTCCTGTTGTAATCACGAAAATCATTCTCATCAATCTAATCTCTCAATGCAATCAGACACCCAAATGGTTGATTAATCACCTTCTTTCATAGCCCCCACTCCACGGCGGACGAGATTCAAAGAAGTAACCCGTGAGTCTGACTTCTTCATTCAAAAGGCTCAATCGAAGCGTTTCTTGTTTCCTGAGGCTCCAGCCCTGAACAATACACTGAGTGCCATGAACACAGCGTTATTGTCAATAGCGAAGTTATATGAAGTCTTAGACAACAAGGTGACCCAACAATCAAAACTCTTTGAAAAGCTTCTAGAGATGGGACTGACTTTGAACACACAACAAAAGAACAGATTAGAGCCGACCCTAATTGGAACATCAAAGAAACATCGAAATATATTACAGAAAAACTGCCCTATACCCCCGCGGAAAATGACAATGAGCTGGTAAAGGAACCCGAAATACACAGTGAAGAATCGGAAAAATCTTCTCCGCTGCAGATTTCTATGAACCTTTCGAGACTTACCAATCAACCACCTGAAAATCAACAAATGGCTGGGCCAGCACAGGCTATCCTGACATCAGGAGTTTCATCAGATACAATTGATCCACCTCAGGTGAAGAAAAATATATTTGATTTCTTTGGACCAAATAATATTTAAGAAACAGATGGTTCTAACAAACTCACACTTCCTAAAGGTAGTAGTATGAATCAAGTCAAATCAATTGGTCAAAGTGGCTCCAAAAAACAAAGATCTAAAAGACGTAAATAAGTAAGAATTCAGTCAAACTGTAAAGAAAGTAGATGCATCCAATACTACAGAGATGGCACCTCAATTAATGCCACCATATGGACCATTAGACGCGTTGGTGGCCTTATCTAAACAAACCAATGATCTAAGTGAAATATCGTCCTTTTGGGATGTGAATAAAATCATAGTACCAGCGTCAACGACGACCATGTTCAAGGACAACACGTCGACCGCTATTGACCTACTGGTCCCTCTAATCTTGGACCCCAATAACCCAAATATCCACTGAAAATCTAAGAGAAGAAATTCAAGAATCCATTAAGGCATATCAGACCCTACAAACTAGAAGTGTTCAAGCAAATGATCTTTTCATGAACCCCATTTCCAAAATTGATGACCTGACGGATATTGTAAAAAATGCTGACCTTGCAAGAATACTTAACTCAATTTCCAGTAGACCGAGCGACCAAAGGGAATGTAACTGGGCTGAAGCTCAGGTGTTACCGATGACATCTAATCTAACACAAACTTCACAGTTACAAACCCAGACCATATTTGATGAACCTAAAACTCAATCAACAAAAGCAGAACTATTTCCTCCAACAACTTCTTCACAGCAAGATCTACGAGAGTTGATTAAATCATTAATTGAATCTTATATAGCTGATACGCGTGCTCACACCTCTAATGTTCCGATGCACTCTAGTATCACCTTTCCTGAAGTTGGCCCTTTACTCCATGGACCAAGCGTCACAGCTAGACCAAAAGAGCAGCAACCGAGTAAGTTACCGAATATTCCTACTCAGATTCAGCAATCTTTACAGACCTTAGCAGCCACGAACCAGTTGGCTTCGACCAAACGACTAGGGTTCCTCTGTCTGAATATGAAATGCCGGACTCAACCCTTTCAAAGCTATGTACTCAATCGTACAAGTATATTGAACACATGCACAGAAATTCCAATTCTGAAAGAATTAACCTCGACTGACCTTGAGCTGATTGAATTTGCACGTCAGGAAAACACCTTCGAAGCCAACATCTATGTCAAGTCTGCCTTCATCTACAATCTAATATGGCAAGCTAGAATGGACCTGTTTGACATGGGATTTATATTGTCACAGACCAACCCTCTAGCCGGGGAGCAAAAAGATAAACCGCACCTAAACATCTATCAATCCAGCAATTTCAAATCAAGTCAGAAGTCTAATCCACAGAACTATGCAAGCAGATCATAACAGACTCTTTCCCAGGCCACAATCAAACTAGTCTCTTGGAATACGAGAGGTAACAGCCATTTTATAAACTCCAAGCAAAGTAAACTCGAGGAATATGACATCATAGCCCTCCAAGAGACGTGGCTAATTGAAACTCCTATATGGGACACTTGTATCATTTTCAACACCTTGGCAATAAAAAAATCAAAAGGCAGACCATCAGGTGGACTTCTATTAGCAGTCAAGAAAACCTGTGAGTTCACTGGAGAGCAGTATTTATCTCCCTTCCCGTATTTCCAGGTTGTCAGCCCAACAAGAGCCAAAGTTAACATTGCAATTTTAAATATATACTGGAGTAGGCTAAATCTTACATCAGGTCAATTTTTCACCATCTTATTATGACATCTTGATAAAATAGCCCAAATCATTGACCCTGTGACTATACTGATCGTAGGTGACTTAAATCTACAACTGCTTTCAGACCAAAACACTCTCCAGACAAGTGATGAAAACACATGGCATGAAATCATGAAAGATAGAGGTCTGGTTATGCTTAATAACATGTGTAACGGTGATGCTCTGATATGTAAAGCCTGGCAAAGGGGCACCTCCGGTGCAGTATTAGATTACATCTACGTGAGCCAAGAGTTTCTTCCGCAGATTGAAACAATGAATGTCATGCCAGTTTATGAAAGCGATCATAATAAATTGTTTTTGTGTTTTAAATTTCCAACTGCATGGTTATCCGAGGAGAGAAATCCAAATATTGCACACATTGGTATTAACAATCGTGGCAGTCGCCTAAATTGGAATTCCCAAAATCTTCTTCAAATGAAGAACATACTCCATGAAATGTATAGTGATAACTCTCCCAGTACCTCACACTGCTACGTGGAGAAAATGCAAATATTTAAGCACACCATCTCTCGAGATCTATCAATAAAAATTGATCGACATCCATTTGACATTAAAATTCAGCAAGCCAAAATTAATTTGAGGCAGGCCACACGTAATCTAATACATTATCCCATTAATCTACGAAATAATATGCAAAAACAATTAAAAAAGGACTATGCTCATTGGCTGAGAGGGCCGAAAATACAATCGCATCAAGAAAACAGTGAACAAATGTTAATGTATCTGGTAAAGAAGTCAAGCAGTGGCATTTGGGCATGTATGAATGGAACATCCACGAGATCTCAGGTGGCAGTACTGACTAATCCAGTCCAGAATAAAACCTGGGAAACATATTTTGAAACTCTCTACCAATCTATTTTTCAGAATACAGATAGGTGGTTTCAACTTAATTTAATGCCATGCTCCTTCGCGATACATCTTGATGACATTTTGATTTGCATCAAAGCCCTGAGCCAATCCAGAGCTAGTGGTCCAGATGGATTGCACAATGGCATGCTTAAAAACCATCAAGTGAATGGGCCGCCATTCTAATGCAAATCTTCCAGAACGCCTTTGACTCTAAGCGAATTCCGCGAACATGGAAACAATCCATCATAGTGCCCATATTTAAAAAGGGCAATAGAGCGGACCCTAAGGCTTATCGACCTATAGCTCTTTTGGATTGTCCAGGTAAGATTTTTGGACGTCTGGTTCTAAATAAATTTAATGAATGGCTAGACATTTGTTGCTTACGTGACACTTTCCAAACCGGCTTCATCCCTGAGGTGGGCACTTGTATAAATATTATCACCTTAAATAGTATCATTCTTCAAGCTCATGAAAGGAAGGAAGCATTATGCATCGCCTTCATCGACTTCCGTATGGCCTTCGATGCAGTACCACGGGAGTTGCTGTACATGAAGCTGATGAATAATGGTTGCCCATGGTCAATTCTAAAATGGGTGATTGAATTTCACACGTGCACTACTGTTTGGATCAGATTGGATACCACCGGTCTCCTCTCTGATCCGATTAGTACTGCTCGCGAGCTGAAGCAAGGATGCCTTTTAGCGTCCGCTTTGTTCAACTTTTTTATAGCAGACATTAAATCCCGTTTTGCATCGACAGTGACGGACTCACCAAAAATAGATGCCATCCCGATTCAACACCTGTTATATGCAGATGACATGGTTTTACTCTCCAAAACCCCCAATGGTCTTCGTGCCCTATTGAAATCCTTGGAAACCTATTGCTTAGAAAACTATATTTCAATAAATGTTGCGAAAACCAAAGTGATTCTATTTGGCACACACAGCCAGAGATCTAAAACCCATCAATGGCCATTGCAATTAACAAACTTGGATTCAGTTCCCTCATATGTCTACTTGGGAACCTTAATAACACATCAAGCGAGTTCGGTGGGATATGAGAATTATATAAAGCAAAAAGCGATTATGACACTGTCCCAGGCGCGATTGATCAAGGCCAGGTACTGCAAATTTTCATTAAAGCCAATTATAATTTATTATAAACAAAAATACGTACCTGTGGTTACATATGGTAGTGAAGCCTTTAAAATAAAAACCTATGAATATTGGTCTGCTTTAGAAGGTCATTTTTGGAAACGTGTGTTAAACTTACCTATGTCAATACCCATAGCCATTTTGAGGCATGAGTTAGGTTTGCTGTCGCTATATGCAATCTACAAATGGAAACTTTGTTCCTTATATAGGAAATGCTTAATGGCAATTGACAGAAACTCTGAGGGGTTAATGTACATTGCGGCAAATTACTTGTTAAAATCAAAAGATAATTTCCCTACAATGTGGCGAACAAAGGCGCAGGAAATCCTCATACAATTGAATTTTTCTGACCTCTCTTTGATCAAAAATCCTAATGCGGCCAAAAAGCTATTATGGAAGCTTTGTCTGGATTAAGACTAGGAATACCGGTACCTCGTATCAGACATTCACGGACAACCCATTCAATTTGAAACGTTATGATATGGTGGAGCCTTATTTAATGCTGTTTCCAAATTCTCGTCAACGAGACGATTTCCTGCACTTTCGTTTAAATATATGGCCTACCCATGAAGTATTATGCAGAAGAAAACTCTTACCACCAAAAGCATTGCCTTGCCGATATTGTCAATCCGCTCCTGAAACGTTAAGACACTTATGTGCAGAATGTGTAATATTACTTACACCGAGGAGTTTGTCTTTTAAGCATTTGTTTGAGGGATCACACATTGAGTCTACTACAGAATTATGGGACTTGCTATTTCACACTGTAAGGAAAACTGTTAGATATGCTATTTTGAGCTTTTTATACGGTTTAAGAATGAAAAAGCTAGAGAAAAAACTGAGCTAATCATTTTAACTTTCATGTTTTTACACATATCTGTTAAACATATCAATTTGTAACAAACAACTATGTATGTATAAATGCTGTATTTTACCAAACATGTTTTGATAATATTGTAATGTTGAAAAAATCAAGATTTTCTTTTATCTTTATTAAAACAACAATAAATAAATATTGGGCTTTGAGAATGTTAACTAATTGTGTGAATTCATTTTGTGGGAGATATGTAATGGTGGAGGGAAGCTATCATGTTCTCTGTGTGTAAATGTCAACTAATGTGAGTGGGAGGAAGGAAAATTGTTCCAAGTAGTATTGGGGTTTGATAGTGAAATTGTTGAAAAGGTTGTAAGTCCACTGTGTCTCCTCATATTAATGAAATGAGGATGCATGTTTGGATTTCTGTACTGAGTGTAGGATGGCAAGATGTTGGGGTAGTTGGTGCAGTGTTTTTCAGTCTTTGAAGGGTGTGTGGCTACCTTTCTTTTCTTGATTGTGCTGAGGTAGAGGTCAGTTTTTGCAGTGGAAATAGTCTGTCTTTGTGATTTGCCTGCGCTTAATATGTTTGTCTCCAGCTCCTGTGTGGCCCCTGGTGCTGAGTTTGGCTGTATCCTTTTGGTAGTGGGGATGTAAGGATGCTTCCTGACTAATGAAGGCACTCTGTGTGAGTCAGTGCTTATAAGGCGTTGCTGAGAGTTCCGAGCAACAACTTTCAGTGGAGAACAACATATGCATACAACATATACTGGTGTCGATATGAACACATTTGTTTAGACACCAATACAGAAAGTCATTTATAGAGCCCACCCTCTCACCTCCGTCATACTCCAACAACAGCAAGAAAGCACTGTGTTTGACACCTGGTATCATCCCAATAACACATTGAAGGTATGAGAGATGTTATGTGCTCAGACATCCGTATCGAATGTACCCTTGAACTGATGTGGTAGAGGTGAGTCTGCAGACACCACTGGACATAGAAGAGCTCTAAAGTCTGACAGATGTAAAGTGACACCACCAAAGGGAGAAGATATGTGGACGTACTGAACTCGATGTATGGATATCTAAAGAATGAAGATGTGATTGAAGTAACGAAGTAAATATATACATATATATATATATATATATATATATATATATATATATGCAAATATGAAGAAAACCATTTACACCAAGAATATGAGTGACAAGATGTATATGTATATACACTGAAATGCAAGGTAGATGAGACTATATAGAAGCTTACTATTGTAGGAGATAGAAGGTGAGTAAAGCATCCATGTTGAGAAAACGGATGTCAGCATCGTACGATGGTAAACAAAAAGCCGTGAGAAGGGAAAACAAGGCTGCATGCTGACAGGCACTGGAATACAAATTTGTGCAAGACCAAGGGGTATTTGTTTGGCTCCGAATCAAGGATGCCACAGAAAGAGCAACTACATTGCTTGAAAGGAGTCGAAGAGGATAAGCTATGTACGCAGGACATATTTCTCTTAGATTAAGTAAAGGAGTGAACAATTGCGAGTGCCAAGTATGGGTCAATTAAAGATTAGGCAAGCACATGCAGAATGGAGCAACCAAGTCTTCAGAGGCTGACGACAGTAATAACATCCAATATAATTGAATCAAAAAGCTTAAATAAAAGGGCAAAACTGACAGAATCGTGGTCTCCTCACACGTGATTCAGGACCAAAAAAAAGGCCTATTCAGAAAGCTCCAGACAAAGATGGCAATGTACCTTCACTCCCTTTAAAGTTCTGAGGAAGAAAACAGTCAGCAAGGTAAACTACAAAGAAGAAGCCTTGGTTTAGGGACTAACTGATGAGAGATGGTAGGCTAATTAGCTAAGAAAGGCAATTGTCTGATGATGTTCGCTTTCAACTGGGGTTCGCTGCTTACGTGCGGATAACAAGCCCAATTAATGTCCAAGGTTGGTAAGAGTGCCAACCAATCAAGATGTTCTATGTAATGGTGGAACATACATTTTTGTACAGGCCTATCTGCTGCAGGTATTACGTTATCAGTATTTTACGTAATTAGAGGTAATTCAAGGCATGCCTACTAGATAAGAGGCATCCAGTGATGGTACTAACATTCATACAAACTATATGTATATGTACGCCTTAACCAATCCTTCCATCCAGTAGGTTTTTAATGTTAGCCATGTAGGATGACGTCATAGCTGACGTATGTCAAGCTAGGAAACCTTTTGTGTAACTGAAATGCATTGAGAGTGTGTGAGCTGTGATCTGTTTGTTCATCAGTTTTCCCTACTTCATACAACTGCTAATAAAGTAGTATTTTGCCATCTTCCTTGAGTCTGTCCGGTTATTTGGGCCTGAGATCATTTATTGTGGTAATCCCATTCAGCACTTGGAACGCTCCAGCTGCTATTGCACACTCAAATAATAGGCGTTTTTATTATCACTAAACCTTGTTCTTCATTAGTTGATTCATGTCTAGTATGTGCGTTGAACTGTTTTGGAAACCCAAGATTCTGTACAATATGTTAACCTTTTTACATTCCTGCCACCATTTTCTCAAACATAGAAATGTCTTTGAGTTTACATTATCTCAGGAATGGGTCTCTATTTAAATAGAAGTGTTTGTTTCCTTCCACTTCTAGGATAGTTCGGGAATGCGGTTATGGAAAAGACGGTGGTTCGTGCTGGCTGATTACTGTTTGTTTTACTATAAAGGTGAGTAAATATTGGAGAGTTCAAAATGGTCTTTGAAATAAAATTAAAAAAAGAAACCAAAGCTATTTGCTTCCTATTGCCGTCCTTAATGTACCTCTCGAGGTTTTGGACTCTGTTCCCATTTCCATTTAGCATTAAAAAAGGAATGCATATTTGACAAATGTGTTGTTTTTGTTTTTGAAAAAAATGCAAAATCGCAAAGAAGAATATATTTATTTATTTATTTATTTTTTTGGTCGAGGACCAGAAAATAAAACGCCAGAACATCACTAAGGAGGAGTAGAAAAAAATCACACCGAGGGACTAATTGTGCACAGAAGAATAAATAAAAATCCGAGAAATGTGGAGTATAATTACATTGGGAGCAGCGCCCTAGATCTGGTTGCTGGGAAAAACAAAGTGAACCCCACTTTACTTGTTATTGCAGGAGATTACGAAATGAGAGACATGCCTGATGTATTTTTTTCCTGCACGAAAACACAAAATGTGTGTGATTTCTTTGGCACAGGAGAGCAAAATCATATTGATATGTGGGTGGATGAGAAAAAAAACGGAAAGAGGAATGTGTGCTTTTTGGGGGGTGGGAGTGGAGGTGGGCACAAAACTTCTGAAGCATCTGTAATTAGTTTAATAGAAGAAAACACAACGTCACATAGAGGAACACATGATTTGTAGGTGCAGAGGAACACAAAATCAGACTGGCACACGTTATTTTGTTTTGGGTTGAGGAGAAGAATTCATGACCGACGTTTTTTTTTGTACTCGAGAATGCAAATTCAGACTGTTTTTGGGTGCAGAGGAGAATCTGTGATGTTATTTTGATGCAGGATAGAACATCGGAGGCACACGTGATTTCTTGAGGACTGGAGATACAAGTCGCAGGCACATGGGACTTGTTTGGGTGCAAGATTTATTGTTGCACTAGAACGAAAAATAAACATGTCCAACTTCACAGCGCGCACACATGTTCCAGGTTAGGTGCAGGGGGAGGAGTGTATTTATAGAGTATTTATATCTGCGACTGCAGAATGTACTGGAAGCTCACATTAAACCCGGCTCCGTGTAACAATGCCAACCTTTCAGTATCTGCACATCTCTTCCTTTGCAAAGAACAGTGCAGTATGCTGAAGATTACCCTGTTGCCTTGGAACTAAATCTAATAGATTTTGAAGCCAGACCTCTGACCCCATGCAAAGGTCCAGAGGGGTGTCCATCACCTAAGAAATCTGGCCTTAAACGGCAATTCAAGCAGAGCCGTGAGCTACATGGAGGCAGTATAGAGTGGGTGCAAAAGGGACCCTACTCTACCTTTAGCGCTGTGCCCTGTTATAAGTAAGTTGCCAAGGGATGTGCAACCTGTGTTGTGGGTCTGACAACCGCTTTATAGTGACTATATGCAGTTACATAGATCTGTAGAACTGGGTCACAACGGTATGCGCTTTGCAGTGGTAGTTTTCATGGACACATTAGAGTAGCCCTACCACAAGGGTCTATCTTCCTGGGTTCCAGTGCTATCCGCCCCACAAAGACACCACCCAGGCCAGAAACATATAAACCAGTAACTAAGAACCCATGGTACCGCAAATGTCCGAACAGTCCCCCACAGGATAAAGGAGCGAGCGTTCACAGCTCAGGATATCCACAAGCCGAGAACAAGGAGGCATTGTCCATGAAAGCAGGCACACATTGGGGAGTGCCAACTCTCACATGAGCCCAAACAAGGGGGAAGTGATGCGGGCCAATCAGTAACTGTAACACAACCACATACCTTAGAGGATGCCCATATAAAACCTCTATTCAAGAGAGAGAGACTAGATGTAGCAGGATAATGGGGATCACTGGAAAGGTGAGTGGAGAAGGGGACAGTGTGAAGGTTTCTTCCCTCCTTACGTCATAAAGTGCCCTGTTGCTTTCCGCTAGGCTTGCACTATATAAAGCCGCAAATACAAATGTAAGCCACACTTGTCAAAACTGACTGGCGCATAGAAGGAGCAGTTAGGAAGTTCTTGTATAATGAGGCTGCCAGTAAGCCAGAGACCAAGTTTAAAGACCTGTGAGAGATTTGGAGGCAGCTCGAGGCATGGGGCAAGGCAGTACAGAGACACATAAAGACACTTCCTGGAATGGGAGTCCATAGAGGTTATTGACCAAGGCTGTCAGGCTTGCAAGAATAATTATGCTGGCCCCCTGGCTTCAACTGGGAAAGATTCCATATCTTTTGTGGCCAAAAGGGCACCATATGCTTGTAGTATATTTAGGGTAAAAAGGGCACCATATTTGCTACAGCATGGGTAGGGCGATTAGGATACCATATCCTTTATTGTGACCAGGGTGCGATAACCCCAGACCAGCAAGATGTGGACCAGGTACTTTGATTACAAATAGTGAGCAGGGTGTTCTACCCCTGTGTAGAAGACGTGTAGCAAAGAAGCGGCTAGGCACCCTATCCCTTCGGCTTACAGTCAAGAAGCAGCTGGACAATATATTCATGAGACTCTGAGCCAGAACGCACTTGCTGCTTATGACCATGTGACTGTTGCATGTTGGAGATACTGGTGGTTGCCAGCTTTCCTGTTATTGTCTAGCCACAAGAATGTGAGTGCCTGTCTACTGAGAACAAACATGGTCATATAACTTGTTCTATGGAATTACTTGCACTCAGGGGTGTCTACATTCACATTTTAGCTCACTGCACCCTTCACAAAGGAGCCCCTCTTTTAAGAACGAATATGGTTCAAATAACCTGTTGTATGGGATTTCTCTCTGAAGGGTCTGTAACCCCGCTTTAGCTCTCTGACCCTTCAAAAAAGAGAAATATCCATTTGTTATATCACTCTGATCCCAACCGCAAGGGCAGACCAGAACCGAAATGTTAATTCTCCTCTAAACAAGAATACCACCAACAACTGCAGACACGGGTTTTAGCCTTGTTTGGCAACCTCAGTAAAGCTGAGCCTCTCCAAGGCGCAGTGAGCAAGGTCAAGCACATCATGATTGCTTTAGCCTTGATGCCCAGTAAAAGAAAATGCCTTGGCGAAACCAGTCCTGGTTTTGTCCTGGCATTATCAATAATACTGAAATAATGAGCAAAGACACTGTCACATTGTCTTCCCCATCATTCCAGTAATATTAATAGTACTACTGGAATAATGGGCAAAGACAACCAAAGTGTTCTATAATGCCCTCTCATAGCCCCTCACTCTGTGTTGACTGACAAGTGAAGATAATCTGTTCATTCGTCAGTCATCATTGCACACAGTCCCTCCACCCACCTGTCTCACCCCGTCTCCCTCTCCCCTTCCCTCTCCCTTACGCACAAACGGGCAGGGGTGCTTAAACGTCCTCCTCCGGTACTGCTCAGCAACAGGTTAGGGGTCAGCAGCATTCACCCCTTCGTCCTCCTCTTTCTCAGGCCCGGGCCAGGTTCAGCATGTTGACCCTCAACGCCCGGCTGGAGATGGCTATAGAGAGGGCGGGGTGAATAGGCATGTGCTTCCCTGCGCCCATGCAGGGAACAAAGTCCTCTGACATCAGTTGACGCCACCCTCATGTCTTTCCTAGGGTTGCACATTGGACTGTGCAGGGCACTCCTGCCCTGGCCCTGTGCAAACCTGTCTAAGACAGTAGGATGTGGGCAAACATTTGCAAATAATCCAAACATTTTTAGATTGTTTGCAATTGTGAAGGCTTCATTTTCATTACGAAAAGCAGACTATACATATATCTTTTAGGTTACATTATTTGAATGCGACCCAGAGGTATCCATTAAAGGGTTGGTATGGCACCTTATGGGTGGGTCGCCCCTGATACCTTAGTTTGCGGTCCCCGTTTAAACATTTTGCAGTAGCCCAAATGAAAAAATGCTAGGACCCTGGCAAAGTGGTATAATGCAAAATGTAGGGACTTTCCTGGTAGAAAAAGCAGTGAAGGGCAAGTGATATCCCCAATCCAGGCCACATAGATGATCTTGGGGCTAACGTAGAGGGGGCTTCATACATCACACAGCTTATGCCCCCACCCTGCTGAATTCAATGCAGCAGTTCATCTCTAATAGCAGGAGGACCATTTTTAATACCATAAATTGATGCGTGATTTCTATAACTTCTGTTCTCTTTGGGCTATACCCCAGGGTTCTTAACTTTCTGTGCAGGGGGTGGGAGGAGGGTTGGTCTCGGTACCCACAGCCGTGGGATTGGGGTGTGCTCTTGATTGGGGCCTCATTTATCAGGGGCTCTGTGTAGTTCCTATACTGTGTGATATCTAATGACTTGAGGTGGGAAGCTATGGAGCTGGAATGCTTTAAACCATCATCCATCATTGATGCAAACATTCCCCGAGATATCCGATGGATGAATTGCGTACCATGGAGCACAAGAGCCAGATGGCACATGCATGCACACACCATGCCCTCTGGGGCATGCATTATGTTGGAGTAATCCAAGGCTCTTTAACATTCCCATTCTGTTTGTCTCAGATTTTGATTTTCCTCTTGGAAAATGTACGTTTCTACTTCTATTAAAATTAATTATGCTGCTGTTCTCATTGTTCTAAATGTCACTTATTGTCTGCAAATGATACCCAATATTCTACATTTGTTTTACTGTTTCATTAAAAATTGTACTCCCCATCTCCTCATTTTGTTCACTACCACCTGGCATTTTAATGGTGCTGTTCTATAATCCAACAGACAGTCGTGAAGAGGCAGTTTTGGGCAGCATACCATTGCCCGGCTACGTCGTCTCTCCGGTTGGACCTGAAGATCGCATAAACCGGAAGTATTCCTTCAAGGTACATTTTCTAAGCTACCTTCATCTGGTTTTGTTGACTGTGGAGAAATGTCCCCAGAGGGTTTTCACGCATCTGAAGGATGGCAAAGGGCCTCCATCCTGAACTGCATTGGAATCGGCATGTCTAATGTCTAAACCATTTTCAGTAAAAAAAAAGTATTAATGTCTCAAGAAAAAGATAATGTATCATTCATTTGTAGTTCTTGAGCGGACAATTTTTTACCGAGGAAGTGGGGGGCGATTTTCCAGGTCTGTATTTTTGCAGCTTGAGCAATTGAAGTTTCTCATGTGACCTTCCCAGTTGTGCCCGCTGGCACGGTGGTGCTAATATTTTTGGCACCCGAGGTGTAGTGACATTGTTCCACCCCACCCTCTGATTATGTGTGCAAGTTGACCTAATTTATTGCGCATAGGGCTATTCTTTGAAACCCTTTGCAACCCATTTTATGTGGCCTTCAAGCTGCCAGCTTGGTCTTGGATCCCTGGACATGTTGATGCTCCTAAGCTTGCAAACAAAGTGAACATATGCAACCATGCAATGCTTGCGTGTCCTGCCCACCCCCCCTAGCCCCACCGCAGTCCATTTCCAGAACAAAGGCATGTGGAGGCTCACAGGTCAGCTGGTATCCACTCTCCATAGCCCCATCTCCAACTATGAGCACATATGTTCTGCAAACCTATCAAAAGTTATTGTAAGTATTGGAGCAAGTACTAATGCATGATTGACCCTTCCTCTACTTCAGGACCTATTTGTGAATAAAGGGAATCCTTGTGATGCACGTTGCATTGTGCAATCAGTTTAGTCTGTGTAGCTGACCTTATGCATTGTTCTTTTTTTTTTTTTTTTACTTGGTAATCTTTATAGTCAAAATAAAATGATTTTTTTCTCCATATTGTGATTAATCCCTAGGTATTGTCCCCATTTCCATGGGGGAGGCCCCTTTCCTTGAGGTCAGGGCGGTGAGGCCTCTACCCGATATTCCTCCCTGGGGAGGAACTCAGTGGGTGGATCTTATGTGGAGGGAAATCCTTCACGGGACCGTTGACGATGGCCTTGGGAGAACACAGTATCCATTTACTCCTTTACTGTCCCCACTCAACTCATCCATGTCCCTCAAGTTCCCCATGCAACTATGTTATAGTGAAGCAGTAAAGACTGGGATGAGGAAGAGGGACACTTACCCAAGCTGGATGCAAAAGAATACTGAGACGTAGAAGATTGAACAAGGAGACGCAGGCCCAACACAGAACCAACACATGCGGTACATCTGTCAAGAGGTAGTCCTGATGGAAAAATGGGAAGATGGACTCAATTGTCCATCGAACCTGCACTAGATGAACACGAAACAAGACTCTCATCCCTTGGTAGGGGATCTGAAGGCTGAGACCCGGGATTCAGAGATTTGTGGTCGCCAGAGAGGTCCAGGCGAGGTGGACCTGGTCGGTGGCAAGAAGGAAAGCAGCCAGACTGGAAGAAGCAGAGCAAAAAGTGAGGCACGGGCAGCCGGAGACGCAAGGGAGAACACTGAGCGCAGCAACAGCAGAGAAGCCCTTCTCCCCCCCCCACCCCGAAGAGTCCAGAGACCTCCCTGAGGATTCCCAAAGGTAGGGAAATTGTTGCACTGGTGGCTAGGGCACTGAGGGAGCTGAAAACCCACACAAACTAATCCAGAAGAGCACAAGGGGATACAATTGGCATTATACCTGATACAAACCTTGGGAACCATGCAAGCACATCCCAATGAGCACAATGGGATATATGTGACATTATATTTGATATGAGCTTTGTGAACTACACAAACGGATCTGAAGAGCAGAAAAGGATGAAAGCAGCATTTCATAGAGTGACAAGAACTTTGTAAAGCAGATAAACCCATACCAGAGACCACAGAGAGATAACAAAGTACTCACGCTGATAAGAACGTTAGGAAGACACCTATGTGGGATGGGGTCCTGCAGGAGAGTATATCAGCTCTTTCCATGTGAACACTAAGTAAAGGAGGGAAGGAAATCGTGCAGAAGCAGAACAGGGTCTGGGACCCATATCGAAGCGGGGAAGCCCCCCAGTATGCAGCAGTGTCTTGGACCCAAATGGAATCGTGCAAAGCCCATCAGTAACATATCAGAGGGTTGAAAGCCCTCAACAGTGCAGAGAGAACTACAGCTAGTGGGCTGGAGCCCAGAAGCAGTAGGGGAGAACCAGACTAGAAAAGGAGAAATAAAACAGGAAACCAGCGACAAAGCAAACATCTTTTTGGGTCTAAAGGTTGGGAAGTCAAGTCTGTTAGGTTGGAGAACCAGGCTTGACATACCAGTGAGGAAGTCTACGGTCAGGTCTGGCAGGTTAGTGAACAAGACCTGATATAAAGAGTGGAAAGGTCCATTTTGTTTAAAAGACAGGAAAAGAGGTTCCCTCCAGGGGATTGGAGAATTGTGTGTTTTTGGGGGGAAAGGTTTTCCCTCCCTCCAGAAGATTGGGGAACCTTGTATTGCTTACAGAAAAGTTTTCCTCCAGGAGAAGGGAGAACTGTGTTTTGTTCAAATGGATGGAGGAAAAGGATTTCTTCAGAAGATGTGAGGAACTGTATTATGTTCACAAGCAGGAGCAAGATTCAAGGAAGAGGTTCCTCCCAGGAGTTTCAGAAACTGTGTTTTTTTTTGGCTTGAACTTACAAGCAAACAACATTTAACCATATATTCTTTGCACAAGAACTGTGCCTTGGAGTTTACATGCAGAGTGAGAGGGGGCGCCTTCTGGGTGAGTTTTCATTAGTTAGTTAAAAGTGTAAGGGATGGAAATAGGTTTACACACAGGATGGTGGACATTTTTTTACGGGCATCCTGACTGTGTCCTTGTTGTTGTTGTTGTTGTTGAGGTAGGGCAACCCTTCATAGTAAATGGGGCAAGATAGGCTTTTCTTTCCCTTTTGTTTACAAACAAAAGTCTAGGCCAACCCCTTTACCACAACTGTGTGAAAACGCGTACTTCTTCACCCTTACGGTTTGGACAGTGTTACTTTTTACTTTAAACATACTTAACTGCTGCTTTGTATGTGTGCAGTTTTCTCAATCATACCTGTGTTGGTTGGGATGTTTTCATCATTCACACGTTTTTCACTCAGAGGAAACTAACCAGGTGTTTGCTTTATGGGTAACGTAGTTAGTTTTCCATGCACACTTTTATTTCTAAGTGACAAACTAGTCAACGTCATAATCCTCTCGTTTGGTAGTACGGAGAAACAATGTGTGCAAGTGATAAAATGCATGAGCTGTTATGCTTTCCAACTGCACACAACGAGGAAGTGTCCCAGCATGCCCAACTGGACCCAGGACCTGAGCAGGTTAGAGTGAGCTTTGAGGTGGCTTTCAGTCGCTCAACCAACGGAATTAGAAAGTGAAAAGAGCGTCTGTGATTTCCATATCCTGGGCAGCTATCTCTCAACCAAAAAGCCATTCCTTTCCAGTAGGGTTAGCGCTTTGCTTCGGGTAATAAATGGTGTTCGCTGTCAGACCCCCTCGCCATCTGATGCTCAGTGATCCTTGTTGCACGTGGTGTACAATGTATCTTTGTGTTTGTGTTTGAGAGCGAGATTCGATTTGACAATGAGAAAGTGAGGACATGAAATGGAGCTGTCTGCCGAGACCCCAGTGGTAGGAGTGTGGGGAAGGCAATGCTCCGTTTTATGTCTTCTTATGCCTTGCCGTGCATGCCAATGCTGTGCACGCCCCAGTGTGCCATGTCCATGCCTTTCCATGCATTTCTAAGCCTCGACCTGTGGCTTCTTGATTGTTTGAGCCCTTCATTAACTTGCTCGCCTACTTTCCAACTTTATACTAACACACCGACTAGCAACTCTCACGCTGCATGCGAACAGCAGCTAATACCCCCCCGCCCCCATGAACACACGGCCACAATCTGAACTCTACGCCTCTCCCAGCTGATTCCCACACACAGCTCTGCATCAACCCTGCCTTTAGCCATCCTCCTTCACAGGGCAGACCTCATACGTTACACAACAAGCAGGATATCTTCCCCTGGGACTCCATTCTGGACGCACATAGCAACTCTTCTAGAGAGATGCAAGCACGTTGCAACAAGTTGTTATGGTCTGCACTAAAACAAATCAGATTTTGCATGGGTACATACCCTTGGCCCCTATCGTATAGGACCTAGCCCTAAAGAGGATGCCATCGTTGCAGATGCCACCCATAGAAAAACACATTACATGATATCACTTCACGGATGGGGCATCCTAGTGTCACTATGTGAGGCCATCACCAAAGGTTCCGGGAATACTGCGACTTGCATTTGCATCCCAAGATGTATTGGAGTTGGACCTGCACATTTCTTTAATTGCCACACTGCCAAGTATTTACATGTATCCAGATGGCACCAACAAAATGTCAAAAATAGCTGAGTGGGAGATTTCGAACCAAAACTGCAAGTATTTGAAATGCACCAATGATTGTCCTGACAGCCGCATGGGCAAAGCCAGCGGTTTGGGGTTTTGTGTAGGCATGGGATAGGCATTTGCCAGACACTGTCATAATGGTAATACTGGGACAGAAGATAGGAGCAGCTGGAAAATGTGTGTACCTGGGCATTTGATAGCAGACACCTATACATAATTCAAAACTGTTGTTTTTTTTCAATTGATGTTTTTAACAGGTCTTCAGTGCTTATAAATCAAGTGGCTAAAGGCACACTTGATGAAGGCTTTTGTATTATTCCAATAGTCCATCATTTACAGCTGCAATTAAGCCATTAACGCTCAGAAGACTACTTAGAAATAACACTCCAGGCCACATGTAACACAACGTTTGGTGTTATTGCTTGATGGAGCTAGCTCACAGATCTCGGGAGCATGTTGTTTCGGTGGGGAGGACGCGGGTAGTGGGGAGGAAAGGCCATAGGGATTAGCAGGGCCATGGTCAGTCAATGGATGGATACATAACCAAACCCCTAAAATCTGTGCGTTCCTCCTCACATCTTATCTGCCTCCTATTTGCACTCCAATGAAACCAATTTGGCTTGCAGATGGCACTTCTGTTCTAATAGCCACAACTAAAAATGTGGCTACCACCTTTTCACAGATTAAAATAATATGCATCATCTCCATACCATATTTGGTGTGTCATGACTAGTCATGTTGTGCCATTGGTGAGCATCGTCTGTGTCCCACTCCATGATATAAGCAAATTGTGGACCCTTCTAATTGTCTAAAGGAACAGCAATATTACCCTTTATTTGGCAGTGCTAAACCAGCTGGTTCAGAAATATTAGTGTTAAGGAACATTGTTCTTGACAGAAAGACAAAGGAATAAAACAATGGAATTTTACAGTAAATTAGATTATACTCGTAGCAGAGTAACCGATAATATGGTGATAGTCATGTGGGTCCCTTCTCTTCTTTTTAAACAATTACTTTGAATATGAGCCTCCGCATTTTAAAGACCTCAATTAAGATGATGTTTGAAGCAGGGTCAGACTTGGAGGTAAATGCAGCCCCCGCACCAATGAAAAAATGACCCAAAATTGCAAATATCAATTTCTTACTTTTTGTGACAGACTTTTTGAGTACGATGCACAGGTGAGTTTTTTGGCAAATGTTGCAAATAGTGCCTTTCTCTGCTTCGTGGGTTGTTATGTGGCTCAAAACTACCAATTGTACGTTGTTGAAACTGAAACCGCCCTTCATTGGCTTATAAATGGCCCACATTGATAATAAAAGAAGCATTGGCAATGCCAACAGTTTTTGCTTTTGTGTTGGACATGGGACATGTATCTACCATGCATTGCCGTAATGGTACTAATAGTCCATTAATGGTAACAGGTTGTTAGGCAGAAACCTGTGCAGTTCCCTTTGGGAACACTGCAAAAGATTTAGGACTACAGGTGTTAGCAGTAAACCACTTGGTAGCAGTCTGTACCACCCAGATTTACCTGGTAGCTGTGGCTGAGCAGTCAGACATCCCTCAAGAAGAGTTAGGCAGTATGCAAAGTATACAAAATAGGCACTCAGACACAATAGCACAAGCAAACCCTGATCAGAGCTTTGGTATCAAGGTATATAATTATTTATTTAAAAACACACTGATTGAAATGCTCCAGCACTATTATTGTAAATCACTATTAACACAGTTACTATTATTACATATACATCCCTTATTCCTTATCAGACAGGTCTTAGTTAACACCACTTATTTCCAGACAGAGGTGAGCGCTTCACTATAGATGGCAATCCAATAAGTTAACAAAAAAGGGAGGGGAAAAAGGCAGAATGTAGGAAAATACACCACACTAATACTTGGGAACTCTTAAGCAAGGCAGGAAAGTCAACAGTTACTTGTGAACCAAAGTCCATAGGCCGGGCCCACTCTTGGAGAGAGCAGAGCACAAATACACCCAAGATCACACAATGACAACAGGCTTAAAAAGTCTTGCAGGGAGTTCAGAAAGGTTTTAGTTAGGCTCAGAAAAGTTTAGCCAGGGTGTCCCAGGCTAACCCAGGTTCGAAAGCCGGGGGCTAAATCTACCCCGCACAGTCGGTTGCAAGGGAAGCCAGGCGGAACACGGTACCTTATGTGGAAAGGATCCTCCAGCGGGGGCAGTTGTTCCTGGCAGCGGGTGCAAGTCACGGCGGCGTCCAGAGGAAGAGAAGATCTGGACGTGGAGGAAAGATGACGATCGTTGCACTGCCAGGGAAGAAACCAAGCGCTGAGTTTTCCGGTTAAAGGTACTACCCTTCGATTCGCGGTAGTAGTAAAACGTGGTATCCCGGTTTCCGGGGTGCTTGGCACAGGCAAGGCGGCCACGAGATGTTCCAGGAAGGGAAAAAGGAAGCAGACTGGTTATCCCCACCAGTCGAAGGAAGAAGATTCTCCAGGCTGGAGATCTCCTCTGTCGTTGGGAAAAGTGGTGAGACGGTTCATCAGGGCTCCACCGGTGGTGTCGTCGTAGCAGGTCGGCTCAGCTTCTCCCTCGTCGGATTCTTGGGTCCTGTGGCGACTTCTAAAGTTCCAGTCCCCAAAGCCCTGCTTTTATGCGGCATACCCCTATTCACTCAGCCTAGCTGTCAATCAAACATGCTAAGTGGTGAGCCGGCCGGCTCACCACTTGGGCCAATCACACAAGAGTGTGACTTGAGTTACCAAGGTAACTCAGTCCAGGGTGCCTAAACTCCCTCCCACACCCCCTGTGGTACCCAGACAGAGTGGCACCACTTTTGGAGGCTTCTGTGGAGAAGCCCGCCAAAAAGTGGAACAAAGGGCTCAACTTGGGTTGGAGTCACAGAAGCGAACACAAACGCCATTTTAGAACCGAGTTCTGGCAAAAAATACCAACCGGAGAATTAATATTAAATAAATAAACCGGCGGTATGTTCGAGGCCATAGGAATTAAATAATTAAAGTTGGTAGCCTCGAACAATGGGAAAATCCCATAGGAAAATATTTGCCGTCGAATATAAAAAGTAGTATCCACTGCCACCAGCCAAAACTCAATCAGGGGGGGCGGAGACGTGCCCCCTCGACTAACAGACCCCGGGGCAATCAAATTGCCCCGGCCAGTACGTCCACAGTATGATGGTTTGTACTGGTTCTGTTCAGAATTTGAGATTAGTAAAGCCAATGGTGACTTTACATGCCCTGGGAGACAGTAGTCAGTCCCAGGGTATGGAGTCTACACTGGGGGTCACTATGACACCCCTGTGTTACTGCACTGACGGTGCTGTGTAACACATATCACAAAAACACATGAAGCCCTATGGAGTAAAAGACCCCATAGCCCATTAAACACATCTAGAGTCAAAGAAACACACTCAAATCATGCCCAAGAGTGAGGGTAAAAGAGTCTCACTCTTGGCAGGAGAAAAAAATAAACCCCAAAAATCCAGCAAAGCTGCTGGGGGACTCACTAGGTTAGGAAATTCAGCCTAAACAGAGAATTCTCCCTAACACAGGTGGACAATGGTGCATGTACTTGGGCAAATTATAGCAGTGTCTGGCAAATGCCTATCTAATACATACACACAAGCCACAACTATTCGCTTTGACAATGCTTGTTTTAGCAGGCTGCAATGAAGGGCATGCATACTGTTTATAAATCAAATGACTGAAAGCAGACCTGGTTTTATTACACCAGTAGCTCGTTTACAGCACCAATTAACCCATTACATCTCAGAAGACTGCATTGAAAAAACTCTGGCAATCACTTCAAGTCCAACGTTTGATTTCAAGGCTTGTTCGAGCCAGCTCAGAGATCCCAAGAGGGTGTGTTTTGGGCTGGGAGGGGCAGGATTTGTGTGGGGATGGCCATGGGGTTTAGCATGGCCATGGGCAGTCAATGGGTGGGTAAATAACCAAACACCTACAAGCTTTGCGTCCCTCCTCTTATACCATCTGTGGTGTTAACACATCACTACATCCAAGTTTAGTGTAAGCTCCTTTCAGCCAGTGCGGACTTAACACATTTAAATGATTTACATCCAACAATATTATGAGTTGCTATATATTAGAATATTTGAGCTATAGTGCCCTGTGCATGTTGCACGAAAGCGTACGATTATGCCAGACACTCATACCTGATTGTGAACTTGCAAAGAAGTGACAGGAAGCAGAACATTAGATGCACGTCATTAATAGGCTACCAATATGCATCATAAAGCTTCCCAGCAGAGCCCTGGCATGGGGACCCAGAATGAAAATGCTGACCGCTGAATGGCTGTCGGATCCTGTTAGCGCCCAGTGAGGAAGCGGACTCGTTCCCATTGTGTGCTCCTGACTGGCATTGGAAGAGAAACACTCTCGGACATCATGCAGCTTAGTATCGGGAGAGCCACCGGGGTGTTGGCCTGAAATGCGTGCTCTCTTCAGCCAGGGGTAAGTGCAAACATAGTGTACATTCAAACCTTTTTTCAAGGGCAATCAAAAGATTGTACTTTTTTTGTTAACAACAATCTATGAACGAATCGAAAAGACAATGGGATAGCTTGTTGGCTAATGTGAGCAACATACTAAATGTTGATTTAACCATCTTGTTTACTTTGTAATGTTAAGTTGGAAGCGAACTCTTCGTCCGCGTCACTCGTTTTATAGTACTTTCAATGCATGCAAAGTCCATTTTGTAAGTTCATCGAACAATGTACTGTAGAAAGCATACTTCCTTCCCTTTCCTAAAATCAAAGAAAATCGTTTTTAAACTACCAGCTGAAGTATGCTTTTCAGATGCTCTTGCTTGGGAGGGCAGAGTGGATTGCATACGAGTTCCTTGATGTGCATATTTCAGTTATTATGTATCAGTCAGTTATAAAGTGCCCATTGCAGGCAAGCTGCCTAGCAGTGCCAGACCAAGGCAAGAGGAAGCACAGGGACGCCGAGAGCATGGAAAGGAGGGAGTAATACTCGTTCAAGCAATTAAACAACACATTCCACATTAAGTAACGGCTGGGCGCAAGTCAACATCACTCGGGCGTGGCATGAGTCTGTATTTGCGCGGCATTCGGATCATGTTTAACAATTGAACGACAATATGAATGTGGGCTTTCAGAGCTCCATCGAATTGGAGGTGGGTTTCTTTAGTGCCATTTTTTTGTGAGAGATTGTTGCAGGGTAACCAGTGGACTCATATGCAGGCAGACTGATAACATAACCTGGGAGTGAGAAACCAATACAGAGAGCATTGGGTGAGTGTTTGCAATAAAAGGCTGTGAGATTTTATTGCACAATTATGGTCATAATAAACCATAATCATAAAACAGTAACCATGATATGATGTAATTTTGGGCATCGGGTCCCAGGTTACCCCCTGGATCGCTTGGGTCCCTGTGCAGGGACCACAAACTGATTCTGGTCTTCTGCTGCAAAAGCAGCTCCATATATTGGACCCAGGGCTGCCCCTGGGTCTTTCTTGTGCCTGTGTGGGCCGGCTGATGCCTACGGCAATTGCACCATTTGGTGCCTGACACTGTTGTTCCTGTCTACTTCCTGCCCCTTCCTGTCACTGATGCTTAGCACCCCTTGGGGGGGGGGGGGGAGGGCAAGGCGTTGTTTAACACCTCGCCCTTCCTTCTTATCTTCCAGGGCCTGCGACTGCGTGTCGTCTTGTAGTTGTAGTGGGGGAGATGGAGGAGCACTGCCCCCCCCTTTGTTGGGCTGTTGCTCGTCCCTCTCCCCTGCCTGGCTGCCATGGGGCACAGGTTACCCAGCCTCGCCTGGTGTCTGTGGCTTTGCCCAGTTTGATGCACACGATTGACAAAGTCTGACCCAGTGTCTTTAGGATTTTAGGTCTGCAAAGAGAGTGCATTCACTTCACCAGCCTACTGCAGGTACATATTTAGAGGGGTCCTAGCTGCTTGAACAAGTATGAGGTGTGCATCTTATCAAAAGCTTAGTTCAAATAACACCCATTCTTTAAGAGCAAATTGAGCTGTTTAAGCAGACGAGAGCATTGACAAACATGCATTGGAAGTCGTATTTTGTTTACTTGCTGCTTGATACATGAACGTGTTTTCCAATTCACTGCAGTGTTACATTGTGTTGTGCTGTTGTTGCTTATGGCTGGCTTTGTTTTGTGTTGTCAAAGTACATTCAACTAAAATCTCTATACGCAAGTGCTGCCAATAGCCGATCAAATTGTGCAGTCTTTTCTTTATTATCATTCCACTTTTTGTTACTATGCCTTTCTTTAATGTCCGTTCCCACTCTCTAGTCGCCAAAGTGGGTTTTAATCTTACTGACGTTTGCCCCATGATCCTTATCCTCCCCTCCAACTGCACAGGCTGGCCCTTGCTCTCTGAGATAGGCAACCGCCTGCAAATGCCTGTCAGTGCTGTGTGCTATCCTTCTGCTTCCTGTGAACCATAATGAGGAATCTTGCTGAAATGTGTTTGTGTGTGTGTCTGTGTGCATATACACATATTCAATGAAAAATGTTGTTAAAGGGATGTTATGGTAACAAGTAAAACTGAAACCCCCCCCAGAAATTCACCAGTTATGGTAAGCTAAGCAACCATAACTCACGCCACCATGAGGCACTGCTAAGACTAAAACCCAGGACATCAAAGATAACATCACAAATGCCATCAATGACATCACTGATGACATCACATGAAATTCATTTTGATGAAAAGTCCCTACAAGGGGTTGTGTTTATAATGTTGGTAATAAGATGTCACGGGTGATCAGGAGACCTCTCATGAACTACTTAATCTTTTAACGAATGTACTCATCTAAACAAAACATTATATTGGAGTGTTGTTACTACAGGAACCTAATCATAACTAGACGAAGGCAATGCACCATAGAAGTATACTATTTATAATATTTTAATTTTGGATAGTAAAATAATGAATGCTACCATATCAGAGTTTGGAGTAATGTTAAACATGTAATAACTAGCTAACAATTCAAGACTTATTACACGCTTGTCCGCATGTTCTACTGATCTACGAATTTTCAAGCTCAAAATGTACCCTTGCACTGCTCCTACACCTAGTCTTACTCCTTACTCATTGACAGTCTTGTACAGTGCACATACTTGGAAGAATATTAGCAAAACTGCTATTTATCTTAAAAATGTCATCAGCTATTGTCACCCCTCTTCCCCAAGAGCCACCAACACCAGCTGGAGAACCTACACAACAAAACAAGCATAGTACTTCCATAAAGAGTAAGAAGATGATGTAGAGAAAGTGCCTACCTCTAGCACTCAGAGAGAATCATGGGTGTGGCAGTTCTTTACCACTGTTGGAAATGTACCAAAGGCTAAAGCAACTAAAGTGAAATACCCTGAGTGCAACGTTGTACTCGGTCGCAGACTACCTGGACAGTACTCCTACTGTACCACCTCCATGCACCGCCACACCCAATCCAACCACCTCAATGCTCTGTGATAGGCTGTTCCTTTCTTAGCAAGTAGCAGGCTGTCTTCTTCCACCTCATCATCCTCAACCTGTTCTGTAACCACACAGCCTACTTCTGTGGGACACACAATCCCACCAGCTACCTTGCCAGCAATAAAAGAGGCCGTTGATCCACATCTTTCTGAAAAAGCTTGTCCACGCTCGTCAAATGGTAACAAAGTTATAAGCCATCTAAAAATGTTAAGACCCCTCCTGCTAATTTAGCCCCCTCTTGACAAAATCCCGCCAAACTTTGCAAAAACATTTCTATCTAGATCCAAAATCTTTTTGCAAACATTTGTGCAGATTCCTCAAATGGCATCACATTTATAAGCCTTTACAATATTTTGGGACCCCCACCCCTCTAATTTAGTTCCCTCTTGACAAAACAGTACCACAATTTCCAAAACCATTCGGAATAAGGTAGAAAGAAATTCCAAAATTTCATGCAGTTTCATTGAGTGGTGCCAAAGATATAAGCCATCCTCCAAAAACTGCTTTTCACCAACCCTGTAATGCACAAATAAGAATAGATGCCCCCCGAACATCTTAGATGTTCACGGACATCACAGGACTTCCCCGGACTGTTCACGGACATCCAAGAAGAAAAACGCATGTTTTTTGTCTTATTATGGCCATATCCCATCGCATCCGCATCACCCCTCTCCTCCCCAGAGATTATTTCATTAGTTTGACAAGTGCAATGTTGTGTTTTTAATATGGTCTCAATGCAATGTCTGTGGGAATGACATCAACTTATGATTACTGACCTATATCGTAGGGCCAGATTTATGAAAGTGATTTAAATTGTGAGCAGATCTTCGTGAATGTTATGGACTGTGGCAATGCCAGCATACATCATGGGTGCAGTATTATTAATGTGATATACATGGCAATGCCCCTGTGCATCATGCACAATGCCAGCAAAGCCCAAAGGTACAGTCATGTGCATCACAATACACCCTCATATTTACCCAATCCATTGACACAGTGACATCTAGTACCCATCTAAATAATCATGCTCCTCAACAGATCTACCCTTCATCCACAGAATCATGTTTATCAACCCATCCATCCTCCATCCACACAATCAACCTCCTCCATTGAACCCTATATCAATAAATCCATAAACATAAACACCAATTGCCAGACCTACTGATTTTGACAATGCTGGTTTCTAAGGATCTTGCCCAAAGTTTCCTCTCCAAAGTGGCTCTTAGTGTTCTTGATGGAATGAATTTCCTGGTCCTACTTGACTGGTACAGAAGATCCTTGGCAAATATGGTCAATGCCGTACACGTAGTCTTTTCAATGAAATGCTGCATTTCCCTGGGATCCATTATACGGCTACTAAACCTATGGTTGCATGGTCTCTGAATTTAAGGCCCTGTGTTTATCTGGCAGTTTTATTCTGGAAGGATTGCAGTTCGAGAATCATTCTTTTAAGTAGATGTATGTGTAAATGCTGCATAATCGGTTCTTGATAGGACCAACTGCCCTCATTGCTTCCTGGGTATGCTAAATGCGCAATACAGCAGCAATGTGTTAGATGAGGCTAATTCTCAACTCTACTTCATCAGTGCCTTTATTGACCTATGGATTGGAAGTTAGCCTAGCATCAAAGATTAACCCTAGTTTCTGTGCATCGTTCCCTGGAGTCCTTGATAGACTAGGGCTATTTGACAATTACAAAGGTACAGAAACAAGGGTAGGTGTACCAAATTATAGTATTTCAGTTTTGGATGCATTTAGATAAAACTTGTTAACAGGCATCCAGTCCGTTTTTGAATGCTGTCAAGGGAGGTCATGATAGTAAGCGTGTCCTCTGCCTTATTGTCCATCTCAAAATCTACGCACATACTTATATAATATGGACATGGTTCAAAGAATAGTGGGAATATGTCAATGACATCCGCTAAAGCTCTAATTTCTATATTGGAAAGCGCACATCTTTGACACGGTTGAATTATCAGGATTAAGGGTAATTTGTTTCCTTGGGTTCAATAGTGCACTTGAAGCCACTGGCATGAATTCTAAATGTAAGTTCTC
Source organism: Ambystoma mexicanum (assembly GCF_040938575.1). NCBI lineage: Eukaryota > Metazoa > Chordata > Amphibia > Caudata > Ambystomatidae > Ambystoma > Ambystoma mexicanum. Next base: position 815,756,386 of record NC_090934.1, on the reverse strand, counting down.
ATGCCAATTTAAGTTGTACCATGATCATTTGAGTTTTCTGCTCTACAATGCCAACACTGCTAGTTCCTTGTTGGACCATATGTTTATATTTTATATGTTTTTTTCCAACTTAAATTTTATTAATTTTGACATTGGATGTGAACATACAGGTGGGTATATATTATGCATTAACAGCTATATCAAGAAATTGTTCCGGTCCACCTTAACAATACTTAACAACATTGACGTTTTTCGCTCCAATAAGAGGAAAGTGGAAGCCCTGCCCCCCTCCCCCACCCTCCTTCCCGGTTCTCGAGTCTCCTTTGTTCGTGGCATTGCTGTGCTGAATCGTAGTGGGCCGTGTGACGTTCATCTTTAATCGTCCCTAGGTCATAGATCTCCAGTATGGTCTGTGACAGGCATGGGTTGCTGGCAGTGAGTCGTTCGGCGTTCTGCCAATGTTGACGTAGGTTGGGTGCTAATTTCTTTGCTGCGTTGAGTCATCCGTGGCTGGGCGTGTGATATATTGTTCAGTAAAGTCATACCAGGCTTCCTCTTGTCGTGTGGCCTTGTCATGCAGTATTGCCGTTAATCTTTCCATTGTATAAATGTTTGTGGCGATCTGTATCCAGTCCTTTTTATCAGGTAGGCATGTGGATTTCCACTTTATAACGAGGGCTGCTCTCGCCGCGAGTAACAGGGGGGATACTAGACCTTTTACCCTAATCAGTTCGTCATTATCTTCTTCGAGGCCAAAAAGAATCAGGAGGGGTGACAATTCCCTCTCTATGCCATCCAGCTGTTTGATCCTTCCCAGGACTTTTTGCCAATAGATGCAGACTTTGGGGCAGTTCCACCATATGTGCCAGTAGTCGGCATCCATACCACATTGTCGCCAGCATCTGGGGCTGGAGGTCTGGAACATTTTGGACAGCCTGTATGAGTCGTACTGCCATCTGTGGAGCAATTTTATAGCGTGTAATTTGTACTGAGCTGCGATTGATATTTTGGATGGCGCCTCACAAATTTTGTCCCAAGACTGCTGGTCAAACTCTCTGCCAAAGTCTCTTTCCCGTCTTGCCTTGAGATGGAGGCTCGGAGCGTCGTCTTTAGTGGTTAGAGCCCTGTACATTCGCGCTATGAGGCCTTTGGAGGTGTTGGTCGTGTCTAGGATCGTCTCGAAGGGCGTTAGTTCTCTCTGTGTGGTGGCCTTCCATTCCCTTCTGGATAGTACGCCTTTCAGTCGCAAGTACAAGACTGGTATTGGGTGAATTTGGAGGGCTTCCTCTAGTTCCGTAATTGAGATGAATTTCCCTTTTCTCCACAGCTGACCAACTCTCTCGAGGCCGGCATCGAACCAAGTTTGGTATCTAGCATGTTCTGGGATTTCTTCTCTGATCCCGGGGGACCAGAGATGGCTCAGGGGCGAAGGCCACGTGGTGACTCCCAACATCGCTTTCTCCTTCTTCCATATGTTCCACATTGTGCCCAATATTGGGTGGTTGCGCAATCTTCTCGTGAGTTTCGGTCTGGGGACCCATAGCCATTCTGCCAGAGTTACGGTGGCTAGAATGTTGTTGTCCAGTTGGACCCATTGGCGGTCCTTCCTATCTCACAAGTGTGGGATCAGAATTCTGAATTGTGTGGCTTAATGATAGCATTCTGTGGCCGGTAAGCCCACTCCCCCTAGGTCCTTTGGTAATATTAAAACATCGTAGGGGATTCTGGGTTTCTTTCCATTCCACAGAAATTCTAGTCTGGCCTTTTTAACATGTCTGAAGAAATGTTCAGGGATTGTGATGGGCAAGATCTGAAAGGGGTATAGGAACCGTGTAAGGATCACCATTTGATTGCATTTAGGCGTCCCATCGAGGAGATTGTCAGTGGTTTCCATTTCGTGAGATCAGCCTTGAGGGCTTCGAGAAGCAGAGGGAAATTTGCTTCATAGAGGTTGTCGAGGTGGTGCGTTAAATTGATCCCCAAATATCTCAGTGTTGGGCCTCCGATGATCAGCCCGAGGTGCTCGAGGGCTATTTGGTGTTCTGGAGATGGATCATGGAGTGGGAAAAGAATGGATTTGGCTTTAATTTTGAAGCCTGAGAGTGTTCCATATTCCTCTATCAGATGGATCGCTCGTGGGATGGAAGACGTTGGGTTTGACACATGGAGCAGAATGTCATCTGCATGCAAGGCTAGCTTATATTCTTTGCCGTTCACCTGAATCCCTTCCACTGCAGGATCTGCTCGAAGCATTACGGCGAGAGGCTCCAGGGACAGCTTGAAAAGTATTGCCAAAAGGAGGCAACCTTGTCTCGTACCCCTGCTGAGAGGGAACCAGCGGGAGAATTGGGAGTTCACCATCACTGATGAGCTTGGGGTTGTATAGACAGCTCTGATCCCTCGATGGAGTGTGGGACCAAGGCCTATCTTCTTTAGCGTGGCATCCAAGAAATGCCATTCAACTCTGTCGAACGCCTTCTCGGCATCAATTGAGAATAACACTGGCTTGTTCAACAATGTTTGGGCCTCGTGGATTAAGTGCAGGGTTTTCTGGGTGGAGTCTGCGCCTTGTCTGCCTAGGATGAAACCCACTTGGTCGTTGTGGATTATTGCGGGCATGTGTGACTCCAGTCTTGCAGTAAGGATTCCCATATAAATTTTGCCATCGATATTTAGAAGGGATATTGGGCGGAAGGAGGCGCACAGCTTTGGATCCTTACCCTCCTTGGGGGTGACTGTTATCAGTGCTTCAGAGAAGGATTCGGGCGGCACACCGGATTGAAGGATGTTGTTGAATAGGTCAACCATGAATGGGAGAAGAGCATCTTTGAAGGTCTTATAGAACCCCGCTGTGTACACGTTGTTCCCGGGGGCTTTCCCTGTCGGAAGTCTTTTGATTGCTTCTTCAATTTCTTCTCCTGTGATGGGAGCTTCCAAGGTTTGAGCTGTATCGGACTGGAGAGTGGGCAAGGATATTTTGTCCATATAATCTGTTATCGCTTCTGGATGCGGGGCAGCGTGTGACGTGTATATCTCCTCGTAGAAGTTGGCAAAGGCTTCAGGAACACTGGGGGGATATGGGTCGCAGGGATTTCCTACGTTTTGGATCGTGGGCACCCACCACTCTTGGCGGTGACCGCAGAGTCTTGCGGCTAGTAGGGCGCCTGCTTTGTCCCCATGTTCGTAGTGCCTCTGCTTCAGGCATTGAAGCTTGCACGCGATGCTACCCGCCTCCAGTTGTCGTAGTTCCTCCCTCATGTCGTTGGCCTCCTTAATCTTTTGTGGTCTATCTTGGTCAGCTGACTGTGCCATGAGGTCAAGTTGGGTAATTTCATTTCGGAGCCTATTTACTATCAGTTGGCGTTCTCTTTTTTTCGCTGGTCCCTCTTTAATAAGTAGCCCTCTCCAGGTAGCCTTGCCAGCTTCCCAAACTGTGTTCATGGAAGTTTTGCCTGTGTTATTAAGCTCAAAGTATTGGGTGATGCCCTGCTCAAGTTGTTCCTGAAAAATTGGGTCCTTAAAGAGAGTCTCGTTGCAACGCCATTTGGAGCTCCTTCGAGGGAGGGCCATTTGATCAAGGATGACCGTGACCATATCGTGGTCTGACCATGAGACGGGGGTTATGGAGGCTTCAGTCATCGCCGTGGTGAGGTCTGCGGTTAGGTATATATAGTCTATTCTGGAAAAGGTTGCATGCAGTGCTGAGAAGAAAGTAAAGCCAGTTTGGTTGGGGTTCCTATGTCTCCACGCATCGGTGAGATTGTAGGCATCCATCATGTCTGCAGCCGGTGGGCGTCTGATGCCCGCTGGAGGGACCGTAATGGTGTGACCTGATTGTCTATCCTGATTCGGATCCATCCACGTGTTCAGATCACCCCCCAGTATTACATCGCCCTCTGCCTCGAGCATGACTTTTGGGATTATCCGCTGCAGGAATCTAGCTTGACCTGTATTGGGGTCGTACACTGACGCAAGGGTGATGACTGTGCCTTGTATCCTGCCCACTAGGACTAGTGCTCTGCCACTGACGTCCATCCAGGACTTCAAGAGTTCAAATTGGATTATTTTATTGACTAATATGCCGACTCCCGCTTTCTTCGGTGGGCCGGAGCCCCAGTATTCTGAGCCTAGTTTAGCGTATAAAACCTTCCTCTCTTCTCCCTTGCTGTATCGGGTTTCTTGTAAAAAGAGTATATCTAGTTTGGCTCTCTTGAACTCTCTTGTTACCAGTGATCTTTTGGTGGGGGAGTTAAGTCCCTTAACATTCAGCGTGCTAATTTTGAGTATGCCCTGCTTGTCACTTAATTCGTTATGATTATGGGTCATTGATATGTTCGTAGAAATCGGTCGCAATGTCACGCTGCCCATTGCATGGAATTGCCATGATGGAAGTAGTATAGTAGCTGCCCCTACTTAATGGAGGCTTTAAGTCTTGGTGTGCCCTTCCCCCCCCTTCCCCCTCTGGGTATTAAACCTCATACCCATTGTCCACAGATTCCGCTGTCCACCCCTCATTTTCCTCATGGGGGTCTGTGTCCCTGATTGATGGCGTCCGATTTGGACCAGATGCATGCAGCCGGTTTACTGTCGGAACACCAGTGAGGGTCGTAACCGCACAACCCCAACCACAGCTATCATCTATGTAACTTTCTGAGCCCCCCCCCCCCCCTTTTTCATTTCTTTTCCATTTTGCTCCCAACAACATATTAACAAAACAATGATAACTGTTACCGTGAACTTGATTAGTGCATCAACATGTGTAGTTTCAAGATTCAACCCCACCAGTTGTTCGTCTCTGCGCTTCAGATGGCGGTCTCATCATGTGCCAGAAAAGACCAGGCGACTGGACTAAGTTCCGAAATGCTGGTGGATGCTGGACAATGGTGTCAGGTCGTGCTTTGCCGCGATGGAGGACCACCTAATGTTGTTTCATGTGTTGCTGTCTGGTGTGTCATTGGGCTGTCTGTACTTTCTTGATCCCTTGACTTTTTTTCCTTCTCGGGCCTTGTGGTCCCCATCTCGCTCTGGTTTGTGATGGTTCCTCTTGTATACCCTGGCTTGGGGCATTTCCGAGAATGTCTGCGATGCACTCACGGATTTCTTCTTCAGAGCGGAGGCCCGAATCCCTCCGCGTCCCATCCTCAGCCGAGGGCAGGAGCGGGAAGTGGGAGGGGCTCCTCCCCCGTGAGCGGTCCCACGGAAGTCACTCCCGGTTGAGGTGAGGCCCCGTCAGGGGGTCGGGCTCAGGGAACATTCCGAGAGGGGCGCGGGGGGGCACCTACCGGCTCCGCTGCAATGCTTCCTCCTCTGCAGCACCGGGCCCCCGACACTGCCCAGGCAGGGAGACTGGGTAGTGCAAGGGCCTCCCCATCGCGCACCCGTCAGCAACCATAAGATCCACGGTGCGGGCGGGGAGACTCCGACTGCTCTGGGGGACCGCGGCAAGGTTTGCGTTCCACACGCGCGGGCGGTGGGAGGGGCCGGGTACTCCAGGGCCCGCTTCCGCGCTGCCGAGTCTTCACCCGCTGCGTGTGTGCTCGTGGAGGGGAGGCTCATGCTGTGGGTCTTTTCTCCGCACTAGAGTCACCGTTTTCCGCCAAAACTTCGATCTCCTGGTGGAGGACCGGTTCACGGAGCATGGGGCACCAAGTCTGCATGCGGGGGGGGTCAAAAGTGGGGGCTCAGGTCACTTTTGGAGCCTGTGTGTCGGAGCTCACACGGAGGTGCTGCTCATCCGTGCGCCCCATGGTGGCCAGTTTATATTTTATGTTTATTTTATGTTTTTATGTTCCATTCAGGAGCTGCAATGTCCAATGTAATCCACCTGATTATAAGTCGGCAAATTTGGTGTGGCTCTGGTGTTATGTAGATGGATTGTCGGTGTATTAAAGGTCTTAACAAAGTTAGGTTGCATGATTCTTTGTCTAAGGGGAACCAGTAGTGAATAAATGTCCAATTCTATTTTACATGGTTCAGTTGTTATTGACATTGAAGAGAAAGGTGTTGCTAGTTTTACCAGAAAAATTCAACCTGTTTTTGGGCACTGTGATGAATCCTGCGGAGTCATCACTAAAGCCCAACCTAAAGTCTCATCCCATGTTGCCAAGGGAAGGCAGTGGCTACCTGATCCCAACCCTGGGGGTGGTATCAGGAGGGAGGATCACCTGTGGGGAGATGGCTGTCAGGGGGAAGTGTTGACTCCTTTAGGAGAGATGCAGTATTCATCCTTTGTTGAGGAGGAGAATCCTATAAATCCCAAATATCTAATGGTATGCTGTTTGTTCAATTCCCTCTCATGAAACTACTCAAAGAGAATGCTATAAAAAGTCATCCAACCAGCATAAGGTGTACACCCTAGGAGTTCAGAACATAACTATGACATCCTCTAACTGTCATGATACTGTCTTAAATCGAGGTCCTAACACCAATGTGAGAACACAAACATGTTTTACAACATTTTGACAACTCTTTGTTTACAAAACAATCTAGACTAACTAAAGATCCAAGGACCAAAGTCACTATGGACTTCAAGATCCATACTGCCTGTAGTACTGGGATGAGGTGAGGCATTCAGATTTGGTAAGTATCCAGTGTGCCATTGACCAGAATATGTGGTCTAGTTGTGAAGGAAAACACCTGAGGGGGACATTTAAATTGTGAAATGAATTACAGCTAAGGAGAGGTGTGGATGGTGTAGCTGAAGCAGGCCGGAGAACTGAGGTCACAGTGAAAGCAACATGAAGTCCAGCTGATGCCAATTTGAGAAGGGAAGCGGTGTGACAGTGCAGAAAGCGTGCAGTGAGAAGCGGCATCAGAGAGGGAAGGCCAGCTGAAGGAGACATGATCTCATTCAAGCTAGTCACGGTGCAGTGTGCAAGTAGAAGCAGAGGATCAACAGAGCTACCAAAGCTCTGGAGATGAAAAAAACAATCTGCTGAAGTTACACGGATACTGTCAGCATAGCGCTCAGGACACAGAAGGTCCGCTGCATCAGCTAACGAAGAAACTGAGATGCCGATAAAAAGACCAGTGAGTTGGCCTAAACACAACGGTGACCCAGGGGCACTCCAAGAAGACCATTTGTTAAGAAATGTCAATTCTGAATATCCCGGAAAAAGAAAGTACTACAAGAGCGACCAGGGCGTAATTGCCCTTTCATGGAACACCAATTGAGGGAAACCTATAATCTGCATTGCCAACTGCTACTATTTCTTTCTGTAAAGAAATAGTGCAGAAGCAAATAGGACACAATTCCTATTTTGTAGGAAACACCAATTGGAGGAAACCTGTAACCCATATTGCCAAGAGTCAAGAGAATATAAAAAGAGGCAGCCATTGTCCAACCCTCCTCACATGGGATATTGGTGTGGAGAATCTTGCAACAAATATTGCCACTGAGCACAATTGTAGTTGTAGGAGTTTTTATCCTGGCAAGCGACTAAACCAGGAAAGGGATCAATAGTAGTTAGTCCTGGCAGGCGTGTGGACCAGGAAAGAAGATGTTTTGAAACAATGTGTTTGTGACAAAAGGTTTGGTAGAAATAAAGTTTTACCACTATTATCATTTTGATAAACTGTTAACAAGAAGAAATTGTTATGCTATCCTGACAAATGTATTCACTTGTTAGAAAAAGTATGATATGCTAATAATTTCGTAATATCCTGAAGAGAACCGTTTCCTTTTTTTATGAACTTTGTTTTGTGAGAAAGATATTTGCCTTACCAAAGAGAGGATATGGTAGAAGATGATGTTTTTTTGCTTTTTGGAACAAGTTTTAATTAAAGAGATATTTACTTTATCCAAGGGAAGGTTGTATTGGGAGTAAAAGAACTTTTGTATTGAATTGAATGGAACTTTGTTGAATCAGAACTTTGCCCCGCGTATTCGTGCATTGCGCCAGGGGAAGGCAACACAGCCCTGGCCACAAGGAGTACTCTAAAACTTATAAGTTTGAACTTTAACATAGTGGTGTAGACTTGAAGACATCCAAATATTCCTTGTGTTATTTTGTTGTATGTATTAGTTGAGGGTCAGAGACCTTTTTGATAATAGGTTATCCTTCTTTAGTTTAGTTTGCTAGGTAGGCACATCCTTGTTATGATAGGGAAAGATATGCATTTATTCTCCAGCATGGGGTCTGGCATGGATTCACATGCTCATGAATATTCCCCGTCGTCAGGCTGGGAATCCTCGGTAAAGAAAAAACCAGTATCAGTTTCGTTTCTGATCTGTCTTTCGTAGTAGTAACCAATCACTGATCTCTGCGTCATACTGACCACAGCCAATGACTGCCCTCTACCTAAGCCCCGCCTCTGGCAGCCATCTTCAGATTTTTACCGCACGTTCAAGTGTTGGGATCCTCGTGCTATTGCTCTCGAGCGTTAGGGCTATTTTTTCACGTTTTTTCTCAAAAACTTCGATTTTTCGGTCAAAAAGAGCCTCAAGCTCCACCGTTTCTTCATCCGATCAACGGGGACCCGTGTCGGATTCGTCTACGCCCCTCAAGGGTGAAGATTTCGTCGAGCCACGCTTTTGGAGGACTCCAGAAGTTTCGCAGGCCCATCTCGGAGATGGCCCAGGAGAAGGGAAGCTCGCCGTCCGGAAAGCTGTTCAGGGTCTGCCCTGGATGCCAGCTTCAGAATGTCTTTAAGGAGGACAAACACTCCTTTTGTCTTTACTGCCTACATGAGGACAAAACGCACGTGGAGAAGGACTGTGCGTTTTGTGGCAATATGTCGGAGCGGTCCATGAAGGACCGCCATCAACGTCTCGCCAACTGGCTGGAAGGGAAGAGCCCGTCGGGCGAGAAGAAGAAGAAGAAATCCGAGCGGTCTTCCGACGGGGGTCCAACACAAGGCCAAGCACCGCGAGTCCGCTGGCACCGGGAGTGCCGAACGGTCGGGCTCTACGGGCGCCAGGCAGGGCGCATCCTCCCCGGCACCATCAACCACGAGCCAACGCTCTGGTTCGGGTAAGAGGAAGGCCGAGCACCCGGCGAAGCTCCTGGAGAGGCCCCGGTCGAGCTCGAAGGCCCCATCGGAGGGAGAGAGAGGCAGTGTCCCTCCCTCCAAGGAGAAGGCGGTGAGCGCACCTAAGGTGGTGAAAGCCTTAATCCATCCGGCCAAGGCCTCTATCGAGACAGTCGCGGCGGCCCTGGCTCAGCCTGTGGAGGCTACACCAGTGGTGGCGACCTCGGGGCTCAGAGTCTCCCTGCCACCGCGGAGGGAGTCCTCTTTTATGCCCATCGACAGGACCCCCGTGAAACCTCCGACGGAGAAGAAAAATGGGGGGCAGGAGGTCGTCGTGGATTCGGCCTCAACCTCTGAGGAAGAGCTGATCGAAGTCTTAAGCCACGGCGTTGGCGTGGAAGAAGACCAGCCCGTCGGGAGGGATCCCGACGTAGGAGACGACGATAACGTCGAGGGTGCCGACGGGGCCCATACCGCCCGTCGGACTCCCCTCAACCAGCGCCGCAAGACAACTCGGCGGCCATTTTGTTGGCTATACAGTCCTTATGCTCGGAGATAAGGACGAGACTGCCGTTACCACCAGCGGAGGAACCGCTCCCGACGGGGGACCCGGAGCCAGGCCCTTCTGTGAGCCCTCCCCCTAAGAGAAGAAGGATTCATCCTCCACCTCCTTTTCAGCCATCGCGCCCTGTTCAGCCCTCCTCCCCGTCCACGACTCGTGGGGATGATACGGGGACTGACACGGCCGCGACGGGTACGGACGACGAGGTTTATGAAGAGGATCTGCCGTCGTCACCTCCCACCCGGGCTTCCCCGCCCAACGAGATTGGATCGTTTCACTCCATGATCGCCAGGGCATCCGAGCTCTTCCAGCTCTGCCCGGAAGAGAAGAAGAAGGAAGGTTTCCTTTATCAACGGCGCGATGCCAAGAGGAAGACGGTCCTCTCCGTGCCTCTACTGGACGATATTTGGGAACCCATCCACGACGCCGGCTAGAAGGGATCGGTACGAGAAGAAGTACCGGGTCCCGGATGCGGCCCCCTTGTGCCTCCGGGCACAGCCGACCCCGGACTCCGTCGTCTCCGCGGCGGCCAGGAAGAAAGCGGGGGGGGGGTGCGGCCTCTACATCGACTTCCCCGCCGGACAGCGAGGGAAAGAAATTGGATACGATGGGACGCAGGGTCATCTCATCTGCAGCGACGACGATTAAGGCGGCCAACGCCTTGGCTATCGTAGCCCGCTACGACAGGGAGCTGTGGTACAAACTGCCCCCCCTGCTGGACTTCCTACCGGACGACAAGAGGGCGGATGCCCTAGAGATCTTGCAGGAAGGAGAGGTGGCGTCGGACCACGCCATTACGATTGCGACGGACATCGCTGACACTGGATTTCGCCAGTTGGGCAACGGCGTGTGCCTTGGGCGGCGTGGATGGCTCAAGGCTACTGACTTCCGTCAAGACGTGCAGACCAGAGTCTTGGACATGCCGTTCGATGGAAACAACCTGTTTGGGAAAACAGTGGACGATTCCCTTCAAGCCATCAAAGCAGACACGGAGACGGCCCGGGCTCTTGGGGTTCTCCAACAACGGCGGCCGCCCTTTCGGAGCGGCGGAGGCAAACAGGGTGCCTCCAAAGGTTCCGGCGGCGGATTTTCCACCTACCATCAAGCGGCCCGTTCATCGTCGCAGGAAGCTTACAGGGGACAAGGCAAATCAGGCGGACCCCGCCGTCGTCGCCAAGGAGGTCAAGGCGGCAAAGCCTCGTCGAAGCAGGACTGAACTGGCCGTGGGGTCGGGCCCCCACCGAAGCACCCCAGTGGGAGGCCGGCTGGCGAGCTTCGTCAGCGTGTGTGAGTCCATCTCCACCGACCGTTGGGTGCTGGACGCCCTAGCCCAGGGTCACGCGCTCGAGTTTCAAAAAAGGTGCCCGCGCGTCCCCCCTGTGGCCAGGAAAGAACATCACGTCCCTCAACTTCTCTTGGAGGTAAAGGCAATGCTCAGGAAGGGCGCCATCGAGCTCGTCCCAAAGAGGCTTCGGGGCTCCGGAGTTTACTCAAGATACTTCCTCGTGAAGAAGAAGACGGGAGGATGGCATCCCATCCTGGACCTACGACGACTGAACAAATTCATCAAGGCACAGAAGTTCCGGATGGTCACCCTCCAACACGTCCTGGGTCAGCTGGAGGAGGGCGATTTCCTGTCGTCGTTGGATTTGGAGGTTGCCTACTTCCATATTCCCATCCTAAAGGGACACCGAAAGTTTCTCAGGTTCGTGGTCCAAGGGCGTCACTATCAGTTCAGAGCCCTTCCCTTCGAACTAAGGTCGGCACCCAGGGTGTTCACCAAGTGCCTCGCACCGGTGGGGGCGCAGCTGCGCCGAGAGGGGATCCACGTCTACCCCTACCTGGACGACTGGCTCATCTGAGCCAAGACGAGGGAGCTCGCCGTGGAGCACACGGCAAGGACCGTCCAACTTCTCACGGACCTGGGATTCTCCATAAATTACGCCAAGTCCCACCTGGTGCCCGCGCAAGACGCACTGTTTCTGGGAGCGAAGCTCGACACAGTGTCGCTTCTGGCCTCTCCGTCGGAGGAAAGGAGGAGGGCCATTCTGGGCAAGGTGCAGCGGATGCTGGTTGCGGACGCGGCCAGAGTGGGGTCCATCAAGTCCCTCCTCGGAATGTCTTCTTGCATTTACCTCATCCCCCTGTGCAGGCTCCGGATGCGCCCGTTGCAGGAGTTCCTGGACGCGCGCTGGATCCAGACGATGGGCAGCTTCGAGGAGAGGATCACACTCGACGAGAGTTTCCGACGAGCAATCCGGTGGTGGGGCACCCACGCACATCTGACGGCGGGCATGGACTTCCAGACCCCCGGCCACCAGGAGACAGTGACCACGGATGCCTCCCTGGAAGGGTGGGGAGCGCACACCGAAAATCTGCACGCGAGAGGCCTTTGGCTCCCGATGGAGAAGTCCCTCCATATCAACGTCCTGGAGCTCCGTGCAGTGTTTTGGGCCCTCAGGTCCTTCCTTCCGTCCCTCAAGGGCAAGGTGGTGAGGATCTTCACCGACAACACCACCACCATGTTCTACATCAGGAAACAGGGCGGAACCAGGTCCCCAGCCCTGTCCAGGGAGGCGCAGGATCTGTGGCATTGGGCCGTCGCCCAAAGGATGTTTCTGGTGCCGTTTCATCTGGCAGGGATAAAAAACACCATCGCCGACTCACTCAGCAGGGAGCTGCTCTCGTGCCACGAGTGGGAACTACGACAGGATCTAGTGGACCGCCTCTTCCGACGGTGGGGCACACCCCAGATCGATATGTTCGCGACGGCGACGAACTCCAAGTGCCGGAGGTTCGCCAGCAGGTTTCCCCAGCCGAGGAGCATGGGCGATGCTTTCTCGTTCCCCTGGGAGGGCCTGTTTCTATACGCGTTCCCTCCATTGCCATTGCTGATCCGGCTCATCAACCAGCTCAAGAGGTCAGAGTGCAGGATGATCCTCGTCGCACCAGCGTGGCCGAGGCAGATATGGTTCCCGGACCTTCTGGACTTGTCAGCGTCCCCGTCAATCAAGCTGCCAGTGGACGCGGATCTTCTCTCCAGGGAAGGAGGCGCCAACCTCCATCATGACCCGAAGTCGCTGAACCTGCAGGCCTGGCTCCTGCAGCGTTAGAGTTTGGAGGATACGACATACCGGCCGACTGCAGATAGGTTCTTGCAAAGGCCAGGGCGTCCTCAACTCTTAAATGCTACGGACACAAATGGAAGAGGTTCTCTGTCTGGTGCCACGCACAGAAGATTAACCCTCTGCGGATTACGGCTCCCCAAGTACTGCCGTACCTACTGACGCTGGCCAAAGCTGGACTGGCGCACGCGTCCATCAAGATTCATCTTGCTGCGATCTCCCGATACAACCGAACCACGGGGCGGACGTCTTTGTGGTCTCATCGTCTGGTGAAAGAGTTCATGAAGGGATTGTTCAGATCGTTCCCGCTGGTGAAAGCTCCGGCCCCGGCGTGGGAGCTCAACGTGGTGCTGACCAAGCTCATGGGACCTCCGTTCCAGCCTCTGCACTCGGCTCCGTTGAAGTTCTTGTCGTGGAAAACAGCGTTTCTTGTGGCCATCACCTCCGCACGACGGGTGGGAGAGATCCAGGCCCTTTCCTGCAAGGCCCCGTACTTGACTTTTCACGACACGAGGGTAGTGCTCAGGACGCACCCCTCCTTCATGCCCAAGGTGCCGTCAGACTTCCACCTCAACGAACCCTTGGTGTTGCCTGTTTTCTTCCCGTCGCCTTCGTCGCCGGCTGAAAGGACTTTGCACTCGCTGGATGTGGCTAGAGCGCTGAAGTTCTACGTGGACCGCACGAAGGGTTTTCGGAAGACGTCACAACTCTTTGTGAACTTTGGACCTGTCAATCAGGGGAAGGCTCTCTCGAAGGCTTCCATTTCCAGATGGCTCTCCGGCTGTATCATGTACTGTCATCGGTTGGCAAACCGACCCCTGCCTGGCCGTCCGAGAGCCCATTCCACCAGAGCTACCACGGCGTTCCTATCTGGTGTGCCCTTGCTGGACATCTGCAGGGCTGCTACGTGGAGGTCGACGCACACCTTCACGAAATTCTACTGCGTCGATCGGGATTCCAGGGAGGAGTCCAGGGTCGGCCAAGCAGTGCTGCGCAACCTGTTCGCCTAAGGTGAGCCTGGTGAGGAGGTAAGATTTGCTTAATGTTGAGTTTGATTTGATGCTTAATGTTGAGCCTTTGCCACCTCCCATGGTTGTGCATGTGTGTACTGCTATGTATTCTTTATTCATGAGCATGTGAATCCATGCCAGACCCCATGCTGGAGAAGGAACAAGTTACTTACCTGTAACTGTTGTTCTCCAGCATGGATCTGGCATGGATTCACATGCGAACCCTCCCGCCTACCCCTCTGCGGCTCTTCACTTGGTCATACTGCCACTTCACGTGCTACCAAATCTGAAGATGGCTGCCAGAGGCGGGGCTTAGGTAGAGGGCAGTCATTGGCTGTGGTCAGTATGCCGCAGAGATCAGTGATTGGTTACTACTACGAAAGACAGATCAGAAACGAAACTGATACTGGTTTTTTCTTTACCGAGGATTCCCAGCCTGACGACGGGGAATATTCATGAGCATGTGAATCCATGCCAGACCCATGCTGGAGAACAACAGTTACAGGTAAGTAACTTGTTCTTTTCATCCCGTTTAATTTAATAATTGGCAAACTTTGAGTAAACTATAGTTTTGTGTCTGTCTCTCACATTTCCGACCCTTCACAGCACCAAGGCTGACATCAAAGATAAACATGAGATATCTTTGAGTTCTTCAACCAAAGTGTGGTGAGGAACAATGTACATAATACATTATTGCTTTCACCATTTTGTTTCACACACGTAAGGGAGAAACAAAACACAAAAGAGTGACAAAGGTTGTCAGCAAGGGAATTATGAGCATAAATAATACATTATGTGCCACACAAATCAGAAGGTGCATCATACCATTTACATAAACTGTAGCACAAATGAATTTTGACAAAGTGGGGTTGGAAATGGGAATGAACGAAAGATCCAGATAACACTGAACAGCTGATCAGGGATTCTGGGAAGACAGGAAAACTATTACAGGGTTGCAAAACTAAACCCACAGGGAACGTAGAGTCCAGGATGGGGTCCGTACCAAACTCCAGAAGGGGCAGCAGAGGTTTCCCAGACCAGGAAAGGACATGAGAGTTGGGGTAATCTAATCGGGGCAAGGACAGCACAGCACAATCTGGGGAGTAGGCAGAGCAGCAAAATCTCATGTATGAGGCAGCAACATTCCAGGGAGGGATGTAGCAAGTACTTGCAACAAAACCAGCAGATAGATTGTGTTTCCAGGACAGTAAGCAATGGGTGATGTTGTCCAGAGCTGAACAGTTATTTTTGTTTGCCTAGAATAATAATGTCATTATGATCCATACTGATGGTGAGTTAGCAAGGATGCAGATGTTTGTCAGTCGCCATCTTCTTTTGAAAGATAAGAGATGATTGGTATGGTAATAAACCATGTGGTAGTGCACTTGGATCATCACATTTGGTTCAGGGCAAGCTGCGTCTCCAGTACAAAGAGGTTTTACCCTAAACCTCTTATATTGTCTACAGATTGGTTACTTGTGCTGGTAAATCGTGCTATGCCTTTATAAATTAAAGTGCACAGTGTTCCTTGCTTGTCTATTACACAGTACATTAGTCTTGAGAGTCATGATATTTTGTTGTGTTGAATGTATTGTCTTGCTACAGCCGACACGTGTTTCAACACTTGGTCATTTTCAAGGCTGTTATTTCATACAGTATCATAACAATAAACAGGTTGTTTAATTGTTCACAAAAATGAAATGAAATTACATACCAAATCCATCATTTTAAGGGCAGGGTGGTAGGGCATAAAAAGAACAGACGAAAACAGAAGACCCTCCAATATTAGTAGTATTAATATTGACAATGGTAGCATAAGCTAAAACAAAATGGGAGTGAGGAGTGTGTGGAACACTATATAACCCGTCTATAAATGCTTGTGTTGATCAAGGTGCTGAAGTGCAGCCCACACCGTTATGTGGTTGTCTCGTGAGAAATCTACTATTTGCTACTTAGTTTCAAAAGGTAGGGGTGATACCTGTCAAGTCGTCCCCTTGTGATTCCTCAAATACATTCCTCAAATATCTGCAAGAAAAAGGGAGAAGGGAAGAGCTGGTGGCAATCACCAAAGGTCATCTTGTGGTGGTCCCTGCAAGATAACATGGTCTTAAGTAAGTTTAATTGGTAACTCTTGAGTGTGAAGGTCACCTGGCTTGTAATAGACCAAGCTGGTATACTTCCCATTGTTGGTATGCTTACCATTGCTTACCATTGTTTCTATTTATATAATGACCGGATTGTCAACTCGCTCTGATCGCCCTCTCGTGACCGCCTCATAGCCATATTTTGAGTTTAAACACCGGACAGAGGGGCTAGCATAAAGGTACTTTTTTTCATCAACTGTAGACCACTGCATCCACATTTTTCACTCTCCCCGTTCTATTCTGAGTAAGAATAGAATCCCACATAACAACTATCAGTTTGCAAGGGGTCAGCATGACTTTGTGGAGATGGATATCTCTAACAGGGACTCTTGTTTTGGGACAGATCAAAAAATCAGGATGTTGATGAGTCTCTTTGTTATTTCTTCCCATTATTTTTGTTAGAGTTCTAGGTAAATTGAACAGTCCTTCAATATATGTGAGAGTGCTGTTCTCATTTCAAGAGCCTATTAGATAGTGGTGTGATGAGTCTGATGATGTCATCACTCCTTTCTGGAGGTAGCCTCTCCTCATATGGCCAGATGACAGCTGCCATTACCTGATCCTGACCCTGCTATTCGAGGGAGGATCACATGGGGAGAGGCGACCTTAAGGCGGGAGGAGTGAGACATTATCAGGTGAGACACGGTGTCCCCCTTTTCCTTTTAGGGATATCCCCTACATTCCTCATGCCTTCATGACATTCTATGTAGAAAAGGAAACTGCAATTCCCTACATATTCACGACCCAAGTTACACAACTGGAACAAGGAAGAGGGTTAGAGGAATGAAGATCCACAGAGCCCGAAAACCAACACATTCTAGTTGTTGGAAGGAGTGGCGCTGTGGCGAGATCTTTAAAACCCCAACAGCTGTTGCAGAGAGGAGAGAAACTGACGGGAGCAGTCGGCTCCCATTGGAAGAAGGAACAGCTCAGCAAGAGCCCAGCTGCTGGTAAGGGCTGTGGATGAAGGAGGAGCAGACTGAGTGCTACACTGAGGGACAGCCGATACCGCAGAGAAGGAAAATCGGAGCTCTCGCATTGTATGGGCAGTGACAGAGAAACACTGCCCCCAAACCTTGGAAGCCAGGCAGAGAGAGCACTAGAGCCATATGCTCTTCTCTAACCTGCCAGCAAATTGAAGCAACCACAGAAGCGTGTGAGAGATGATCAAGCAGCCACACATAAATGTTAAGTCCAACTGGGTAAAGTGGGATGCCGGGGTGCTTATGGCAAGTGCTGTGCACCACGGGAGAGGGTGGAAAGCCCTGTAAAGGTGACAAAAACAGTAACAAGCTGTTAAGAGGAGGGTCACTAAGCCATTGGGCATGTAAAACATTGCAAAGGCTGAAGCCTGAAGTTTGGTGTAGGGCTCAGACCCGCACCCTAATTGAGACTTGTGAACTTTGGTGAGAAGCTGTGGAACGATAGCAAACCAGGCCCCTGTGAGTCTTTGGGGAGGAAAACTCCTGGCAGGAGATTTTACCAGGCATTTGCAAGTCTGGCATGCAAGTTGTACAAAGGAACTATATGAAAGAACCTGGCAGGGGAGTACATCAGGTGTTGTGGGAGTCTGGGACCCACACCCAAGTAGAATCCCCAGGAAGATTCATGCCCTTAGGATTTTGAATTGTATTTGTGACATTTTAAATGAGAATCCAAAGGAAGAGTCATGCCCCTGGGATTTTAAACTGCCTTGCATGTGGAAAGGGCCTGGGGAAGGGAGTAATTTCCCTGTGAGTGAATTGCAGTGCCAAGAGGAGAGGGTTATCCTCTTGCGCTACAAAGAACTTGGTTTTTCTTTGGACCTTTTGTTTTTCTGGAAAGATAACTGGGGAAGGGAGCCATCCTCAGGAACTATGAATACCATCTAAGTGGAAGTCTTTTTGTTTCAGTTGTACTTTTTGTTGAACTTGAACATTTGTGCACTTTTCAAACCAGAGACAATACCTTTAACACCTTAGAGTTCATTTTAGAATGTGAGGACTGGAATAGGATTTCAGACACAGGACATTTTTGCTTTGAACATCTTGACACAGGCCAGACCCTTAGTTTTTGGTTGAGGTAGGGAAATACCTCCTAGAGTAGGGACAGTAAGGCTTTTCCCAGCCCCCTTTATTATTTGAATAAAGGTTTGTAACCACAAACATGAGTCCTCTGTGTTCGTGTCATTCCTGTCTCCTCACAGTAGAGATGCGTTGAGTTTGATACATTCACTGATCTAAAGGGCTAAATTATGGCTTGAAATGTGTTTGGTATAACACTTGTCTGTAGAAGCCCTTAACTGTGCCATGTTATAGGTTTTTCATATTAGTGGTATGGTGTCAGGACTCTTGTCAGTTTTGTTAACCAATTCTGGCTTACATGGCTTTGTATGTGTGCAATGAAAGGTCTGACGCTGCTTTAGTCCAGTTTTAAAATCATACCAAATGCAGGTTTTGACACCTTTTATTGGTCTAACTGGATGTATAATGCAGAGGTGGACAAATGCATAAGCTTTTCAAGTTCCGTAGATGTATTCATCAGATGGTGAAGATGGAAATGAGTAGCAAAGAAACATGCACTGACCAGTTTATTCCTATGGCACAAAAAAGAGAAATTCACAGTTTAACCTTCGTTTAGAGAAGGAATAGTGTGCAAGGAATACGTGCCTCGGTTTGGATGCCTTAGCTGCATGGCCATAAAACCTGTAGAAGAGAGCACGCATAACGTATCCACGGGTCTCCATGTCCTACTGATGGTGTGAGGTCCCTGACCCTGTCTCACACCTCTGCCCTCTTGCTCAGAACATCTGAATGCCTGGGGATAACATGTGAGGAAATCAAAGTTGGATTTTTTTCAGGGTGGCCCAATATTTCACAGAGTATGAATTTGGTTGAAAGACCAACAACCATCTCAGAACGCAAGGGTTGGTGTCCTTCCCCCAGGGCATCAAAAAAAAGGGCAGATGGTCTGCGATTAGTTTGAAGTTTCATCAAATAAAGTAGTGTTTTAGACTTTGTATGGCCCATTTTATTGCCAGATACTTCAGTGCCACTGCTGGATATTTTTTCTCTGGAGGGGGAAAACTTGTATATAATATTTGTTTCTCCTCCTCATCTTGGACCTGTGACAAGTCTGCCCCCTGCCCTACCGAAAAGGCATTGGTCTGAAGCAAGAATTCCTTTAAAAAATCTGACATGAACACCACCATAGTGCTGTCTTCACGTTTTTTTTTAAAGCTGTTTGGGCTTTTTGGTCCAAGCATACAGGGTTAGAATGTGTCTTGATCAGCTTATCTGTCAAAGGTGATGCGAGATCCGTAAAGGTGGGAATGAACTTATGGTAGCATCCCACCAGCTCTAGAGAAACTCAAATGTCCTTATTTATTAGGAGCTGTGGGACACTTTGAACGGCTTCCACCTTGTTCTGCTGAGGTAGCGCCAATCCATTTCTCACATGTAATGTAAGGTATTTTATGGATGACTGAGAGGTGACATTTTGCTGGGTTGGCCATGAGGTGGACCACCTTTTAGTTGGTTGCAGACCACTGCAAGACACTAGGTGTTCCTCCTTGGTCTTGCTGTGGACAACTAAGTTGTCTAGATAGGCACCAGCGACGGTCCAACATGGAGTTGGGATACGGTTCATTACTCATTGGAGAATAACTGAAGCCCCATGGAGGTCAGACGGTACAACCGTGAATTGTAATAGCACTTCAGGTGTTCAGAAGGCTGTCTTTTACTTAGCATGTTAACCTTTTGTCAAGTCCAGTCTTAAAATTAACTTTGCATTCTGCAGGGTATGCACAAGTTTGTCAGTCTGGGTCATGGGTTATGCATCAGACTAAATATTTAATTTAATATCTGAAAGTCGATATAAAGCCACCAACTGTTGCTGGGCTCTGCTACCAGCAATCGCAGAGGATCACTCACTGAAGGATGTTTCAATTACACATAGGTCCTACATTTTCTTCATCTCTTCTTTGACTATCCTCTCCCTGGTCTCGTAGGGTTTGTCTGATCACTGTTCCTAGTGACGTCTGAATCATGTGTACCACTCCTTGTATTCTTCCTGGATTCGGGGAGAAGACATCCAAATGTCTCCCCTGCAATTCTCTCAGTTTTATGTGGCTGTGTGTTGAGAGACCTGGCAGAATGGTGAGCCCATGGAATAGAGTTGATAAGGGAGTCTCACTGGTATTGTTTGTATAAAGAGATGGGAGCTGTGGCTTGCTGCTGTCTCCCCAGGCTTTCAGCTTATTAACATGATAGAGTTGAGATGGTTTTCTTCTATATGCCTGCTGTACGTTGTAGGTGAGATGAGACACAAGCTCTGTGATGACATATTGCTTGTGCCACTGGGCCAGTAACTTGTTCTGCGTGGTAAGAAATAACACCATAACATTGTCCACCACCTGAAAGTAGCTGAGCTGGGCCTCTCTGTTTTACTCTTTCTCCTGGCTGGCCTGGGCTGTTTGAAGATGTGCTTTCACCAAGCTTCATACCTTTGCCGTGTACTCCTGTGTGTTTTGTAACATTTGGTTATTACTGGTCTGTCAACCCCTGGGTCCTTCCCACTCTATCACAATAGCCAGCACATCCCTCGGGTGCAGACATACACCAGCTCAAAATGAGATAATCCTGTGGATGTGTGGCGTCTCTTAACCACAGCAAATAGAGACCAGGGAATCAAACCATCCCACTTATTCCCATGCGCGGTGTCCAACCTTCTCATGATGTTACACTGATGTTTGCAGGCTCTTAATCTTCATGAGCTCTTTCCTTCCAGCCCTCCACTTTGGCATGAAGCTGCTGTGTTTATCAGTGAGTATTTCCAGTGGGGAAGCCGACTCTGGTGAAGAATGGGATGAGCACCTTGAGGATAGTCTTGCTGCTGCTACTCAAGGGAAAAACCCCTGGGTATCTTTTAACATAATCCAGGATTACTATAATGTAGCTCCTTCTTACTCTGGAGATTTCCAGAGGCCCCACAATGTGCATGCCGATTCTGTAGAAAGGGATTTTAATAATAGGTAGTAGTTGGAGTTGGGCCCAGGGTACATCATCTAGATGGTCAGACCGAACAGAACTGTTTGATCTGGGCATGCAGACTGGGCCAGTAGACTCTACTGGGGAGGTTTTTCTGCATCTTCTCTAGGTCAGTTGTGTTTAACGTTTTGCAGTCCTTTTCCGCTTTTACTTCCTCTTTGGGCGATTTCTAAGTGCAAATAATAAACTGTTGTTTGCCTGGATGCTGCACCCTTAAGTGAGTATTGCGGCTGCTGCAATATTTATTCAAATTTTCTTTTTGGAAAACACTTATGTGGAATGCGCTTCAGGCAAAATAATAAATCTGTCACACCAGCAAGTTCACTTTTTAAGTAATATTTATTTTTTGCGTTAGTAGCATGCAATATCCTTTTTTCCAAACATTAATTCACAAACTGATCGTTTTTTTGCCTCTCAACACGTGTTTCCCCACGTCTTATGCTCGTGGTTCATCAGGAGATATGCTAAATAAAGAAAGAATATGAAAGAAAGTAAGAAAAGAATGAATGAGTTATGTTTAAAATTATTTTTATAATTAAGTAGTGGTGGTGTATTGGGTGAGCAACTCTGATTACATTAGCCTATTAGTTGTACTCACCTAAGTTCCTTATTGAGTAGACATATCTCTGATTAATAATTCCTCTTTCGTTTTGTCTCTCTCATTTTTATGTGTTCTTTTATTAGTAAATTTCTGTAAACAATGAGAGAGGGTAACATCAGTTTAACCTGACTCTTTGTATCATTTTTCAAACTTCATTCAAATGCCCTCTTTAGAGCAGTCACATTTATTGTAAAGGTAGAGCTACTGTGAAGCCCTCCCTCAAAGTTCCAGAATACTAAAGTTTAAAATGCTGTTCACACCCAAAGTTATCTGAAAGAAATTAGATTAAATTGAATTACCTTTTATTTTTACTCAGTACGATTGCCTTCAGTCCGCCATAGTCCGCGCTAACTTTCTGTGCTATTTTCTATCCTTTATAAAGGCTGCAATCGCGTAACGCGTCACCACATCACGTTACGCGATGACGTCACACGTCACGCCCTTGCATTTGGCGGCCATTTTGATTCTCTATTTCTGCCATGAAATCATAGTGATTCCTTTTTATAATGTTTGCCTAGTTCGAATGTACCCTTCCTATGGATCCTTTCAGACGGGTCCATTATTTTCAGATCAAAGTAAAAAACAACAAAGGAAAGCCAAGAAAGAAAAGGATCAATAGAGCAAATTTGAGAAGAGACTTATTTCAAATTATAACCATAAGGTAAAAGACATTTTTTTAGGAAAAAATAAAAAATAAGCAATTTTACTGCAATTCAACACATATTTTCATAAAACATGATAAAAAGAATATATATCAAGACATGATAGTGCTTGAAACTTTTTGGATACAATTTGGACAGCCTTGCATTCTATTTTCATAGTTCAGCTTTCTATAGCCAATAGGCCATCTCATGTTCTGAATTCAGGGTAGAGTGACATGTGTCCAGAATACAAATCCATTTGGTTTCTCTTCTTCTTAGCTGGAGCTCTCTATTTCCACCTCTTTCCATTGTGTCAACTCTTTCAATGCCTAAAAATGTAATTTCTTTTATTTCAGATATTTCATGATCTTGATTATAGTGCACTGCCATAGGGCATTTTATATCATTATTCTTAATGGCTCTTAGATGTTCTTGGAGTCTGATTTTCAATGTTCTGATAGTGCTTCCCACATATCTTTTTTTGCAAATGCATGTAATCGCATAAATCACATATGTTGTGTTACAATTAATGTATTGTTTTATCTTTTGATATCTTCCATTTGGTAGTCTTAATTCTTTTGTTCCATTCTCCATTTGATTACAAATTGCACAATTCCCACAGCTGTAGGTTCCTGTCGGTGCCGGCACTTTAAGAAATTGACTGAGAGTCTCTGTTTTTTCTTCTTTGAGATGACTTGGGCTGATTTTTTGCTTCAATGTTGGAGCTCTTCGATAGATAATCTTTGGTTTGGCTTCTATATTGTGTTTAATAGTATCGTCGCTTTGTAGGATATTACAGTGTTTTTTCAGAAGCTTCTTTAGAATGTATGCCTAACTATTGTAAGTGGTAATAAAGTCTACATTTGATTCTTTGTTTTTCAATTTTGGTTTATCTTTCAGCAATTCAGTTCTTGGTATTTTTTCAGCTCGTTTTATAGCCCTTTCAACTTCTTCAGTTTTGTATCCTCTTGTTATAAACTTTTCTTTGAGAGATAAGACCTGTTCTTCATATATTTCTTTAGAGCTGCAGTTCCATTTTATTCTTAGAATTTCACCATAAGGTATGTTTTTAATTATATGGTTCACATGGTTACTTTCTGCGTGTAACACTTTGTTTACCGCTGTCGGTTTTATATACAGGTCAGTCAAGATTTTCTCTCCATCTGTATACATTTGTAAATCCAAAAATTCTATGCTCTCTGAGCTTATTTTTTCTGTGAATTTGATGTTATAAACATTTGTGTTCAGATGTCCAATGTATTCATGTAGTTTCCTTTCATCACCATTCCATATCATTAATACATCGTCAATGTAACATCCCCAGTAGACTATGTATCTATCTGTAAATGCTAGATGTTCCCATGCGTGATTAATCTCAAAATGTCCCATGAACAGGTTAGCGTATGAGGGTGCAAACTTTGCCCCCATCGTCGTACCCTGTTCCTGTCTGTAAATTGTTTGATTGAACATGAAAATATTATTAAAGAAAAATGCAGCATTTCTAGAATCATTTTGTTTTCTTCCGAAAATGAAACTGATCTTGATTTCAAGAAAAATTCAGTTGTTTCTAAACCTTTGAGATGTTCAATACTTGTGTAGAGGGACATCACATCTACTGTCACGAAAAGAAAACGTTTTTCCCAGGGTATCTCTTCCATCTGCTGTATTACATGTTTGCGGTCTCTCAAATACGATGCTAAGTTGATTGTTAATGGCTGTAAATGAAGATCGATATATTGTGAGGCTCTCTCTGTTAGTGAGCCTATGCCATTTATTATCGGTCTGCATGCTGGAAATTGATCAAATGTTTTATGAATTTTCGGTAAGAAATATATTATGGGCATTATTGGGTGGGTGTTGTCTAGATAGTTATATTCATCTTCTGAAAGTAGTTGCCCTGCTGTTAGGTTAGATTGGGCTAATGCCATTACCATCTTCTGGAAATGTTTTGGGATCAAGAGCTGGTAATAATTGCCACTTTCCCCCTTTGGATTCATTCCCACTCAGTTCAGAACTACCTTCCTCTTGATGAAATAGGGGGGGTCTTTAGAGTTTGTCTGTCAGCCTAGGCGACAAAGGTCTTACAAGCCGGTCCCAGAGAGGATCCCATCCTCTCTGCCTCTGTGTACTCCACTGATGCAGGGTCTGGGCTCCCTACATTTTGATAATCTCTCTGGGCGTTGGTCCTCTCTCCAAACCCATTGTCTGCTCGCTTAGTTCCAGAGACTTACAAAGTAGAAGATCTTGATGGAACCAAGATCTTTCGCATACCAATTGTGCTGTAGGCTGGGCAGGTTTTATGTCCTAGGTGAGATTTCCCAAGTTAAAGAGGACTACCTTCACTTAAGGTCTGTAATCCCCATACATGGCTCCTGCACCCACGTTTAAGCAGTGTCTATGGGCCAATTGGGTGCAATCCTCCCTTCAGGTACTGTCACTATCGGACAGGTCTGTACTAGGGCCTTCCCTGGGGTGGAATTATTACCGTTTTTTTTTCATACAGGTCACATCCCGCAGCCCTCAGTTTTATTCTGGTTGGGCCTCGGTCAGCCTTCTCAATCACAGTATCATCAACATCTCCCTTGGCTATGGGTGGCCTGGTATAGAGGTGTGCATGATCCCACAATGGTGCCAAATGTCACATATGACCTAAAGAACACACCAACTCTCAAAGACCATTCCGTGATTTTTATTTAGATTTCCGGGAAGGGGGTGACTAAGGGCCATCCCTCTTTCTCATCAGTTATTCCTACCCAATCTCAGTCACCCCCTAAACACCAAGGTTGTCTCTAGAGATTGGTAACCCGTACTGTGCATAATCTGACTTGCTGGTTGCGATGGCCTAGAGGCAAATGCCTTATCTGTCTCCCACTGGAAATTCCTAGATGGATCTTATCCAGGGGTCCCACAGAAATGACAATGATAGACTGACTTAATTGCAATTCAGTTTCCCAAACATCAATGTACAGTTCCTCTCACACACTCCTAATCCTCACCCTGAGCTGCTCTGTGTCCCCTTTCCCTTCTTCCAACCCTCACCCTTTTATTTCTCCTACCGTCTCTCCCCTCTCTCCCTCACACTCCCTCTTCTGTCCCTATGATTTTCCTCTCTCTACTCCTTATCTCCATTCTTAGATCGTATTACCTACTCCTAACTCTTCCCGCTACCCTCCAATCCTCACACCACTACTTTTCACTCCTCCCTTTGCTTTACACTCCACCCACTACTCATCCCACTCTACTACCACTACACACGGTTACACTGTCCTCCCACTTCACTCTGCTACACACTCCTCCCACCACTCTCCACTGTGTTCCTTCTCCCAGTGCTCTCCATTGTGCTCTCCTCCCACAACACTAATCTCCCCACGACACTGCACTCTATTCCACCCACACCTTCTCACCGGTCATCTTCATTTCACTCTGCTACTCTTCTCAAACACACTCAATCACACTCCTACACTCGCCCTTAATCACACTCGCTCTTCTTGCATGCACTCACATCCAAGTGCCACCCTCTCAGCAACCAATACCTGCATGCTCTTTAGAATTCTCCTCCACACTGCGCTGTACAGTCCTTCCTCCTTTCCAGTCTTTCGATTCCTCCTCCTCCTCCTTCCTTGACCACATCCAAACAGCCCACACTGGCCTGGTCTCTCTACTCCTTTTCATTCTCTCCTGGTGTTCTACATTGACTCCTGCCATTAGGTGACTCCCGGGCCAATCGCTGGCCTCCTTTTCTGTAGGGCCTGTGTTACAATCACCAAAACACATAATGAGCCTTAAGCCCCGCCCCTTTTCACATGTGGGTCCCCTGGCTTTGTCGAATGGCAGCCCGCTGCAAATAGTCATTTTCAGAGTTCATGGCTGGATTAACTGCTTCAGCTGCAGTGTGGTGGGATATGCTTGGCGTTTCTAAAATGCTCCTCTTGCTGCTTGCTCTCTCGCTACCACTAGGAGTCCATGTAGGTGTAGTCCCTTGGAAGAAACAAAGGACAGTGGTGACCATCGTGCGAAATCCGTATGGAGCAAGAAGCAGTAGTACTTGACCTATTCAGCCAGCCACATGTTGAGGGGACAGAGACTGGGACCCTTTTAACATCCACAGCCTGCCTCTCGAGCAGAACCGACTATGGGGCCTTTTGCCCCTAGTTAAGCAGGGTCTACATCCCCTCTTGACAGGGCCGGGTCCCTGACCCTGACAAAAATAGTGAATCGTATTTACAAATACTGTTCTGGATATAAGGGACAGACAATCTTAAAGTGGGCCCCAATAAGTAACCACATTTATTCATGTGTTTTAGAAAATATTTAAATACATGTTTTTTTATAAAACCAATGGAAAGACGTATTTGTTTGGCATTTGCTTCCCACAGATTCTACAACTGTATTTTGCAGCATTTATGTAGTGCCATGATGGTGGTTTCAACACCGCTACTTTGGTTGACTGGCTGGTATTCACAGCGACCATTACAAAGTGTGTCCCCAAGGTTTAAATTGTGCACTATCCATTGTTGCCTCATGCTTCATTATGGCTCTCTGGCTTGCATACAATGTGGCAAATACAAAATATATAGTGCCATTTTTTTAAGTCGCAATATCTACTTTTACCTCAGAATGAATCATGCACGCTAATCGGTGCCAACCATTTCAGTTTAGGCACACAATATTTCTGTTGTCGATGTGCCATGTCCTCACCTATTAGGGCTTCTACACAGTAGTTTCCAGCAGGTTTTCTTCTGGCTTTGTTGATGTAATTGGCTTGCTAGTCTTGGGTTCAATGATGGGCATAGGTGAAACATATGACAATGTTCAGACCTTTTATATGTGGTATTTGAGAGCTCACCTTTCAAAATCATGGCTTACTTGTCCTGCAATGTGTGCGCATCCTGTGTGAAGTGGCAGCCTTGTGGAGTTTGTTTTGTGGTTCAAGATGGTGTTATCTATGTAGGTCGTCTGGCAACGGGGTTAGGCCCCAGTAGAGGGGAGCTACAAATCCTGGAGAAGGCAGCACTTTAATCTAGTCCTGCTGGAACCGGTTGACTGTTTACATGGGAGTAATATTCTAAGCAACATGTTGAGATCCAATAGAAGCATTTTATTTGCTGCAGTATTGGTAGCTGCCCTTTATGGTTAATACTTCTCTTTTTTAAAAATAATAATTTTCCCATTTTCTCTTTGTTCTTTTTGCACAATTTGGACTGAAGACAGTATATGCTATAAAGATCCTCTTGTCTTTGTAGATACGTAACTAGATGAATCATGAATAAAGTCTGATGACTCACCTCGGTTACGATTGTTTATCTTCACTGTACAAAAGGAGTCCATCCTTCCTTGTTAAACTCATTGTTTGAGTTAGGGTGAGTGTTTCTTGCTGTCCCCGTTCATAGATGGGCAGCACATCAGTGTAAACTCGGGTTTTGCACCCCACTTTAGGGCCAGCAGCTTTTCCGGAGGGTGAGCTACTTACTTTTTAGAGCACTGTTGTAAGTGAATAGGATTCTTTCAACAATGTGGTAATAGTTATCGATGTAGGTTCATCGTTTAATGCAGCTCTTGACTAGCCTTATCTACATTCTTTATTTGTGGGCCTTTCTTTCATTGGGTGAGGTACACAGTAACAGACAATCTGCAGTTGTACATCAATCGAACCTGCACTTGTTGGTTCTGTGGTGTTATGCCACGTTTTGCATCTCCTAACATTGCCGGGTGTGATCCAGGTCTTCTTTTTTCTTCATCTAATGGGAAGGCACTTCTTTTCAGAGACTCTGCTAGGTTTATTGGTTGGTTGCATGCTTTCAAGGGAATTTGGGAAAATACCCATCAGGTCATCACTCTACTAAATATTGTTTTTAGGTCCTTAACAATCCTATTCAGTCATGTTATTGCTGGATGGTATTCCGACATCCCACACGGAAATGGAATAGCTGCATGCTGGAAAATCCTGCAAAAACGAACCCCAAGATAGACACCCCAGCTTCTGTGGTTACATTGATAGTGTGGATAGGACTCGCAACACTGCATGGGGTAAGTTTCCACCCGAGCAATGTAAGTTGCTCCGTTATCTACAGCAGACCATTCGGTACCAATTCATATGGTCCAACAGGAAGACAATGGACAATCGACTCACCGCACTCCATGAACCCTTTTTGCAAAAGGGTCACTCAGCGAGACAAATTGAAAAGGAATTGTTTTGTGCATTAACAATACCCAGGGACAACTTGCTGTAAAATGGAGGCAGCAGAAGCACAGGATGAATAACTTTGAGGTAATATCAAATGGGCCAGACTTTTATCTTGTGCTACATATTCTACATTATGAATCTTCCTGAAGGTAGCGTGTTGTGTCCTGTACAAAGCATTCGGTGTACATCACCTGAGGTTGTAGTATGGATTTAACAAATACAGGTATGGCATTGGGTAATATATTTAATTCAGAGATGATCTGGTAGTCCACTATTTCTGCTTTTTGGGTCTTTGGAAGTATATCAAATGCTCCAGGTTTTGGAATCTTTGGTTTTGGGTGTTAGAGGTGTTCCTCAATAGCTGGCATCCCTTTGTGATTTGTTCCAGAGTTATTGTATACTCCATGGTGGTGCCATCCCTGCGTTCCTGGCAATTTGTGTAAAAGAATTGTCTGCCTGTCTGTTTCTTTTATATTTCTGTGTATTCATGGCCATAACTGTACCACCTTGGTCAGCTAATTTTATTATGATTTACTAGATTGTTGAGTATGGCAGATCTTACATTTTTTCTTAGACTTTTGATGTAGGTTTCAGGTTTGGGCTATGGCCTTATGGTGGTGTCCAGTTTCAACATTCCTTTGGTGCCATATTAATCTGGGGCAGCCCTTTATTCATTGTTCTGCCCATGGAAATATTCCCTCAGCCACAGGTATCGTATGCAGTCTTTAATTTCCATGAAAAGTGGAATTTTGTCTAGTTCCTGGCTAGGGCAGAAGGTCCGTCCCTTGGGGAGTACAGACTGTTCAGCATGTGCAAGTTCATGCCCTGGGAGGCTGATAACTGATAGTTGATTTGAGTTGTGGTCTCATATCCGGTCTTCAGTGTTAGTCCGGTTTAGTGTGCAGATCACAGTTCCGGAAGGGTGCGAGGAGGGTGGGGGGGACAACGTGACCCTTCTGCCTCCTTGAAAAGTACTTTCTGTCATTCTATGTAGATCATGGAATTTCTTGTTCTTCTGAATTGATAAAGATTCAGTTTTCCTTGGATAGTTCTTTTTGAGCTCATGGTCATTTTGTGTTGTTGGGCATTCAGTGGTTCACGCAATATTGTGGGTTATCTTAATCTGGTTCTCTTTGAGTCAATTGGTGTGTGAGATAATCTATTATTTTTTATGATGCCTTCCTGCATATCTGCTGAACATATTGTATGGTATGTGTGGGATATATTGACCCCTCAACGCATTGCCCCACATCACTGAGCTGCATTTTGCGCAAGAAAGAGCAACCTGGCTGCGCTGGCTCCTGTGCGCACCAGGACCTCCAAACTGCGTTTTGGCAGCAACAGAAAAATGGCTGCACCATCTTGCCTCACACACGTCAGGCAAAATGGAACAAGGGGACACACTGAAAAAGTATGCCACTGTGTTCTGAGACATATATATGGAATCACAGGAACCGGCAGCACTACATTGCTGCAAAAGCCAACAATTCCCCTTCAGAATGAAACATTTTCACCCTTTCAAAATGCTGCTTTGGTGCCAATTCCATCTGTCATTCTGAAACAACTGTGAGTAAAAAGGCCCAGTCAAACCAACTCTCAGAGAAATCAAAAGCAACTTCATTTTTCCCTTGCACGGGAACACGTGTTTATTTCTTGACAAAATCTATCCAGGTGCAGCAGTTCAAAGCGACTTTTTACTCTCAGATCCAGGTCAAGGATAAATGTATCTATACTTTAGATAAGAGTCCTTCTGCAAGGAAAATGACTAAAGCTGTGAAGCCAGTGGCAATCTGAGAAGCTGCATACCGAATTAAAGAAAGAAATGATAGCAGTTTTTAACACATGTAGAAAAATGGGCTCTGCTGACTGAAGAAAAAAAAATACCCGTTTAAAACTCAATTGTTAATGAAAGCCAATGTAAAGGAATCATGTTAGTGGTGGCAATACACACATAGGATATCTTCTGTCATAGGTTGGTTTAATTCAAGACCCAAAGTAAGACATTAAGCCTTTTAAAACACATAGGCTGGAGTTGCATAGTCTCAGGAAAACCTGTTATTCCAGTTGCCGGCCCTTGAAACTCCTCCAAGGAAGGAAGATGCACCCTAAATCCAGGACACGTAGGTTCAAAGTGCCAGCTTCAAAAACTTTGAATGGGATAGTACAATGAAAGTTCACATGCTCCTCAGACATTCATCTGTGCTCTAGGCTGGGACAATAGTAGTCCTGGGACACTCACCTGTCAAGTTTGAAGGGGAAATAAAACCTTCAGTTGAGACTGGAAACCCCCTTGCCTGGAAGGAAATGACAGCTGCTTGCAGTTGAAGGAAGAAAAAAAAAACACAATCAAGTAACCAAGGGACTTCCTTTTGGTGCCAGAGACTGTTATAAAGAAACTTTAAAGACTTATTTCTGTAGCAAGAATTAGCAGAAATGTAAAAGTTTGCAGTGTTAAATCTAATTTTGTGGGCCATCTGTTAAAACTTGGTAGAACTCATTGCCGCATGGGGAACAGAAGTTACAAAATATGAAAGATTCCCAGGAAAGTATTAATGTGGCAAACATAAGATTTTGTACATACATCCCTGGGGACAATTCACATTTGTGTATAAAATTGTGGAATTTTAGGCCAAATCTTTAATGTGTAAAATTACCAAAATGTGTCAGAAAGGCGAAACAAGGTCGCACAGACTGGAGGTTTGGACTAATCTGTGCTGCACATCATATGTAACCTGTGGGTATAATTTGCCAAGAGATTGCCAGTGTATAAATGTATGTTTTTGGCAACATCAGATTTTCAGTAAAGTTAATGTGGGAGTTTCTGGACATTGTAAACCTCACCTCATAAACCTGACATCATTCCCTTAGAAATCCAACCAGCAGAGAGCAAGGTGGAGATTAATACCGTTGCCCAATCCTATTGTTAGAGGCGTGTGTAGTAAAGCCTGTCCCTGTCATATACTGTGATGATATCACCTGGTATTATACATAAGAGCCCCTGACAACACACAGACACACACTGATTCCTGACCGATTCCTGATTTCCTGCCCGGCGTCCTGTCCTGTTTCCTGTCTGTTCCTGTCTTCATCTTGCATTTATCCATCTAAACTCCACATCCCAACCACAAGGCCAAGCATTGCGGATTCTGCTTCAGCTAGGCCTCCATTCTAAAATAATCCCAG
Organism: Ambystoma mexicanum; assembly: GCF_040938575.1. Classification (NCBI taxonomy): domain Eukaryota; kingdom Metazoa; phylum Chordata; class Amphibia; order Caudata; family Ambystomatidae; genus Ambystoma; species Ambystoma mexicanum. The sequence goes on along the minus strand of NC_090934.1, from coordinate 815,724,960 downwards.
TAACCAAGGGAAAAGCTATGGTGTTTTGGGAAGCATCCTGAATTAACCTGGCTTGCTGCCACTTACTGCATGCTGCTGCCGTCCTGCTATCTTGATGCCCTATGTTATCCAGTAACCAGAATTGCCAGTCCAGAAGAACTATCCTTTTCGTATCAAGTCCATGTCCAGCTGACCCTGTCCCGCTGATTTTGTCTGGCTGTCCTTTGTTAGACCAGATCCATGTGGCGACCTAGCGCTGACTGTCCAAAATCCAAACCAAAGTGGACTGTGAGTATCAATAGCAACCCTAGAACCATAGTAAACCTTGCCTTGCTTTGTTCATCCCAATCTCTAAGTTATCCTTATCCTGATAATTGTAATATTGTCAAAATCATTCTTGAGACCCTGCCTTTGATTCCTTGTGCTAGCGCCAACATCTTTAATAATTTTGTCTTGTAAAATCCCGAGCTATTAACGCTGTTTGGAGTGATCACACTGGGTCCGCCAGGGTGGGTGCGCAGGTGCTAGGGTTGAACTCACGAGTCAACCCAGGGCTTACTGTGTCTCAATCCGGTAGCCTATCCTGAATGCCTCAGTGTAGAGTAAAACTGTCCTTTTCAAAATTGATTTCTGTTCCTTTTTAGCGCCTTCATTTTCTCAAAAACACACCTCACTAGATCTTGCATAACTCACTCAATTTAACCGCTAGAGACCTCATTTCACTTTTACATAGTACCTATGATCCATAGCTACACCCCAACACAATAATTACAATAAGTCACCCGCTTTTATTAAAAATCGTTTTGGTAAAATCATGCAGAATTTGCAAAAGTGTGTTAATTTTACAACATGTCATTTTGATTATAAACTGTTTTCAATCTTCCATTCCATTTCGAATTGGATGCTTTTGCTCAATCCATTGCTTGTGATTACTAGCATCCTTCCAATGTTGCTCCACTAAAGAATTGTTTTTGTTTCGTGAGTTATACCCATTCATTCATTTATTCATCCATTTCCGAGTGTCAGTTTAGCATTGCCAGGGTTTGAATTCCGTTTTTCTCTCTTGTTTGGGGAGGGAAGGTCAGATTTAAATTCTGTTTCTTGTGTGTCATTCCTGATTAACTGCTGATTCTGTTTATCCAGTTAAAATTGATTATTTGTGGGTTGAGGGAACATTGCAGGGGGAAATTCGAACTCCAGTGCTATTTTACCTAAAATCAAAAAGTGCTCCTATTCCCTGTTTTGTAGTTGTGTCAATATAAGGTTAAACTAAGTGCATTGCTTACATTCATATTGTTCTTGTCACCACATTGATGATTGCCGCCCCATATAAAAATGTTATGATTTCTTTTAATTTTCAAATAAATATTATATTTTATCAACTAGCCTGGTTCATGGTCCATTGTGACCCGGGGTATTTGAAAAGGGGTTGTGATATGAATGGTGTACCATCTCAATATTGAATCTAATATAAGTATTTCAATTGCGCTCTGCATACTAGGCTTAGACTTAGGTGTCCATCGCCTGATTGAAATCCTTAACATATGGGTAGTCCTCAAAGGTTTTGAGATACTGAGTCCTTTTGAAATCAGATTTGGTTTTTCGCAGGCATTGAGTAAAAAAGTCACTGTTCTGCTCGGTGTACTTTCTCCTCATTTGACCGATGTGCCACTGTCTCTAGCACATTTAAGTATCTGTTTTGCAGTGCCGAGAAAGGTTTGGTGCTGCGCTAGTCGAGTTTTAAAATGACACAAAACTCATGTTTTGATAACTTTTGTTGAACTAACTAAGTATTCTGCAGAGGTGTAATAATGCAGAAGCTGTCGAAGCCCTATAGGTGTCTTCATCAGATGGTATGTAGGGTATGACTGAGAAAGCCAAGGTTAGACTAAAGGGGTCATGGAAATGGGGGCACAGGACTATATGGACTGACACTTTGGGGCGGGGGGGGCATCCTGCAGTCTATTGTATGTCAGTTGAAGTGTTATGGCTAAACACATCCCTTACCATTTCATTGTGGGAATAACATTTCAGATTCTGCTGGTTTAGTCACACGTCAGATGATTTGTTCATTACTATTTAAGAAATAATTAGAGAATGGTCAGACAAATTCCTTCATTGCTGGGTGTAGATTGGGTAAATATTGGTGGATAATGTATAAACTCAGGGTGGTGCAGTGACTAACTGAGATAGATGTCAGAGTGCTTGGGTATAAAGGGGGTATTTATTTCCATTTCAGCCATCCCCTAAAAGGCCCTCATAATGTAACATGTGAGATAACTCAAACAATAAAGATACATTTTTATAAATTTGACCTATTTATGAATTAATGTGAGATCTTTTATGCACGTTCTTGCTCTTTCTCACTTGTTCCAAACAAGAAGGGGACTTCATACATATGCAATGAATTGTAAATATGATTTATATTTTTTACGCTTAGCTATCTGTGCTCAGTGTACATGATGAAATGGAGTTTTAAATTGATGTAAACCATGTTTGAATTGGCACAGTGTGTTCAAAGATGTGCTGTGGTTTCAAAGGGACATTTGTAGATGGGCAATGGCATGAAAAGGGGAAATTGCCACCTTGGGTCCCTTGCCTGTGCATCTAAGCCAATTGCTCTGTTAAATGCATTTCTAATGAAGGAATGTGTCTGACTGCAGATGGATGTGATGAGTATTTGCTTTTGTTTTGCATCCTACAGGCTGTTCATGCAGGTATGCGTGCCTACATTCATGATAAAAGTTCTATTATTGGATCCCAAGGAGAGCATTCAGGGATGAGGACCTACTTCTTCAGCGCAGACACTCAAGAGGACGTGAATGGCTGGATAAGAGCAATGAATCAGGCTGCACTCATGCAAAGTTGCTCAACATCAAAGAGGCAAGTTGCCACTTGTTGTGTGATTGTTGTAGGTGTGTACTTTCCTCCATGCACAGTTGCATCAGACAAAAAATGTTTCTTATTCTGCCATTATTTATTTATTGTGATTTAGTTTACATTGAAACTTTACACATGAATAAAACATGAAATAAAAAAACGAGAGCGTAAAAGGAATAGAAATTATCATGTAAAGAAACAAAAGAAGCACGAGTCATACAAATGTGAATCCATAATTCGAAGAAAAATAAGAGACAAAGAAATACATTATGTTCCAATAATGTCGTCATCGTCTGGACTGAGATGTCTATAATCTCGGTCTGGTAAATGATCAGCAACCGTACAATGCCACATGATGACAGCTATTCCTCAGGGCAGACTTCCACTCACTTAGTTAATCGGACATTGATGATGTAGTATTATAACAGGCCCAGTTTAAATACAGGCCCATGGCAGATGGCGCATTCACTTAGGCTCCAGCAGTGTCCATACAATGGCTCAGCGTAGTAACTTCCTCTATAGTTATGTTGAGACAAGTTTCCACCTTCAACCAGATATTGTACAATGCCATCCGGGGCCTCATGCTGTTGGAATTAATACAATGATGCCAAAATAATTCCTCTTTGATGTATCCATTACTATGCACAAGCTTGCCCAAGCAGAGATTTATAATACTTGACATTTTGTGGCATTCTGTCAGTACATGTCTGGCCGTTTCTGGATGATTCTGTTCGTTACATAATCGACAGAGCCGTAGTTCTGGTGCAATCTTGTCTCTTCTCCCAGTGATCATTAATGTAGGTAGTTGTTCGAGTCTTAGTAGTATAATGAAACGTCTAAGTCTCTCATCTGGGCACAGATTAAGGTAGCTCTGAGGTTTTTTAAAGTTGTACAGTCTATACTGGACAAACTGGTAGCTTTTCAGTTCCCGTAGATGATCGTAATTCTCTAACCAGTCCCAAAGATCTATACGTTTGCCCAGAGCCCTCTGTGCCTCTTCTGTAACAATACCTTTCCTAATTTGCCACCCGATTGGTGCCAGAAATTTGGTCATCTGTTCCTTATAGGGGCAAGGGGAGTTCCTTAGAAACCTCTTGATGGCCAGCAATTAATAGCCCATTATTGGTCACACTGGTCATTTTCAAATAGAGTAGGGCTCGCTTTTTTAACACTTGCGCTTTCAATGAGGTCAACCACAGTTTGAGCCTTATTATTGCCATGGGGATACCTGGGGGTAGACCCATGATAAAGCGCCAGAATTTTCCTTCTATCATCTGTAACCATTTCAGGTTGATGTTAAGGAGAGCTTCCAAACCATAAATAATCATTGGGACAAGACTTGTATGTATAGTTGATGTGTACCCCAAATGGTAAAGCCTCCCTGATTGACTGTGAATCTATGGAACAGGGCGGTCAGTTGCGCCGCTCTGATGGTGCGTGTTTGTTTACATATTCCATAGTCACCAACTGTCTCAATTTCGATCCCTAAATAGCGATAGTGAGCTGTATAGGTGATGTTATCGAGGCCAACTCTCAGCTGTACTCGAGTGGCGTTCTTTTTGGCGATTCTGCCATTATGTAAAACTGTCAGATTACACATTTTTGGCACACAATCCATTGCCAAAATAACTCCAACCCTCTTCACTGTAATGGTTAAAGCAAAGGAGGAGGAAGCCAGAATTGACTCCTCACTCAGACGCTGCATAGAAAACGGAAAGAAATAGTGTGAAATACTCATAACAGGATTATTTAATATTAAGTGTGTGTGCCTGTGTGCATGTACATACATGTGCATAACAGAGTCATAAATAGAGTTGATCTAAAATAAAACTTGGAAGTACCTTAGATAGGTTAACCATGTAATTCATGTGTGAGCTTTCATTAGATCTTTTCTTCAGGCAGAGATGGAATGTAGCATTTACAAATGAACCAGCCTTTTCAGGATTTTTTTTTTTTATCTGTGCATGTCGATGTTCCTGGTTTGTAGTTACTTCAAAGAGGCATGCACTTCAGAAGTTAAATCTGGTATTAGCATAATTGACCTAAAAACATTTGACCTAAATCATTTGATCCGATTTATTGGACCTTTTTTCAGTCAAATGTAATTAAATATACATATGGGGTGGGTAAGGATATACATTAGCTTGAGGGGAAGTGGGAGGGTTGCGGGGGAGGGTCTCCCCCCTGCATTTTAGACTGAAAAAAATGTCAAATAAGTTCGATCAAATGTGATTAGGTCAAATAGACCCAAACCGTTAAATCTCCCATGCATAGCAGTCTTCACAGATTGAATGGCATGCTGAAGTATGTGGGGGCACGGATGAGAAAAAGAAAATCATGTTAAAATGTGCCCTGGACGGAATGAAGGGATGGGCTACTGTTTCGTGGTAGGTGTGGTCCTGTTGAAGACTTCGGTCATGCAGGCACAGTTATCCACATATTGGGCTTGTTGCTCTAGAAGACTGGTGGGGAGGCGTCCAGCCAATCGTTTGGCAGGCCTTTGGCTTGCAGAGCTTTGTGTGGCAAGACTGGGGTCCATTACCAGACAGTGTTTATCTACACCGGATGAGGAAAGGGACGATTCTGATATCCGATAGGGGAACTCACAGACCTTTGACAAGCTTGCACGGATAGATCTTTTAGGGGGCTGATGGGGATAGGCTGGATGGAGTCTGGCAATGAACCATTGCCTCAGAGCGGCTGCTGGGGCTGGTGCATTGTCAGCCATATGCCAGTGAAAGGCTTTGGAGAAATTGATAGGTGTGGACAAGTTTGGATGTGTAGGAAGAGGGAGAGTCTGTTAGGTAGGAGTATGACCCATGAAGCCGCAATGTCGGTAACAGCCTGTTTCAGTGCATTGAACATCTGCACACATTTGAATTCATGGATCTTTCTGCTTCATCAGTCCTGAAATCACCCATGAGTGCAGCGACTTTAAGATCGAAGGTATGAATGGCCTCCACAAAATGTGTTCACCAACTTGCTGTCCTTGGTCTCCATCTTTGCCTGTGGAGATTTGTGTGCTTATGTAGTTGTAGGTATGCAACATTTATAGATTACGTTCAGCTAAATAGGAAAATGCCCCAACTATGTTGTTTGATTGCAATCATTACAAAGGTTATGCTATACCTGATCAAAATTGTACTGTGATGAATGTCTGAATACATGCATAACTACATACGTGACAACATGCTTACCTATGTAACATTTTGATTTGCAGTGTTATGTCTATATATTTTTTCTAAAAAATGTTTTTCTCCAAATAGAGAATCAGAAAAAATGGACTGGCGAACTGTTCCCCAAAACAACCATATAGATTCCTGCAAAAGTTGTGGACATACAGAGATTGCACCAACAAAAGAAGGTTTCCAAAGAACTGAGGCAGTCTTTGTGATGGACAAACATGAGGAGGTCGGGAAGGGGAGAGAAGATGAAGAGCAATGCAGTTTCAAAAGAGACGCAATAGAAGCAAAGCAAGGACAACACAAGCATCCCGTAACATCGGCACGTGCTGACACAGGTTTGACGGAATATGCAAGTATACCTCGGTCACAGACATCTCAACTTAAGTCACTTGAAAAGAATGAGATGCTTCCGAGCTCGAAGAGCATGAGCGCTGAGCCAACTGAACTCAATGGCAATGGATTGTATAATAGGGGTTTTGTTTCACGGACACTTCCTGAGAACCAGGCACAAAGGAAAAACAACTTGGTCCAAGTGGAGCATTGGGTGAAAGTGCAGAAAGGAGATGCAAAGAGGTTTGTGATACTATTATTTGATAGGAATTGTTGATTAAAACATGTTTTCCAGTGCAGCTTTGGACATAATCCGACCACGTTTTTAGGATGCGTATGTTGGTATATTGGTCCACAGGGCATTTAAGAGGTTAATAGAAATGTAGTGCATGTTTTCCTGTTTTTTTCTTCTTGGACACCTTTTTAAAATACACTGCCATTTGCACATGCTGTTGGTACCTTCCAATCACACGAGCCTCCCCTCCCGCGCCGATCATCCTTTGAAGTCACAATAACATTCCAGCCCTTGATTTTCTTCCCATTTATCTCCACTATCAAGATTGTGCAAGCTCTCTGCAATTTACACCGTGTCATGCTACAATATTGGTTACATCTTAGTGTTTGTTTTACCATTCAAGCATTGCCTGACAATGTGGTTCTCCGTTTCCCCATTCAGTCATTACTAAGGGGCACTTTTGCTGCATCACTAGTTATTACTATCCTTGCAACACACACGTTTCCCAATGCGTACAATACGGAAATTAATCTGCAAATATGATTATTCTGCGGCTTCTTTTGCTAGGTACATGGGCTGCCTATTCACGAGATATCAGCTGGCTTCCTGCAGGAGTTGCATATATTTCTGCACTATTTGTGGAGCTGGATACAAGGCTAACTCACACAGTTGTGCTTTATAAAGAAGTGTAAGGTGGAGCCACATATGGAAAACCAGCAAACGCATGACGTTCTGACCATAATGTGCCAATTTATCATATCAATATGGAACATGTAGATGATTGTTTATTTAGGATGAATTTTAAATATCCTGTACTTGACTTTCAAGAAGAACAAAGTCCATCAGTGCAGAGCAGATGAACATGGGTCTGCTTATCGAATTGCTAACATTGTCGACAGGGTCATCTCTGATTTAAGATTGGGCTTAAAATCCAAGGTTTAGATATTAAAAATTATTTTACTTTGGGTTGATTGCAGTCTACCTTGTGAGGATCTAATGCAAACGGGTAATGGGCAAAATGCCCTTCATTGTGTCTCGGGTTTGCTAGGTGAGTGAATGGAGAAGCTAGTTGCGAGACATGGAGAACTCGCACCATAGGGTGATCCTTTAGGATTTCAATAAAGCATCTGTTAAGTTTGAGAAGGTGGGGAACACCTTATGCTGGTCCATAATAATTTTCAAATGTGCTGTGGAAGTGCATGTTACTATGAACCGGTGGATTACTGCCACTTAGCGTGCATAATAACTTGCGGCAAAGGTACTGACATTTAGGGTGTTGCAACTATAAATCAGACACCATGAGTAACCAACTGATGAAAGCCAAACTTGAGATTACAGCAGGATGGTATTTGCCCATTGTTGCAGAAGTGCCAACACTTTTCAGAACGCCCTTGGTCAAGGAGGAACTAATGTGGGGGAGGTTGGTGGAATCTAACACAGAAGGGTACACATCGTTGTTCATCCATTCACAAACCATTTTGTCTGACATATCTTTCCTCTAAAGCCTTGGTTAGTGTGGGGATGCGCCTCGGAGCCCGCAGGGGGTGATGGCGCACCTTTGGTCGGGGGCCCTGAGAGCCGAGGCAGCGGGCCGACTCCTTCTTGCTCGGCTGTCAACAGCGCCGAAAGTGAAGGAACGCAAGCCGCTGCTCGGAGACGCGGCGTATCACCACCACACTCACCTGTTGAAAAACCCGGTCCCGAAGTGGGGGGGAGAGGGCGCAGGCACTCCATGGCGAGGTGTGGGAGTGACCGGCCCTTCAGCGTGCCGCGCCCCTTGGTGGCCCCGGAGCAGGTCGCGGCTGGAAGGGCCCAGAGCCAGAGCCCACCCATATCCGACGCAGCCACGATCACATAATCGCCTCAAACGTTCCCCAGGACTCCGGAAGCAAGGATGGGATCGCGCAGGCACGGCACCTTTAAGGGAGGCGGGACAATACATCAGCAGCCAATGGGATGTGAGCTAGACAGGGCTGGTGGCGATTGGTGGGGACTTGAAACTAAGGAAGCCTATAAAAGCGTGCCAAAAGAAACTGACAAGAGTCTCTCTTTTTACAGGAAAGAGAAGAGGAAGAGGAACGAAGACCGGAGTGGTGGGCCTATCCGGACACCACGAGATAGGACAAGGTTGTGGACTCCCTCAGTCTACTCTGAAAGGGCCAAACACTGGTGAAGGAAACCAGAGGACTATATTCTTTGTTTATGTTAAGGACCCTTTTCCCCATTGGAATAAATATAGTTTCAGCATCCGCCTGTCTCCTGAAGTCTATTTATCACACTGGCGACGAAGGTCGGATAGCGACAACGTCATGGAGACACTGATCAAGACTCTATCGGAAGGGCAACAGCAGCTGCAACAATTAATACAGCTGCAAACCCAACAAGCAGCTTCGGATAGGCAAGCTTTCCAGAAGGCCATCCAGCTGCAGGGCACCATACAAACCACGGCCCAGGATAAACAACATGAGACCATCGCCCGCCTCACAGATGTGGTGGCCAACGCAAGAAACCAACCATTGGTACCATAAGCTCTGCTCCAGAAATATAAAGAGGGAGAAGATCCTGCCTTCTTCTTCACCAGTTTCGAGAGGATCGCTAGGAATGCGCAATGGCCTCTGGACCGTTGGGGACAGTATGTCGCCCCCCTACTATCTAGGGGATGCAGGGTCCCTACCAGGCGGTAAATCCCAATGGCAGCACTCCTTATGGAGAAATTAAGGCCGCAGTCCTGGATCGTCTAGGCCTAGACGAAGAAGCTTACCGGATACAGCTGAGCGAGACCAGACTTAGGGTGGGGGAAAGCCCGCGCCAACTATACTACCGTATAAAGGACTTGGTCGAGAAATGGCTGCTTCCTCCAACCCCAGCGAATCAACCCAAACTCGACAAAATAATCCTGGAGCAATTTATTGAAGCCCTGCCACGACAGATGCAGAGGTGGGTTAGACAGCACCACCGGCCCACCTTGACTGAGGCGGTAGATATCGCCTCAGCATACCAGAAGGCGGGTCACCACAAGATGCAGCCAACTGGGGTAACAGCCCGGATAGCAATCCCGATATCCGATCCCCTTGCGTTTAGGGGTGGCAGAACCCTAACCATGAGATGGATACACGCAGACGACATCTCCAGAAAACCAGAAGACAAAAAACCAGGAGTCGAGGAGAAACATCCGTTGGCAGCACCAGGATACAAGCAACCGCAATGCTACGAGTGCAACAAATGGGGCCATATAGCCAGGTTCTGCCCCAGAAGGAGACCAGCCGAACCGATGGACATCGGATACCTGAGCCCTGGGTCGGAGGAGAGTATCCCGGGCCCCTATGTGGTGGACATTCGGGTGGATGGCAGACCATTGCGCGCTCTACTCGACAGCGGCAGCCGGCAGACCGTCATATCACCAATCGTGAGTAACACTCCCTACTTATCTAATATAACAGTACCTATTAGATGTATTCATGGGGACGTAAAGTGTTATCCAATGAAGTATGTGGTGGTAGAACTAAATGACATAACTACTCCCTTGAGGGCTGCCGTCCTACCGTGTCTGCCTGCCCCGGTAGTGATAGGGACCGATCTGCCTGGTTTTGAACAGGCCTTGAATGCCCTGGAGGAAAGGAAGAAAACTCTGCACGATTCCAACGCCCCAGGGTCAGACTCTACTTCCCTGGCCCCCTTGCGAGCACGGAAAAGATGAACCCGGATGGAATGGTGTCAAGCTAGTTACATGACCAGACCCATCGACTGGAGTTTGGAGGAGAATGAAGACACCATTAGAGGGGAGACCCTAACTGACCCGACTCTACTTGTCCTACCAGCAAAGGCGCCACTACAGAAAATGCCTCTCATAGCGGTTTCTTTCCAGAGGATCGGCATGGATATCGTCGGTCCTTTGGAACCTGCTAGCAGGGGGTATAAATATCTGCTAGTAATCGTCGACTATGCCACGCGATACCTGGAAGCATTTCCCTTAAAAGGGACATCCGCCAGGATTCTGTGCGATCAACTTATCCCATTTTTTGCACGGGTAGGGTTGCCTTCGGAAATAATTACAGACCAAGGTACGAATTTTATGTCCGTCCTCCTACGACAAGTATGTGAGCGACTCCAAATCAAACATATGAGGACCTCAGTATACCATCCCCAGACAGATGGGCTGGTCGAACGATATAACCAGACCATCAAGAAAATGCTAAGAAGAGTGACAGGGCCGGACGCAAAAAATTGGGATTGGGTGTTGCCTCTGGTGTTGACGGTATTAAGGGACACGCCCCAATCTTCCACTGGTTTCTCCCCCTTCGAACTTCTGTTTGGAAGACAACCCCGGACGATATTGGATCTGGTTAAGGAAGAATGGGAAGCCAGCGAGGAGGTATCTCTTACTGGATACATTGAGGAGCTAAAAACCCATCTGACGGCTCTGCGTTCCTTGGCCGAAGTCAACCTCAACCAGGCACAAACGACCCAAGAGAAGGACTATAATAAGGGGAGCCGAATGAGGACCTTCAACCGCGGAGACCGAGTACTGGTACCCCTACCTACCTCTGCAAACAAGTTATTGGCCATATGGCGAGGGCCATACAAAATCACGGACGTACTCAGCCCAGTGACTTATCGGGAGCATCAACCTGATAGGACCACAACCGATAAGGTATATCACATCAACTTACTGAAGGAGTGGAATGAACCAAGTCTGAGTGCATTCGCAGAACCCGAGGAACCAGAATCGGAGGAAACCATGTACACCGTTCCTGCTACCCTCGAAGCCATCAATTGGGGCGACGTCCTCTCCCCGAACATGAAATCAGACGTCGTGGACAAGTTATCTCCCTATGCCGATGCCTTTTCTACGTTACCCGGTCGCACCAGTATATTGGAACATGGAATCAACACAGAGCCCAGATGAACTATACGGCTTAGGCCATATCGGATCCCCGAAGCCAGGCGAAGGGTTATCAATTCGGAAGTAGATGAAATGCTGCGGATGGATATCATTGAGCCATCCAACAGTGTATGGTCATCCCCCATAGTGCTGGTTCCCAAGCCAGACCGATCCGTCCGCTTCTGTATGGACTACAGACAACTGAACACAATTTCTCAATATGAAGCGTATCCTATGCCGCGAATGGACGAGCTCTTGGAAGGCCTCGGAGCGGCCCTCTTTCTAAGTACTTTATATTTAACCAAGGGATATTGGCAGATTCCCTTGCGTTCCCAGGACAAGGATAAAACCACCTTTTCCACAGCGAGGGGACTCTATCAATACAAGGTTCTACCCTTTGGACTACACGGCGCCCCCACCACGCTCCAAAGGTTAATGGATATCATCTTACGACCACATGACGGATATGCGGCCGCTTATCCAGATGACATTGTGGTGTATAGCAAGTCCTGGGAAGCCCATCTGAATCATCTAGAACTGGTAGTGGCCGATCTGCATAAGGCAGGTTTGCATATAAATCCCAAAAGAGCACTGTCGGGACCCATGAAACCAAATATCTGGGACACATAGTGGATGGGGGGTGTCCTGAAACCACAATTATCCAAGACTCAGGCTATACACAACATCCCGACTCCCACCAACAGGAAGCAGATTCAAGCGTTCTTGGGGCTTGTTGGGTATTACAGGAGATTCATACCTGACTTTTCCTCTGTGGCTGCCCCCTTGACCGATGCTTTGAGGCTCAAGGGTGTTCCAAACCTAACCAACAACAAGAGCGCCCTGAACGCCATAGAACACCTGAAACTTAGGATTTCATCGAACCCTATTCTTTGTTGCCCAGACTTTCAAAAACATTTCTATCTGCAAACAGACGCCTCAAACCAGGGTTTGGGGGATGTACTCTCGCAAGACCTGGGGGGTGATCTACGTCCTGTATGCTTTATCATCCGGAAGCTACTGCCTCATGAGGGTGCCTATTCCACCATAGAGAAGGAATGTTTGGCCATCAAATGGGCCATCGACTCCCTCAGATACTACCTGTTGGGTCGCCGGTTCACCTTGTACACGGACCACGCTCCCTTGCAATGGCTTGCGTGACATAAGGACACTAATCAGAGAGTGCTCCGCTGGTTCCTCTCCCTCCAGCCTTTTGACTTTCTCACGTTAAACAAACCGGCCAGATTTCAGCTAGTGGCTGACTACCTGTCTAGGTGTGCTTCCCGGCCCAATCGGCCTGGGACTGGGGTGGGAATGTGTGGGGATGCGCCTCGGAGCCCGCAGGGGGTGATGGGTGCACCTTTCGTCGGGGGCCCTGAGAGCCGAGGCAGCGGGCCGGCTCATTCTTGCTCGGCTGTCAACAGCGCCGAAAGTGAAGGAACGCGAGCCGCTGCACTCACCTGCTGGGAAACCCGGTCCCGAAGGGGGGGAAGAGGGCACAGGCACTCCATGGCGAGGTGGGGGGGATGACCGGCCCTTCAGCGTGCCACGCCCCGCGGCGGCCCCGGAGCAGGTCTCGGCTGGAAGGCGCCCAGAGCCCACCCATATCCGACGCGGCCACGATCACGTGATCGCCTCAAACGTTCCCCAGGACTCCGGAAGCAAGGATGGAATCACGCAGGCACGGCAACCTTTAAGGGAGGCGGGACAATACATCAGCGGCCAATGGGATGTGAGCTAGACAGGGCTGGTGGCGATTGGTGGGGACTTGAAACTAAGGAAGCCTATAAAAGCGCGCCAAAAGAAACTGACAAGAGTCTCTCTTTTTACAGGAAAGAGAAGAGGAGGAGGAATGAAGACCGGAGTGGTGGGCCTATCCGGACACCACGAGATAGGACAAGGTTGGGGACTGCCTCAATCTACTCTGAAAGGGCCAAACACTGGTGAAGGAAACCAGAGGACTATATTCTTTGTTTATGTTAAGGACCCTTTTCCCCATTGGAATAAATATAGTTTCAGCATCCGCCTGTCTCCTGAAGTCTATTTATCACAGTTAGGCATACATATTGTTATACTGACTTAATGTATGGGCAGCTATTGGTTCAATGTAAAGGAGATGACAGCAGCTAGAGTAACTAGAAAAAAGAGTACAAAATGTACCTATTTAGCAGACCGTACCCCATGTGAATTTAATTGTCACTGTACACATGTAGCAATTGGTGAAAGACAGTAGGATCGCAGATGCATCTGCATAAGGTTTTACGCTATGGGAGGATCACTGAGACAACTCGACTTTGTGCCTATGATGTTGTGCATGGAATCGGGGACCAGCTAACATATTGGTTCTTGTGCTCTTTGATCTGTTTGTGACCAATGGTATCATTAATCACTTAATAGTTATTAATTAACACTTTGATAGAGGTGTGGACACCCCTAAGCCTTGTTACACTTGCATTCCTTATTTGGTCATGAATACCAATCTAACATAGTGGAACGTTTATTCATGTACCTGTCAATGACCTTCTGTGTAGTTTTGTAGTTCTCAACATTTACCTTGTTGCCATTTAATGTGTTGTGCATGCATTCACTCACTGATCGGATTGAAGTATCATGCATGGTATTGAATGTCTGTGGAACACATGTACATTTATTTTCAGGTAAACAAGGGCACAGCTGTACACTCATTGGCTGTGCAGTGCCTTCAAACATGTTAAGATGGAATTGTCTTGGCGGGGCTAAGACAGTGATTATTTTAGCATTGACCAGATCAGTCTTATTCCGTGGGGAAACGCCTTTATTGAGACTGTTGTAAAATTAAGGAGTTTGACAGTGTTTCTCTTTAAAAACAAGTTTTTTCTTTTAAGCAACAACTTATTGGGAAAGTAACTTGAACAGAATCCTGGTACTCTCCCTTATTGCTGCCTCTCCCAACATGTGCAGGCCTTGATCAGTACTCTGACTTATAATATACTTATGGGCTTTCCGATGCCCCCAGATAGAACCAGGCTAATACTTTGCAAGTTGTTTTTAATAATTATTATAATCTGGGAATTTGTTGAGCACAAACCTAGCTTCGGCAAGCAATGGATCACTTTACAAGTCATAGTGGGAAGTACACCACGGTCAAAGGATCAATAAAAAGGAGTAGGGAGCTTACAACGCGGGAGCTGGCGGGTGTGCAATTGCCAACAAGTGATCTCAAAACAACCAGGGGACGAAACGGAGGAGAGCAGATCGTCCTGTGTCATGTTTGGTGGGGAGCCGATGGTGTGTGGACCTAGGTTTTAGGGACAAGACATTCCATAAGGTGCAGGGTGTTGAGTCGGTTTAATGAGAAAGTAAAAAGGATTCAATAGTCTAATCTTGTTTTGGGCAAGTATATTTTGGTTCTTGAATGTTGTCATTTAGGAAGAATCAGTCAATGTCAAGGTTTGGAATTTTCACTGGCTTCATGGTTTATGCAAATTAATTTCAGTATATATTGCACGGTTTGTAAGACTTTAGTTTAAAAAAAAAATGAATGAATTTGCAAAAACCAGGCAGGCAGGCTAAATGACAAAGGTTGACATTGACCCTGACTCTTTCATATGAATATGTGTGCAATGTACAATAATGTACTACTACTTTCTAGGTTAAATGGTCTTAATTTACTGTAATCGCCATTCTTTTGACAACAAGTTTGCTTTCAGTCCATGGATCCTTACTTTCTCACTACGGAATTTCCATACTGTTTGCCATTTCAAACATTCCAAAAGCGAAACCCAATGCACACCATATTATTTGAATTATATCCAAAATGAAGATTTAACCAGCATGTGAGGTGCAGAGGAGGAAAATCAGTCCTGGCACATGGACTGAACCATAGCTATGAACAAAAAAAGGTTCCAGTAAGAAGGGAACGCCCATCCACTGCGCACTTTCACAGGCCAATAAATTGTCCAAGCATTTAAAAATAAGTCTTCAAATAGTAGAAATGAGGTAAATCTATTCAGTGTAAGATTGTAGTCAGAACATATAAGGCATTCCAATCACAGTAGATAATAAACTTTTGTTCAGTAAATACATTTAATAATGTGACCCAATGCATTTTGAGAACAAATCTCTTCTTCAGGGGTCTTGACAAGACGTTGTGTCTCTAAACAATCAAATAAACAATGGTTGTATCAATTCCTTTGTAGTGATTAACTCATAGGTATACGTAATCACTTGATCTATCATTCTTCTGTTATGAATGTAAATAGATAACTACCTTCATAGTCTCATATTCTTGTCCACTTCAGTGATCAAATGTTGCGCCTATCTAGAGCCAGGTGGTTTACATGGGTAGCAACCATTGCCTGGTCACCTGAAAAAAAAATGATATTGACTTGAGCTCCCTGTTCCTCTATATGTTCTTCAAAAGTTTAACTCGGTGCAAAATTAATATCAAGAAACTCTCACCTTAACCTTAGCGAATGGAATTACATTAGTGTAGCCCGACTAGAAATTAGATGGAGTAACCCTAAATCAATGGCCAGAATGTATGGGAGTGATCTTCCTCCTATAGATTTAATCAATAATGGAAAGAAATAGAAGAGTCTAGTGGATGGGAACTCCACACTCAGTAATCATGACATTCATGTTTTCGTACTGGCCCTGTTGTTGAACTATGTGACTCGATGAAGAGGTTCTTAAAGATTGCTGTAACCTTCATATGTGGTCAGTGATTTCAATTGCCCTTCTCTTTGATAGACACTGAGTGTAATGCGCTCAGATAGCTCAATGGAATGTCCACAGGAAATCCCTTGGGGAGCCAGAAAATCAACAATACTGGATGGTAAATAATCCTATGGGTGTGTGCTCCCAATGGGATATCATCCCTCCTAAGCACCTTATGTTAATTTTAGTCTGATCTTTACCTAATATGTTCCCTTCCAATCTCATTTGTCTTGCCAAAAAGCGGGAGCCCTAGTAATCAGCTTTCTCACCCCGGTGTCAGTAATCATTGTGGGACACGATGGCCACTACAAATAGTGGCGTCTGTTTGTTGCGTCATGACGTCATGCCGTTATGACAGCAATTACATCATGTTTGTAAATAAACCTGAAACGGGCCGTTCCCATCTACATTTTAATGGGAAATTCGATATGCTTGCCCTTTTTGGGGAATGTGGGCCCAGCTCAGTGGATATTAACAATGTAGCTTAATGGATTTCTCCTAACCTTTTTCACCCTTGATGTTGTACCCAAATTGAGGATTGTAAATAAAGATACCTCATATGGCCATAAGAGGTCTCCATTTCGACAGAGTAATCTCCGGAGGGTGTTAAATGATGTTTTCAAAAATATGTCTATGGGTCTATGTGATATCAGCCCTCTGCCGCTGGTGTAAATCATATCATATGGACAACCTGCTCTCATCCCTTAAAGGGCATACACTCTGTTGATAACACAATTCAATTATAAAATATAACAAGGTCAAATGCATTTAAAATTTGCTGAGTCTTCTCTTATATATGTTCTAGCCCCAAAATATCATTGTACGGTGTCTCCTCAAGGGTATTTTAGTTCAAGAGAAATGTCTTGGCTCATTATTGTATCCCTTAACATTGAGTTCATTCTTACTGTATAGTCCTATATCCTTGGAGTTTACAATTTAGGAACATGTGGATTGAAGTAATTACTTGATCCTTTTGGGATACCGTCCTTGACAGATCTTTATTTATACTCAGTGGGGCAATTGTATCCAGATGATAAATTAAATATAGAGATGTCTAGGCTTGTGTCCTTTAATTGAGTGTAAATACCAACTGTGTGTTCATACCCCCTTTGAGTTTACAATCTCGGAGCATATCTGTTCAAGTCACAACTTGATTTTTTTTTAAAGATATGGTCCAAGATAGAATTCTTCATTTATACCCAGTGGGGTAATTGCAACAAGGTGATCCAATATAGTTCCTGCTGCAAATGTCTTTTGGACATATCCTCTCGTCTAGGGAGTGGGTACACAATTACTAGGATTACCCATCTTTTGTGTGCTATTGTGTGGTGATTATCCCTGAAGTGTCTATACACCAGGGATTTTAGGTTTCCTGTCCTTATATTGGACGTATGTTCTGTCCACCTCTCCTTTGCTCTACGTACAGTCTGCCCTACATAGTACTTCCCACATGGACATCTCGGAGCATATATTACATTTTTACTATCGCACGTGGCACAGTCACGTAGCTTGATCTTCTTGCTGTTTTTCGTGGTGTCTGACATGGTCCCCTTTCATTACACTGGAGCAATGTTGGCAGTTTAGACAGGGGTAAGTTTCAGGTTTAGATATTTTTGTAATACTGTGGGGGGTTTTTTGTTGGTATTTCCGCTTTGATGAGTGTATCCCTCAGATTCCTGCCCCTCTTGTATGTCATCATGATATGATATATGATATGGCATTTATAACGTGCCTATACACAAGTGTTTCAAGGCGCAACAAGGCAAGGGAGGGAGAACAAAGGGAAGACGGAGACAACAATCTTACTAGGCCATGTGACAATGAGATCACGCAAGTGCAGGGGAAGGGGAAAAGTTCAGGGGCAAGTGGGAGGACAAAGTGCTGTACATGGGAACAACAGTAAAAATAAATGGAATAAATAAGCAATAAGCAAAGGTGCGGGCAGCTGGTGGCAAGTGCCAGGATAAGTGCAGACATCAGGTGTCAAGTGCTGGTAGGGGGCGGTAGGGATACAGAAGAACAGTCCCCAAGTGTGGGGGATGTCGGGAGGCAGTGCAGGGGTGCAACTGGCAGGGGAGGGGACCTGGTCCTGAGATCATATGGTAGCCAGGTGACCAGTGCAGTTTCAGTTTCAGCCAGGAGTTCCGCAGGGGAGAGGAGGAGAGAAAGCAGAAGCAAAGAGCAAGGTTTTGTGGTGCTTCTGGAACCAGAGATGGTTCTTAAGTTTCAGGGAGGCATGGAGGCTGTTCTAGAGCGAGGCCCCAGCCGAAGAAAGAGATCTACCACCAACTTGTTGCTTGGAGAAGCGACTGACCCAGAGGGAGCTGGAGGCAGATGAGCAAAGAGCTTGAGAAGGAAGATATTTAGGAAGAGAGGGTTGAAGGTATTGAGGCCCCAGGCCCCAGAAGGCCTTGTGGACCAGTGCAGAGGTTTCAGTCCTGGAGAGGTACGATCCCTGGGCTTGAGGCCAAGGACAAGTCTAGCAGTCCTATTCTGGGTGAGTTGCAGAGGGTGGAGAGTAGAAGCAGGCAGATTTACAAAAAGGCTACTGCAGTAGTCCAGCCTTAATACAACCAGCGCTCTGGAGATGGTGAGCTTCTGGCGGAAGGAGGGTAAGAATACCTCTGAGGATGTGGAGTTGGTAGTGTGACTTCTTAGAGACGTCGGAGATGTGAAGCGAGAAGGAGTGTGTGGAGTCGAAGATGACACCAAGGTTTTTAGCCTCACAGGTGGGAGCAGGAGGAGGGCCAAGAGAGGCCGGGCCAGAGAGTGACAGGAAAGGAGGGAGTAGGTGTGCCGTTGAGGAGAATCTCGGTCTTACTGGCATTAAGGCAGATATCATTGGCGGCACACCACTCCTGGTTAGCAGACAGAGTCAGAGATGAGAGAAGAAAAAGAACTGGCGGAAGCAAGCCTGAAAATGAGTTGAGTGTTATCCGCATAGCACTGAAAGTTAGGTGGCTCTGGGAACAGGCGATATAACATTGGTTCAAGTCTGATCAGATTGCAGTTTTTTTTTATTACCCTGCTTACTTGATGACCTGTGCTGAGAATTGCCAGGTATGAACCATCCTAGTATTGTCCTCTTTTGGGCCTGTCCTCAAAAAATCCTCTCTCCTGTGTATTTCTGTCCTTGTGATAGCTTTGTCTAGTATATTAGTAGGGTAGCCCCGGTTCTTAAATCTCTTGGTCATGACATCATATTACCTCTGTAATGTACCTACACTAGAGATCATCTTCTTGAGTGTCACAAACTGGCTATAGGGTAAGCTCTCTTTTAGGTGTGAAGGGTGAGAACTCTTAAAGTGTAATGTATTCTTGACATCCGAAGGTTTTCTGTATATATTGGTCACTAGACCCTCTTCTGTGTGTGTAACTTATACATCCAAAAAATGTATATTGGGTTCCCCTACTTCTATGGTGAATTTGATACATTAATGACAGTTGTTGAGGTATTCAAAATATTGCACTATTTCCGTCTTGCTACCGATCCAGATGGCGAGGAAATCGTCAATATATCTCTGCCAAAACACTATTTTAGAGGACCACGGTTGTATCTGGAAGATATGGTTTTGTTCAAAATGGAACATAAAGGTGTTCGCATGAGAAGGGACTACCATGGACCCCATTGATGTCCCTGATAGTTTTAGATAGAATGTACCCTTGTTAGGGTAAACCCCCAGGCAAGCCGAGCCGTGCTAGGAGTTTGCGGTTGCCGAACTCACAGAAGGCCTAACTCCTTGCTTTGCCCTAAAGAACACAAGGTCCACACAAATAGCATGGTGCGACTTAGGTTTATTACAGCCAGCAAAACCACAGGGATCATATGCGTGGAGGGAAGTCCATGCACGTCTCGGCAAACTCTGGCTCGCAGGCCAATTTTGATGACGTGTGATGTCAAAATTTGCGTCACTCACTAGGCCCTTCTCCAAAACCTATCTCTACTCAGGATATGTTGCTGAGTGGTAGTTCCCATATAGGAGCCCATAGAGAAGTGGTGTTATTGGAAAAGGCTGTGTCAGGTGTTATGCTTGGACCATCCCCGAAAACTGTTATTCTGGATTTGTTACAGTGAGCAGACCATGTGATTGGTCAGTGACCCCCGCTATCCACCCCTAGGGTCCTGGATTTTGGTTCGCTAAACCGCAAGCCCCCAAACTTGGGACAAACTATGTTCCCAGCCTGCAGGTCACCTGTGAACAGTGCATGATCAATTATGTGTCTGCAAGGTACAACTGTGTGTCAGTATCATAACCGTGTGTAAACCACAGCTGCCGTTAGAGCACTCAGTTTCCTAATGCAGAACTGTAGCGTGAGACAGATTGCTCTTCTCAGCCAGCAAATCTTGGCAGCTCCTCAGCTTGGCCAGATCACGTGCTTGGAGACCACGTTTGTGAGCACAGGAGCTCTGAATTATTCTGTATTTGTCGGAGAGCGCACCTCTCAGGCAGTCGGTGTTACTTTGGCTCAGTGGGAGGAATGTCATTTCTAACAGTATTCCCGCCGCACAGCATTCTGTGAGGCATTCGGTCTCTCTAAGCTGATTGTGGCCTACTAGTTTTCCTAAGCCATGGTCTGATTTATACTATATGCGTCTTCCTTAGTGTCCATAGGTTAGTGCGTCAAGGCTGTCAGGTTCCTTGAGTGCTCCTGCCATACCATGGAGTTATTTGCATGTAAGCATCTGCAAGCATTTGCATGAGCCCTTCTTGCTTCTTGTGTTCCTGTGCTGCTGTAGCAAGCCTAATAGCAAAATAATAAACGTGCAGACAGTATGTGTATGTCACTGTCCTCTAACTCATAGAGCTTGTATACCTGTGTTCTTTGTGTAGTTGGCTGTGTGAATGTCCTGAGTGTGCAGATGGCACGTGTGTTTCATGTCTAATGTAGTTATGTCGTCGTGATGTCTCCAACGACTTGAGGCATGGCGTCTTGGTGCTTTAGTCGATTCTGTCCACGTAACTGTCTCCAGCTCCTTCTTGCGTATCTTTGTCTGCTCTGGGTAGGATTCGTAGTGCTGCAGGGCTGCAGGGCCTGCTGAGAGGGTACCTTTCATGATAGTTGTCCATCGTAGTAGCAGTGGGAATTGATGTGAGCTCATGTGAACGGCAGCCATATTGTCTCTGGTGCTTCTTCCGGTTGGAGGGTCTCTTGGGATGGAAGGCATATTCTGACCTTTCCTCTTCACCATCATACCTGAAATAGTTGTTATACAGTATTGGGTTGATAAGTTCCATCTCAAATACTGTGTGTATCTGAACATTCTCAAGTAGGAACCATTTCAGTGCTTCGTTGCCTTCTCCATGGGGGATGATGTATAAAGACTACTCGCATCCAGAGAAAATAGGATGACATTCTGGCCTTCAACATCTACTTCGTTCAATAGTTCTAAGAAGTAGGATGTGTCTTTCAAGTATGCTGAGTTAAGTTGGACTAGTGGTTGTAAGGCTGTCTCCAGATATACCACCGGAGGTTCAAAGACACTTTCAGTCCCCACCACTATAGGGCAGAATGGTGGATTGGTACGGTTCTTATGTTCCTTAGGGAGTGCATAGAAAACCGGTGTCATTGGATGTTTTTTTAATCAGGAAGTCTGCTGTTCATGAGTTGATCCATGCTTCATCACTGGCCTTGTTAATGGTCTCTTCAATTATAGTTTTGATCATATTGGTAGGATCGTGATCCAGTACCAGATATGTCATGGGATCCTGTAGTAAGCCCATGCAAACTTGGTGGGTAGGAAGAGTATCCATTATTACCTCGGCTCCACCCTTGTATGTTGGTTTCATAACTATGGACCGTCCAGTTCTTTGAAAAGCTGCATTTGGTGTCTCCTGAAGTTACTATGATGATGAGGGCTGTAGTTGATATTTTCCAGGTCCCTTGTAGTTTTCCGTTTAAGCATGTCTATCCCTGGATGGTTGACTTGGGGTGAAAGTAACTTTGTGACTTCATCTCAAAGTAGTCAAAAGAGATGGACCTTTCCTATACCTGCGGTAATGTTTCAAAAAACCCTTTTGATTCCATTTTCCTGATTAACTTGAAAAAGTTGACCTACTCATCCAAGTTGGAACTGTTATTCACCGGAATAAATGATAGACGCAAATTAAGTGTATCCCACTGGGTCTTGTTAAATTGCCTAGATGAAATGTTCATCACGATTGACTCAATCATTTGTCCCTCATCTTTGGCTTGTCTTCTACCCTCTCCTGGTCTTCTAAAAAAGGGAGCAGTGCTCGAGTGGCGGGGGAGGTAATAGGTCTCGGTGGTAGGGTAGGTGTAACCTCTGCTTGTATAACAATTATGTTAGTTGTGTTGGTATTGTCCTCCTCCCCACTGGTGCCTTCACTGCTATCTGTGTTCCCAGGTGGTGGTGGTTGTCTTGGTTGTCTGAATGGGGTCTCCCTGTTAGTATTGTAGAACTCTGGCCAGGTGTACACTATATCCCTGGCATCGTCAAGGGTATCCCTCCTAAACTTCCTGATTTGACGCTGTTCTATGTCCTTCCAATAAGCATCTAGTTGTCGATTAGGGTCCTCCAAGATTTCATTAAGATCTTCACTAGATTGAGTTTAACCAGCTGTTCTTTAATTTTATCTATTTCAGGGTGTATGCTAGTCAAGAATTTAGCAAGCTCCTTTATGGTCCGCAGTATGAGATCTAATGAGCACTTATTGACTATATATTCCCACCTTTTCAGAAATTCCTGGTTTTCTTTACACAGGCTTGGGCGAAGATAGACTCGAAGTCCCTTTGGGATCCTTTGGGCCTTAAGAAATTGAGCTAGAGTGGTTGCGTGAAGTTTTTGGGAAATATATGTCCTAATCAGTCTCTCTAATTTAGCGACAAGCCTGTCTGGGTTGCCTTCTGGAGTAGCTTCCCAATCTATCTTAGTGATGAGTCCTAAAATCTGGTTTACCTCGTCCTCACTGAATGCCAGTATGGTGGCCGATTTTGGAATCAAGGAATTGATCTTTGAAAATGACATATTAAGCATATAGGGTGATATTGTGTATATTGTGCCAACCCCCAAAGGCTAAACACAATTTCCAAAAGCAAAACCCAGTGCACACCCTATTATTTGAATTATATCCAAAAACATTATTTAAACAATATGTATTAAATTTGACGATATTTGAGGTGCATAGGAGAAAAATCGTCCTGGCACATGGACTAAAACATAGCGATGGAAAAAAAAATCACATTTCAAACATGGCAACTGTTGTTTTGTTTACTGCTATACAACTATTCATATTTAAAATTGTCTCTCAGGTTGTTTCCAACCACAGCGAGTAGCCATTCTCTCTCTTTCCAATTCAGTCAAAGCATCTAAAATAAGCTGCATGACGTATCAAACCATCAAAGTGAAGTGATGGAGCACTGCTTCCCCCACTCCCTGCCCTTGGATTATCTGTGATCTTGCATCCCCCAAAACATATTTTAGATAGGCTAAGATGGTGGCCTTTAGAGCACAATGTTGAAAAGCACATAGTTAAGAATCCATTCCATTGAAGACAATTCTAAAGGGTAACATGTGAACTAATAGAACATTTCAGATGCCAGATCCACCACAGTGCACCAAAGTATTTTATGGCAGCAAATAACTTATATGCGCCAAAGACAGTTGTGCGCACAATAGCGACACTGGGTGCACAGAAGACAAAGGTATCGTTTATGCAGATGCTGTGTACCAGTGGCATGTTTCAAGGGTATCTGTCAGTTCATGATCTCCTGTCTCGCAACTTTGGACCACCTACTCCATGACCAGATTCCAAGAAAATAGCAAACTCTAACCTCATTCCTCCTCACCTTTTGTCCCACCTCCCCACTAACCATTAAAATCTTGCAACCATTACACTTCACTTAATTCAAACGAGCTAACAGATGTACCATGCCCAACAGACGCCCACCATTCCTCCTCTATCAACAGCCACCCACTCATCACTGAAATCAGTAGGTACAGGCAACTTTCCTCTGTTATACCAAATATCAAAGAAGACTTTCAACTTGCAGTCATCAACACCACAGCTTTTTCTGCATCTGCCTTTCTGGCTATCGAACGATCATCACCCTCAACCCCCTCTGTTCTGTTACAGAGCCATATGCAGTAAGGCCAACATTATTAGTAGAAGGGTGCTGTATACGACAACTTTACATCACATTACAAATTTCACCAGTTTTAAATATTGTACCATTGGATAACATGTGCATCGTTGTTCTTGTGCTATTTAATATAATACAATTAGAATTCCCAGAACAGTAAATACAATCAAAATTGTGATTATCGTATATCCAAGTGTACTGCCCCCCAGGTTACTCCATGGTGCTCCTAATAGTAGGATGCTCAATTTACTAAACTGCCAGGGGTGCTTCTGAAATACACTATGGTCCCCTCAGATATCACAGACTGCAGCTCATCATGTCAGCCTGACATAATCTGAAGCCATTTTCCACATTGCCATGGGAAGGTGAAGCTGTCCAAGTTTATCACAAATCGTCTTGAAGTTTCAAAGGTTTTGTTATACTTTTTTATTCTAGTTAAATATCTTGTCACGAAAGTTGTCTGAAGTGAATGTGCAAAATAGTTTAGCACTTTCAACATTAGCACTGTAATGATTCGCTCTCTTCACTCTTGTTCCTGCCTCTTGGTGCATGATTTGGGATCTGTTCCCTATTGGACTTTCCTTTTGAAACTTTTGACACTGTACTGTGGTGAATTGGGAGCTCTACCACCATATTATCGATTTGACTTCCCTTCTGGATAAATTCTGGATTTTTGGCTGCCAGTATGCTTCTTGATTCAAAAGACTGCTTTCCAGAATTCCTTGCTCACTGCTTAATTTCCACCCTAGTAGATCAAGGTTGGGTGGAAGATAAGGAAACTCCTGTGGCTGGCAGGTGCTAGCAAGCACACTTGAGACATGTGATCATTAGCCAGCTTTAAAAGCCTGAGTTTGCTTCAGTTCAGCATTGGTCACTGTTGCAGTGTTCCTGTTTGTGGACAGTCCCTGATTCCTGGTTCTTCATGCCCCGCTTCGACTTCTGTATTTCTTGTTCCTTGATAACTATATTTCAAATTCAGTGTTCTTATTAGTACTTTCTGCCGCCTGGACTTCTTTCCGTCTTCCTCTGTTATGCAGCTAGGACTTTCCAGTACTTTCCTTTTCCTGTGCAGCCCGGTTGCTGTGTGTCATGGTTCCAGCTCTGTTATGCAATGTAAACCTGATCCTTTAGACACCTTCATTAAGATGATTCCTATTTTGTGTACTCTTTTCCTCCCCTGGGTGGAGAGGTGGGAGTTTTTGGGCTTGCAATTTTGTTTTCCCTGCTCCTTGATTTTCTCTGGAGTCTGTTCCTGGTTTTCCCTTGCACTTCTATCTTGGTTCGGGCGAATGCATCTTGGAGTAGGACACTGAGAACAGATTCTGAATGAACAATAAAAGCTTATTAACTTAATTGTCGGGATGGAAAAACGTCTATCTTGCCCTATCCTATGGTAGGATTTCCCTACCACACCAAAACTAAGGAAAGTCAAAGTCCAAAAGTTCAATTTAAGAATCTCTCTGTGTCCAAAACCTATACTTGCCCTCACAACTAATCTTCCCCAAGATTTGCTTCCTGTATAGGGGGATATCTTCCAGCTTTCTTAAAGGTCTGCGCTACACTTGAGCCCTCTTGATGGGGTTGGTCTTGGTATAGAAATATCATTGGCAGAAAGCCGTAGTTGAAACATTTATTAGAATTAATCTACAAAGCTTCATTCGCTGCGGAGCCCAAAGCCTTATTGGTGCACTTGAGTTAAATTCCCTTGTATTTGTAAAACTTCTGTTTTTACAGTTCACTTGTAAATTCTAATAGAAATTGTCTGTATAAAGTTCACTTGGAAATTCCGTTCACAAAAAGGTATTTAACACAGCTTTCATTTAGTTCTGAAATTGTATAAGTGTTAATGATCTTCATTTGATTCGCCTTAGTATTATATTTTACTGTATAATGCTTTAAATAACATGCCCAATATAGTCGAGA
Source organism: Ambystoma mexicanum (assembly GCF_040938575.1). Taxonomy (NCBI): domain Eukaryota; kingdom Metazoa; phylum Chordata; class Amphibia; order Caudata; family Ambystomatidae; genus Ambystoma; species Ambystoma mexicanum. The sequence goes on along the minus strand of NC_090934.1, from coordinate 815,698,748 downwards.
TGAATGTGCACATCCTGCTGTTATTTCTGTTAGAACTAGTTGTATCAAAGGTTTGATATAGTTCTATGGGGTGCAAACCCACTGGTAGGCAGGCCTGGACTGGGCCACCGGGACACCAGGATTTTCCCCAGTAGGCCTTGGGTACACAGGGCCTCTTTTCTTGGGGAAGGATACATAAATTAAATGGGAACAATATGACAGTGTCAGATCCATGCCTGGGTGTGGTTCACTTTCCCTGCATCATGATTCCAGAGGTTCACGTGCGCCTGCGCATTGTGGGGCACCACCCCGGCCAGGCTTCAGAAACTGCTTGCACCACGTGCCCCAGTGTGTCCGAGTTGCATCCGCAGGTGCAGCCGCCTGACAAGTGCCAGTGCTCCAGCGACAATGAGGCGAGCTGCCATCTGCATCGACCATTCGTCACACTGCAGTGCAGAGACTGCAGCAAGCAGGCCAGTCTGGGGACCTCAAGGTAAGTAACTAAAACTGTAACTTAAGTCTGGACAGCTATGGGTGGAATTTGCAATGCTGTGAGTCAGTGTGAGCGACTGTGGAGCAGCATAATGAGAATTGCTTCTGAGTCCAGTCTGCGCCGAGCGTAATAATTTGACTGTCTTTGCCATGTCTCATCGGCCATGAGTTGGGAGTAAACACTACCAACCGTAGAGTGTTGAACGGGTCATGCGTTTGCTGTTTGAGTGTTTGTGTGCATTTATTGTGCAAACAGTGCAGCAGGTCTACCCGGGATCTGGGCGGGTAAGGGTTTCTAAACTTTCTCCTGACATGTGTGTGCGAGATGCTGCAAGTGATACAAGTTAGTACCATCCGTGCATTAGCGGGTAGGTGACATATGTTCAGATTGGGTGGGGGGAAGATGGCATTCTAATCTATGTTTAGCGGGGCTAACCCCTACTCTTTGGCCCCTTACATCATATCGGTAACATGCATAACATTTCCCACTTGCTTACCCCAATGATAGTCGGAGACATTCTGAAAGTTGGAAACATATATAACATTTTATTGGAAAAAATATATGGTCGCATAATTTGGAGTCCACTTGTGAGAGTGGCCCCCCATCCCCTGCTCAGGTCTTATGACTGCCTGGCCCCAACCATGGCCTTAGCCGGGTGGTTCCTCCAATCCCGCCTTACAAAGTCCCATGTCCAAAAGCCTGTGTGCCATCTCACACCATTCCGTTCTAGCGAGAACGGCCTGCCCTGGATTCCACTGCCAGTTCAGTCATTCCTCCAGAGAGTATGGAGCGAATAAAGCCACTGCATCAGTAGTTGAGGAGTCCCAACCGTCCCTAGTGGAATCAGTGCCCTTGTCACCCCATCCTGCCTGAAGCAGCCAGTGGTTGTAGCTCACGGACCAGACCGCAGCGTGCCTCCTTCTCTGGGACCGCACTCGTAACTTTGCCACGCTTTGGGGTGGCCCCTCCCATGACCACAAATGCCCCCACACCAAATTTCTCCTCCTGATAGTACTCACCAACCACTACTTACATCCGGTTCTTGCCATCAGTCCCCAAAGCACTAAGTTGAAATGGCCCATCCCGTGCTCTGATAGATGCAATCCATCTGCTGCAAAATCTATTGGCCTCCCTTCACATAACTCCTGGTGTCTGACAAAAACAAGCCCTTCCTGCTTCATGAAGCGCTCCATGCCCCTGTTCACCCTCCTCCTAGACCTTTCCATCACAGTGTTGGACGCTGATTCCCGCCATCCTCAGGATCAGCTCTGACCAAGCTATTTCCGTTGCAGGCAGCTTTCTTGCTAAGATCCTAATGCCCTCTTGCATTACTCTCATCAATCGGCCCCTCCCCAAATCCGCAAGGTCATTCCCCCCCAAGGTGCACTACCAACAACCTCGGTGGGGCCCTCCTGGTGATCTGCCTGTGCAGCGCGGGGAGTAGTGAGTGCCAACGCATGCCTGGGGTGACTAACCACACCAGCTCGGTGTCCCGAAAACCCAAATTAGCCACCCGCACCGGCTTTGTGCGGGCCCATTTCTCCGCTCTGCTGATAAACGAGTGGCCAATTATCCAGACGGTACGCCCAGCTGTAATAAATCAAAATGCATAGTTGTTAAAACCTTTTACCCTTTCTGCCCTCTCAGACCCCCCCCATTATGTTGTCCCCCCTGCAACATGACCTATTCCATTGGAGGGGTTGGGTCGTCCTGCCCCCCTGGGCAGATGTGAAGTTTATACCTGTCAGATTGCCATCTTCCCAACCTCTCGATCGCTGGGCCGCGCATCCCAGCTTGAAATGCTGTTGTTGCTACCCCGATCCGGAAACCATGCATGGACCATCGTTCCCCATGACACCCTGCTTTCTTTAAAGCCATGGCAAGTACCTTCCAGAATTGGAACATTGTCAGTGGAGACCCGTCCCTGTGTATTAAGAGGTACTTACCACCGGCTGGCCTCATTTTCATGTAGTAGGACAGTAGCCGAGTGGGGCAGCGGGACTGTTCCGCTGCCCTTTGCAAGTTGATTAAGGTGCCCCTCCCGGCTTGATCGGTCTTTGATCACCTGACCTTCACCATGAGGCCACCGTCCGTGAATGTGACATCCCCTGGAGCAAGTGCCCTCCCCGAGTCATCATCCTTCCCTGTTGCCACCAATTCGCTAACCCAGAGAGCCCCGAAGAATGCCAACGCAAATGCTGCCCTGAAGAGCCCGAGCTCAAAACCGTCTGTGCATACACCTTCCAGTTCCACCAGTAACTTCCCCAGAACTTCAAAGTTAATGGGCTTCCGGACATCCTTCCTGTACCCTTCCAGTTTACCCCAACCTTTGATTGCTGCCTTTACTGAGAATTCCTTAGTTGGGTCCCCCTCTCCTTTTAGTTTGGAATGGAATGCTACAGCAGCTAAATTGCTTGTGACCCAGCTCCTGGTCTGCCCCTGGTTGGGTGCCCACACCACAAACCGCTCTACCTGGGCTGTTAGAGCCAAGTTTGTGTGCCCTGCATCATGCATCACCCTTACAAACTTACTGTAGCTCTTCTGATACCTGGACTGCACTCCTGCTGAGAGTGACTGCTCCCCAAGATTCCAGAGCGTCGGGTCCATGACATCAGGTGCCACCACTACTGCCTGACCTCTGCGCCCTTCTGCTGTGATCTTGGGTGGGCCTTCCGGAATCTCTCTCACTGAAAACGAGAAGGGGGCGTCAGCAGCAACATTAACAATTCCTGGTACATGTCTCGCCCTAAACTCAATATTCTGGTACAAGCACACTTCTACAAGTTTTCTTAGCAGACCCAGAACCACTGGGCACGAAGCGGACTGTAAGTTGATGGCCTGGACCACCTCCTGTTGCACAACTCACCTGGTCACAGCAGGAGGGCAATCACGATCGGGAACAGCTCTAGCGCCATAATGTTCCCCAACCTCCCTTTCTTCCTCCACTTTGTTGGCCACCTCTGTGCACACCACTGTGTGCACAGGATCACCCCAAAACCTTCCTTCCCAGAGGCGTCAGAGTACATTTGTAACTCACTGCTGGTAACCCATGTGTCCCGCCATAGGCTTACCCCGTTGTACCCCTGCAGAAACTTCCGCCACTTGACTAGATCCTCTTTGAGTGCGGCACTTAGCCTGATGTAGTGGTGTTTGTTAGTCACCCCTGCTGTGGCTCTTGCTAACCTCCTGGCAAACACCCTTCCTGCTGGTACAACCCTGGCTGCAAAGTTGAGTTTCCTTAGCAGCTGTTGCACCTGACCCAGAGTTGTCTTTTCTCTTGCTAGGATGCTGATAATCAATTCCACTAGTCCCTCTACCTTTTCCTCTGGCAACCTGCATGTGCCTTTGCAAGTATCAATTTCTATGCCTAGAAATGTCAGGACATGGACTGGGGTTTGTGTTTTCTCTTTGGCTAGGGGTATCCCCAAATTTGTCATTAGAACCTGGAAGGATGCTAATGCAGCTCCACAGTCCTCAGTACCCTCCCTACCAATGAACAAAAAATCATCCAGGTAATGCATGATCGCCCCCTTCGGTTCCTTAGCTTTTGCTGCCCATTCTAAAAAGGAGCTAAATTGTTCAAAGAAGGCACATGGAACAGCACACCCCATTGGCATGCATCTGTCAAAGAAAAATTGGCCCTCCCATTTAAATCCCAACAAATGAAAGCTATCTGGATGGACTGACAGGAGCCTGAAAGCAGATTCAACGTCGACCTTTGCCAACAATGCCCTTCTTCCCATCTGGCCCACTAGCTCCATTGCTTTGTCAAAAGAAACATATGTAACGAAGCAATATTCCGGGTCCAGCCAATCATTAACAGAATCCCCTTCTGGGTAAGATAGGTGGTGAATCAACCTGTACTTCCCTTTCTCCTTTTAAGGAACAACCCCCAATGGGGACACAATGAAGTTAGGAAGGCGAGCCTCCCTAAATGGACATGCTATTCTCCCTAATGCTTTCTCTTTGGCCAGTTTTTCGCTCACAATACCTGGTAGCTTGTCTGCCGAAGGGAGATTCCTTGCCTCTCGTGAAGTTAGCGGCCCTTCGTAAGGAATCTTAAACCCCTTCATGAAACTCTGGCAGATCAACTTTCCCTCACCAATTTTTGGGTAATCTGTTAGCCATCCTTGCAATGTTGTCATGATTATGGGTGAAGATCCCTTCCCCCAGGCCACCTTATTGGGTGTTCTTGCCTTGGCCCTTGCCCCGCGGTCCCCTGTCCGCTTGGTAGCATGTAGAGGCGGGGTGGGACCCTTTACCTTTTTCACAGGTATGGGCAAATATACATTCCCGCCCGAAGCGGCAGTACCATGCATTAAAACCCCTGCACGTGCCCCTGGCTGTGTCGCCCCCAGAGGAGCCCCTGTCGCTCCCCCGTGCCCTCTGTCTGTTCCCGCCATCTTTCCCCCTGCCTGTTCCGAAAGTGCTGCCGAGCTTCCCTCTTGTCCTTGTTGTACTTACCCTGCCCCTGACTTAGTAGTCTCTCTGATTGGCTCGCTGGACCTTTCTTGACCACCCATGAATGCGAACCAACCCCCTGTGTCTTTCTGGGCCCAAGACATTGAGGGCAAATCGTCCATCTTATGCCTGAAACCCCTATCATAATCAATCCAACCAGAAGTCCCGTATGTCTTTGCTCTGCCTCTATGGTATCCCTGTAATTCCATAGATCAGTCCCTTGTTCTGGGAACTTCTCCATCATTACTGTAGCATACAGAGAGAAGGCCTTTGATCAGTTGTCAATGGTTTCCTCCGACCTGTACCGCTTTTGCCTCTTTTTCTCTTCCTCCTTTGATATATTAACATCCGGCCCTCATTTTCAGATGTCAGCATTGAAAAATGTCAAAGTAATCTTTTGCCCATATCCGTTCTTTTACCTGTTTATGAATGTATCAAGACAACGTACTTCTCCCTGTCAGTACTGGGGCTATTGTTACCAATGAGGTCCCCCCGCTTCCCGCAGGTGTCCCTGCACCTAATGAACCCACCGGTAATCCTTCCGGCGGTACCACTGCTGCCAGGGCTGGATGAGAGGTCTTGCTCTCTCCGCCCTGGCTATTTAAGCCCCCAGAGGTGCCTGCCATTAGGGCTGGATGAGAGGTCTTGCTCTCTCCGCCCTGGCTATTTAAGCCCCCAGAGGTGCCTGCCATTTCCATCCGGATCCCCAAGGGCACCCTGACTGCGTCCTCCCTAGAGGAGGCGAGTCCACGCAGGGGGCGGCCAGAGGGGCGGCCCGCTAGGTGAGCTGCGCCTCTAGTGCCCCCTGCGTGGGCTGCTGCATCTGCTGAGTTAGAGGTGCGTGGTGTTCAATCGCCTTTGGGGTAGTGGGGCAGCAGTGCCGACCCCAGGTCTCCCAGTGACCTGTGTGAGATTTTTGGTGTGCCCCCCACACCCGCTGGGAGACCTGGGGTGGTAGCTTGGTGTTTGTGGTTTGTCACTGTTCCGGTGGATTAGCTGGGCCTATATCTACAGTGACAGTCTGCCTTGCCATGCGAGACAGACGTGCGGGGAGAAGCGCATCCGTTCTGCACATAAAGCGCAGAGATAAACTCCCGCCTATTGGCCATTCACTGCAAGCAGCTCCTGCTAACGTTAATGTTGGCGACTCCTGCTGTAGAGCCATACACTGTGGGCTCACTGGGCTTCCCGCTGTCCGCAACGTGTGAGCACCCGCCACTCGATGCCACCTTCCTCATATTACCAGCTATTTTTCACTGGCTGTTAGCACCAGCTCTTCCACCATGCCTGCCAGTGCCAGCCTTTTCACATAAATCAGCAATACCTGCCATCACGGACCTCTTTCCAGTGCAATCTTGTCCCCAGCACATCACAAGCGCCAGACAACCGAGGGACGTGGCAAAAGGTAATGTCTCCTACTTCCCTATCCTCCATGCTTTTTCCTGCTCCCCCACTCACACCCTCTTCTCTCTCTGCTGCCCTTCACTCAATGCTTTGGGGTGGGCTTCCCAAACCTAATGGCGTAGTGTAGGTCGGATGTATGTAGGTTGCTTATAATTGTGTGCATTAATAATACACTTATAACGGACCTACATTAAAATAACGAATCTCAAAAGCTCGAGTTACAAAAATGCAAAGCCGACTTGTTCGCATTCTGTAACTCAATCTTTTGGGATTTTTTTCTTTTGTCCCCCGCTCTACATGTAATGTATGCGGCGGACACCCCTGCAACCCCTGAAGCCACAAATGCTACACGAGGGAAGTGGGGGAAACCCCCGCAATCCCCGTTCAAATTTGGCATCGACATTTTCTGCAATGCTGGTGCAATACCCTTACATCCAGTAGGTAGATTGCCACGTGCCCTGGGGACCCCATGCAAGCAATCCATCCACTTTACACTCTCCACAGTTCCAAGGAAGCAGCACACTGCAGCTGGCTTTCAAAATCAGCATCCTACCTTTACTCGTAGAATTCGTGCTATTTATTGTATTTAATAGTTTTTTTTTTTTTTTTTATAACCGCACTTCTAGTTCAGTTTCTAAGCACGGATCCAGGATTTGAACCTCTGTTGCTCTGCATGGTCTTGCTTCCAATATCAGCAAGTTGCCCCTGTGCTATGCTCCGTTCACAATTCTCGCACCGCAAAGGGTTTTTGTTGTTCGAAAATCCCTTAATGGAGCGGTTCAGTGCCCGTGCTGGCATGCCCTATGGCACCTTGATTGTGCCCATGTTAAAGCATTCATTTTATCTCCATCCCTCCCTCTCACGTGTCCCTCCTTAACAGCTGGCAGACAATGTCTCACACATTTGCATTCAAATTGCTGCATTCTTTCTATGCACACACGCCATCCCAGGGGCAGCAGGAGGGAGGCATTAAGCATGCTGCAGGATTGGAGCGCTGTAGGCCGGGCACAGAACACTGGCACACACGCCACTGCTTGCTCTGCATGCTGTACGCATAAGGAGCAATGGCACAATTGACCTGACCATGACACTGCGATCGTGAGTGATTTATTAGAAAGAGGACACTAAGGCCTTTAGAATGGGAATAGCCACTCACTCCCTTTGCCTCTGGAACCTGGCACCCGTGATTACACTAGGCAGTTTTAATGCAAAGCCCAGTTTCTTAAGTTGAGATGTGGTTGCAATGGCAAATATCACAGTCTCGCGTGGAAAGGGCCACTTGGGCGTACTGCCTCCCCTCCCAAGTTTTCCCCAGTCCCTGCGCCCTCAGCTGCACTACAGAGCGTTACGAAATAAGGTCTGTTTTCATCCTATACAGGATCAGCAGCGTTGGTGATACAAAGAGAGGATCAGTGGGTTGAGTGACTGCTACAGAGAGGGTGCACATATTGCCATTGATTGCCTGAATCACACAGAGGCACCATGTAGAGGGTTAGCACACTGAATTGCATTAGTCGCTGATAACAGGAGGTTTGTTTTTCCTGGAATTAATGAATAGTACTCTGAATTGGGGAGGACGGGCTGTCAAAAGGGACAAAAAGGGTCTGTATGACATGCAATTTCCTGACATATGAAATGTGGGCGAGCTCTCAGCACAGAATTCTGATGCTGTATTTTTTGGCACACAGAAGGACTGTAAATATGTACCATGACTACACACCCACTTCATGTTTTGATATTTTGAATGTATGGTGCTGAATGAGGCCCAAACTCTCAATACGGACTTCACCTTAAGAAAAAGGGCAACATGCAAACATGGCGAAGTGGATCCACTGATAAGCGTACCACTATGGTTGAACGCACAGGTGCCGAGCCACTATGTCAGGACATTGAGGTCGCTTAATTTGCAAGACTCACTGAAGTCATACTAACTCAACCTTTTTGTTACTTTTGGCTAAAGTGCCGCCTATAAACTGAAACTATTCCATTCGAGTAAAGCTAGGGAGAAATAGCATATGAGGTGGGACACAAAGCTTGTACGTGTTGTTTGGTTATTTACCCGCATGCTGGCTACCCATGGCCATGCAAATCCCTATGACCATTTCCAACCGCTTTCAGCCCCTCTCCACCCAAAACATGTTCTCCTGGGATCTCTTTGAACTAGCTTTCTTCAAGCCTTACCTTCAAACGTTGTGCTCAAAGTCCCTGCCAGTGTTTTTTCAAAGCAGTCTTTTGAGAGTTAATGACTTAATTGGAACTGTACAAGTGATATTGGTGAAATAAATATGTCACCCAGGTCTGCCTTGATCCACACTATTTACAAGCACTCTGCCTGTCCTTCACTGAAGTCCTGTTGAACAAGCATTGGCAAAGCCAACAGTTTACGTTTGTATCAATATTAGGCATATACCAGGCAGTGCTATTATTTGCCCAGGTGCTCTCGTCACTGTGCAGCTACTACCATCAATGGACAGTTAATGCCACTACGGCAGTGCCTGGCAAAGGCCTTTCCCATGCCTACCCAAAGGACAAAACTGTTGGCATTGCCAATGCTAGTTTAAGAATGCCTTCTATCTTTGGAACTTTCCCAGCAAGGGAATAGGATGAAATGGATGAGGGATGCATGTTGTCTGGGCACCTTTAATACCGGATGACCTCATTTTTCTCATCTGCAAAATGTGTAACATCCCAGTTTCTTCTATCATTGAAGGTCTACTTTGAGAGATCATTAACTTATTCAAAACATTACTTTTTAATCCATTTATGGTTAAAGCATGCTTTAAATGCAATCATTTTGACTAATTCTATTCAACATTTTCTTGGGAGATGCTCTCAATCTCCTCATAGAAGGGTTAGGCTTACACGCTGTGCTCGCTCCTTTAGTGAAATATGGGGCGACTTTGAACACATTTACAGGGCCACTTTTCGATCCCAGTCCGGCCCTGCTGGTAGGGTGCCTCTGTGAAATTGCACACAAAGTGTAAGCAAAAAAGGGGCCTTGGCCGTGAAGCCAGTGGTGTGGGCTGCACTCCCAAATACCACAAATGTGGTATGATTCTCTTTATATGATTTTTCAAACAACTTATTCAAAAGATTATCTCCATTTCGGGTGTTTTTTCAAAATATGCCTGTTTATTTTCACATTAGAGTTTCACAGTTTAGTCACTGTTTAGGCAGATGTACCAGATGAGCTTCAATTGGCCTATGCATTTCGGATTGGTATCCTTCCTCAGGGCCAGCTCATGCTGGTTAATACATTTGTAACCAATTTACCAAATTTAAGAATGCCCCACCATTCGTGAAAACACCAGTTTTGAGTGAGTATGCGTAGAGTTCCACAGAATGTTCATGACACCATGCAACATGTTCATAGAATCCATCAGTCGCGTATCGACAAATATTCAGTATCATATTGCCAAAATCCATCAATTAAAAGTAAAAAAAATGTGCATACGGCCAGTTCAAAGTTTCCACCAGTTCGCCATCCCACATTGTCAAAACCCAATTGTAGCAGTCAGTATGATATGCATAAAACCAATTCGTTATTGTCATAGTGTTGCATATGCATACATTAGCAGTCATTTTACATTTATGAAGAGTATATTAAACATGTACATACGTGTTCTCATGTTGTCACGTGTAAAGGCAGAAGTACGGGGTAAAGAAAAAATAGTGACCTAAATTAGCACGGTTAAATATTTCTGAAGAAATCATTGTTACAATAGTCTCCACAAGTGCTGACATAATGTTCCACATAAATACTAACCTGTAGCAGTTTCTGCCAATAAGTGATCTAAAACAGATAGATAAGAATATAGATAGCGGCAGTGAGTCCTAATTTCTGTTTTACTATTCTTAAATCCCAGTGTACAAATGGATCAATGTTGGGTATTACACATTTGCTTCAAACGTGGACTTTCAAAGCGAATGTCTGTATGTTATGAGTGCGAACCGTGCTCTGCAAGAAATTACGAAAAATCGAAATCAGAGCGCTGATGTAATTCAATACTACTGTGCCGCTGTCGTGTGGCATTGTTCTCTTACCTCAAAACTCCTGGTGACTGTCTCTAGAGACGCTGTGGGTGTGCGCGATTCGTTGCCGAGTTGATAAAACTGTTGGGGAGGTAACCATGGGAACGCAAAAAAGCCTTTAAAGGTGGCTGCCATCTTAAGCTAGTTAAAACTGTGTCTAATAATGCATGTTTGTACTCGCAACTCGCACTAGTTGTAATGCCATTCTAGAGATTGTAACCAAAATGTATTGAAACGAAAATACAAGCTAATGTAGTCAGGGCTTTAAGTGGGGTAAGAAATCGAGGGGGGGCCCTCATTTGGGGGCGTGGCTTGTGGGGGGCGTGGCCTAAAACGTACGCAAATCGTAAGGTATGCACACACATATATATGCATGTTATATATCTGTGTGCGTACCTTACTATGGTTTGTACTTTGCAAGCCATCTTTTCTAAACATAGAAATATCTATTTCTATGTTTAGAAAAGATGGCTTGCAAAGTACACAAACCATAGTAAGGTACGCACACAGATATATAACATGCATATATATGTGTGTGTGTGCATACCTTACGGTTTGCCTACTTTTCAGGCCATTTTTTTTTAAACATTTAGGTTTTATAAAAGATGGCTTTGAAAGTACACAATTCAAGCCATCTTTTATAAAGCTTTGACTACGGACAAAATTGTCCGTCGGCAAAGCTTTATAAAAGATGGCTTGAATTGTGTACTTTTCAAGCCATCTTTCATAAACCTCGAAAAATGTCAAGGAATCCCCAGGTTCGCTGAGGGTTAAAGACGCCTCGGTGACCTGGGGAAACAAAGGGACAGTAACTGCCTCTGGTGACCCCTCGCGCGAGAGGTCACCAGAGGCAGTTACTATGACTTACAGAAGTGGCAGCCAGGCACAGCATCGCTGTGGTTGGCTGCCACTTCTGTCAGATCGCCTGACTTCATGGCAGGCGCATCTCCCGTCGCGGCTGCCGCCGCGACGGGATAATGCATCCCGCCAATGTTGCGTGCAGTGGAAGGGGGGGCCCCGGCAGGGCCCCCGGCTCAGTCCCACTTTTTGGAGACTGCCGGGGCCCGGCCCCGGCCCACTTAAAGCCCTGAATGTAGTGTTTGGACCAAACCTTGAGGGAAATGTATACTCGTAGCTCCTACATCATACTTGTAGCTCATAGAGAATATATGTGCTATACTATCATACATGTGTCTCCTAGTACTATTGATTCATCAGAGGTGTGCGCTGTTTGGAAGATTAAAATGCTGAGGTCACTGCATCATATTGCAGCGAAGGCATGACCAACTTGGGAGCTTCCCGGTATGTGGTCCAAACCGAAATAATCTTTAAGTAAACATGGCTCGTGAAAGCTACATGTTGTGTACTGACCTCATGGTGTCTCTTGGTGCGATTGGTGCTGCATCTGAGACGAGTATACATCAAAAGGCTTGATCATGTAAGTATAAATATTGGTATCTAGGAAGTTCTTAAAGCAATCCTGCAAACAACCTTGCAAGGGAATTTGTTGCTCTACCCTACCCTGGTACTTTCCATGAAAACTATCATTTGCCATGGCGAGTATGGCAAGAACATGTTGCAGTGATATTATTCAGTGTCACATATTACCATAATGCATGCGCCTATTAATGCAGTCACCTTAAATTCACACATTGACAATCTATTATATAGACTCTGGTGTCACCTTAAATAGGGTTCGATATTCATTATCATGAAATTTCACACATCAACAATCTTATCATATAGACTCTGGTGTACGTTTGCAGTAACGTGCCCAGCACTCAGATGTTTGTAGTAATTGGCAAATGTTTGTTTTCATCTTGGTTTTATAAGTTTTATAAGTATTTGTATGTTGCTTTTATTATGTGCCCAGGCCTCGAAGATCTTTGTCACAATTAGAAATGGTGTCATTCATTTAGTTTTCTTGTAAGCAGCTTGTGAAAGTTGTCTTTTGAGAACGTGTCTTCTCATGCACGCAATGACTCCTATACAAAAGATATTTAATTGTTCAAGGGTTAGTGTGGCTTTCATTCGGAGACCTTCGATAACGTGACTTCTCATGCATGCAACCACTCCAATACATAGTAATCCTCTGCGGAACTTCAAACACACACACACCGGGTTTCATTCCCTGTTGAAACTCACTGGTTGCTTCTTTCGGCAATCCTGCAACCTTTTGTCCTCAGCTTTAGGTTAGGATTCCTTCTCCTTCTCCTTTGGCGCTCCTGGATCTCCTTCTGATTACAGGAGAACGAGCACTGTGAACACCACGAGAAGGGGCAGCCTCCAGGCACAGCTCCCCTTTGGATGTTGCTTGATCGCATGGAGTTTCAGCACCTGGGCTGTATTCCCGTGAACCATTAAGGTGCTGAATGCACACAGACTCCCGCTGCTTTCTCTGACCTCTCTGCTGCTGCTCTCTTAATGCCACGGCTTCTCCTGATTCACGCTCTCCGACTCTGCTGCTTCTTACAATTAGATTTGGCCTTTTATACACCTGGAGCCCTCTAACAGACTGCAGGTGCTGTTGTACAATTAGCCCTGCCTGACCATCATTTAGGGGACATGCTCTACTACTCTCAGCAGGCCTCTTCCTCACCCCAGTGCCGGAGTGGTAAAAGCACCAATCCCCATTGCTCCTAGTTGCCTCTTCTTCGTCCCTGTGCTTCTGACAGACATGCAGAAGTCAGGTGGGCTGATTGAAAATGGCTCATAAAGGCGGCAGAAGGCTTAGGTTGATCGGTGATAGGAAAAGGGGGATACAATGTCTCTCCTAAAGGCATCCCACTCCCAATCCTCACAGACCCTCAACCCAGGTGATCCTCCCTCGCTTGTCCATCCCCAGGGTCGGGATCCAAAAGCGATGACCTTTCTCTGACCACCTGTGTAGAGGACCCATGAGGATTTAGGAGTGAGAATACCCTCAGGTTTCTCACAGTTCTCTATTCATTGTTGGGTGCAGTGTACTGCTGTGTCCAGATCCTGTGTGAATGCCTGTTTTCTTCACTATCATGTGAGCACTGTTCCTATTTGTCCTTTGTCAGGAGTCCTATGCATTAAGTTAGCCACCCTTTAGTGTATTAGCCTTTCTGGTTCCTGTTTGATCAGCAGGGTTTGTGTGCTTCACTGACTTTACAGGCTGTGTTTCTCGTCCTCGTGAGTATTGTCTTTAGGTTACATCATATAATACCATCAAGGGTGTTAGCCCTTTCGTTACTTGTCCTCTATGTGGACTTAGCACTGACACTACCTGTAACAGCAATTGTGGGTGACAAGCTTGCACACTTGCTTTGTAATCATAAGAAGCTTCTAAGTGCTTACCCCTCATCTCTTTTTATAATTCTGGTATCACATGTTAATTGCAAATCCCGGTTGTTAGCGTGCATGTTTTTGGTTCCTGTGTTCGTTGTTTGATACACATTACTCACTGTGTTATCTAGAGCACTTTTCCCTAGCCTGTTCCACTGCCCTATATCTCCTCATGACAAACATGCCAGTTTTGTCCCTCATAGGCACGTTAAGTTATTTTCTTCGCTGTGCCCATATAATGACTTTCCACTCATATAAGTCTCAGGTACTAATTATTTACATTTATATCAAAAAGGTGTTTATCCTTACTAACTTGCCCTCCTACCAGCTAACCTAAGCCCTCATGTATTTACTACCCCTAAGATGCGCATGGTGGTCCGCTTATCTAGGGTGAGGGATAGGAAAAAGAAGCTTGCCATATCACTTGTCCAAACAATTACTCAAAATGGTCATACAAAACTGAATCATGTGTCTACTTTGCAAATTAAATGGCTCCAAATTTTATTTGTTTTCTCTACAAGACAGATAATTAAGAAATTCTACTAAAATATTGTTGCTAGTCTTTGTTTTCCCTACGAAATCACAAAACACAGGACCGAGATGTCTCGGTGTTCTACCCCTCTACTACACAACAAGGGTCTCACATATTTTGACTCTCTTTATAGTATTTGCAGAGTATATTTCCATCCTTTTCCATTGTTCATGAAAAGAACATCTTGCGACCGTGTGCCATCTTGCTGGTTCTTCTCTCTTTCCCACAGGTGGAGTCAGGCCTCCCGGTTTGTGTTAGTTTTACCACTTTCTTCAGGGCCAGAAAGTTAAACAGCATGTGCTGTTCCACATTTACTTGCAGCATACACTTTGTAGTTTTTCAAGTACCCCACCTGCAAATGGAGAGGAACAGGGTTTGGGGTAAGTAGGAGAGAGACACATAATGTTTGTTTAGTATAAGTATCTGTGTCTCTGTCTCTTAGTGACATTTGAGTTTACAATAGGGCATCACAATTATTACCCTTATTTTATCAATCCCGCATCTGTCAGTCCATTGGGATGGGGCATCTCTAATGTGCTTCTATTCAGCCGTCTTTGTTTGAACGTTCTGAAAAAGCCTAGAGAATTAAAAAACTACTATGAGCCTCTTGGTATAACAACGGTGGGCTATCATATCATTCGTTATTGATTTTATGAGTTTCTAAGTTCAGTGCTTCCTTTTATTGGTCGAGTCATGTTGCCACAACTCCATCTATCCATCCCAGGTACATTCTGAGTGAGAGTTCTATAGCACAAAGAACGCTCCCTAGTTCGTTTCAGATTTCTTAGTCCTTACCTTCCGGGTCTCGAGGTGTGCAAGGTCTCTTTTCTCACATCTGACGGTCTGTTGCGCAAGCTCCGTACCGGCGTCCAGGGTTTGTTTTAGTTGCTATGTGATGCATGCGTGTCTATGTGTGTTTTCAAAAAGTCATGAGGCGATCTGTAGTTACATTGGGCGCCATCTTGTAATGTATTCTTATCATATTTGCGATCATCATGGCAGAATATGATGTAGTATGAGTGCCTTCGGCAAACAGTATGTCATGTCCACAGACCCCAGAACACAAAAACAGCACCATCTAGTGATGGGGGCAATGGGTCACTTGACTCACTTATGTCCCTTTGGGACCTATAAACACAGGGGACCTGGCTGGACTCAGTCCTGGCACCTTTGGTGCCAGGCTTATACAGAGATTTGAGCAGGAACACTTTATTTCAGTGCAGGAGTGCTTTTATTTTACAGGAACTTTCCAGGAGCTGAAAGCCTATATTCCAGAGAACATCCTCATGTGCTGACTCATCGGGTGTGGCAGGGTGTGGCAGGCAGGCTGAACCTGGTGGGCGTGACTTCAGAAGCTCAGCTATATAAGCTGCTCCATCCTTCAGGATGGTGCATTGCGTTACTGTGCACTTGCGTGCAACGTGACGCTCACCACCGTGGACCAGTTTACTTACCTTTGAAACCAGGCATTCTCCTGCATACTAACCGCCAGGAAACCATCGCTTCATCTGCAGACTCATCCCCTGACATCCAGCGATCTTGATCCCGACTCCGCAGCACCGCACTCCGCATCCATAAACTCGACCCTCTGAAGAAGAAGAAGAAAGACAAGGTTAGAACATCGGTCCTAGGGCCGTGGCACATTTGAACCCAGCGCGCCCCCTAGTTAACAACTTACCAGCTACTGTACCGCTGCAGCTTTGTTCCTCATTCCCTCCGGCTGTCGCCTCAAGCTCCGCAGCTTCTGCCGGCTCGGCAACATCACCTGCAAGGAAAGAAAGCAAAAGAACAAACATTAGAAGTGGAACGGACAGCAATACAAGACAATGAATTTTACAATACAACAAAAACGGACGAGGAAAGACGAAGGCAAACAGGAACACTTACCTGAAGTATAGTGGCTTAGCAGCAGCAGGACTGGACTACCACGTGCAAGGGACCAGTGAAGGAACTCGGTCCAGATAATACAAGCGCCCCTGCCAGAAGCAGCAGGACGGAGTGCTCGCCAAAACTAATCAACAGGTGAGCTTTCCAGGGACCGCGCATCCCATGGGTACCACGGTTTGGGAGAAGGGGTCTGGAAGGGGATCAGGCGCACAAGCTGGCATAGTCACGCCACCTATTCTCCACTCAGGAGCAGTCCCGAGCACCATCACCTGTTACCACCAGTCACCACATAAGCTCAGAGGGTGAAGTCGGACCCGAGCACCTCACCGCTGGGAGGGCTGCAACCGTGCCCCAACGCCTCCCCAGAGACCAGGTGAGCGTAACACAGTACTAGTTCATTGGGACTATGTCGGATTTACTAATTCATTCGGATTTTTTAAATTTCTAACCCAATCTCAAATTTTGGGATCAGCGCGAGCAGTGTGATTGCGGAACCGTTGGCATGGATCCACAACTGTAAACGCATTTATTAGTCCCATGCTCAATTAGATTGATGGGCAAGATACTTCAAGTGTCAGAAGTTTGTTAATAAGTGGATGCCTTCGTTGTTATATTTAATATTCATCCAATTGACCAGATTTTGGAAACCTGTTTGTTGTTATTTTATGTGTTTGACAATCAGTAGCTTCTAACATTGTGTAGTTGTTACAAAGGACGTGCACTTCTGTGTCACAAACGATTTGTCCTGGAATAGTGGATATCTCCTGATTACCAGACTCCTATCCTGTTCATAAGGTGGCAAGTGTTTGCCAACTGGTTGATTCATTCAGGCCTAAAATGTCTGATTTTAAACTGAAAATCCATAGTTGCTCCCTACGGAAAAGTAAACTATGTAGATGACCTCAGCTTCTAGGGATAGCCACTTTTTCGATGATCGTCCAGCTAAAGTCAGTCGGACCATGTTTTTCTTGTATAAAATGCTCTACCATGGGAGCTGTTTTTTAGTGCGGATGCATGATCAATGTTCTGCTAGTCTAGTTTTTTTTGGACGTGTGGTCATTCCCACATAGCTCTTCTGGCACGGACAGGTGATCAGATAAATTACATTGTTGCCATTACAATTTGTAAAAGTTCTTTGCGTTCATGGATAGTGCCATCCGATGTCGATCTATTGAGTCCGTGCTGTGTTGGCACAGGCATTGCACCCGCCACATGGGGCATGGCCAGTCGGGACCGCCTGGTCCCAGAGTGTGTTAGGATTGGGCACTTTCAGTTCTTTGTATGTATGGATCAGTGCATCTCACAGAGTTTTCCTTCTTTTTATGCCGAATCTTGGTTTTTCCAGATGTGTATCTCAATTGTTAAGGATTGGCCAGAGTCTGAGTACCTCCTTTTTGATTTTTATTTACCATGGGTGAGTAGCTCAGCACTGCAGTAATTTGCTCATTGTGTTCTGTCCGCTTCCGATGCTGCTCCAGGGTTGTGTCTCTTGGAATATGTCACGCTCTTTTTCGTGCCTGTTTAATCGTCCGCTTTGGATAACCACGGCACAGTAATTTTTTGGCCAGATAGTGTCTCATAATCTGCCACGCTAGAGCAGTTCCTCCGGGATCTGATGAACTGCCCAAAAGGAAGGTTGTTCCTCAGTCTTGCTGGATGGTAACTGTTGAACGTTAACAATGCATTTTGATCAGTCGGCTAGTTGCTATTTCGTCATTTCTTATTTCCAGTTTAAGATCCAGAAAATGGTTGAGAGATTCCTCATTGCCCTTGAAGATCATGATGACATTGTCAATGTATCTTGCCCATAAGTCAATTCTGGTAGTCCAGGGGTTGGTGTTGTCGATAGTCTTCTCAAATTCAGCCACATAAAGATTTGCCAGGCTCGGCGCAAAGGTGGCACCCATTGCGGTGCCTAATGTTTGTTCAAAGAATGGGTTTTCATACAGGAAATAGTTTTTGGTTTGGGCAATTTCCACTAGTTGCATTTTTAAGGTAATGGGCATTTCAATAGGCAGATCTGTATTCCTAAGCACCTTCACCACTTTTAGTGTGGCTATTTGCGGTATTTTTGTATATAATGATTCCATGTCCTGGGTCACCAAAAGTTGTGATCCTGGATCAAATGGTCGGTTCTTCAATAGGTGCAGTTCGTTTGTTTATTTTATTTATATAGCGAGCCTGACCCTAGGGTATCTGGGCGCTAGGATAAGAATAGCGGTTACATGGTACATTTTATGCAGGTGAAGTACAGATTGATGCAGTCAAATATAGTTGAAGTACATCTATAAATAGAGGTGAAATACAGTTTTTATACAGAGAATATATAAATGAGGTATACATTTTCAATAGATAATATGCAGTGAAAATTTGTAGGTCAGAGCGTTTAAATCAGTAAGATGTAGTGTAGTGGTGGTCGTT
Source organism: Ambystoma mexicanum (assembly GCF_040938575.1). Taxonomy (NCBI): domain Eukaryota; kingdom Metazoa; phylum Chordata; class Amphibia; order Caudata; family Ambystomatidae; genus Ambystoma; species Ambystoma mexicanum. The sequence continues at coordinate 815,680,230 of NC_090934.1, read as the reverse complement.
TTTGTTGAGTAGCCATGTGATAACATGACTTCGGAATTTATTAAATGCTTGAATAGTTTTGATGTCCTGCAGGAGTGAGTTCTATAATTGTGCCGCTAGAACCGGGAAACTGGCAACGCCAGCTCTTTTAAGGTTGTACCTAGGCACCACCAGGCAGGAAGTGTTGGATGATCCTGTGGTTCCAGGAAACAGTTTCCAGGTGAATTGGTTGGTGAGATATGGTGGGGCTTGGTGGTTGAGAGCTTTGAGTGAGGCGGATAGTTTTTAGGTCAATTTTCTCTTGTATGGAAAGCCATTTGTGGTGCTTTCTGGTAACTGAAATATGCTCTCTTCTGGGGACGTTTAAAGCTGCTCTAAGTGCAGTGTGAGGCAGCTGTTAGGGGAAAATAGAGGTACGCATGCCCTAATCAACTTGCCGGTATAGGCTGTGGCAGAGGCTGTCATACTTACCTGTTTAGTTAGATTAGAGTGGGCATCAGTGTAAAAACCTAAGGTTTTTACATGTTTGGCGATCAGTATATTGTTCCCATCAATAGGGATGCTTGTGTAGTTGGGGCTCCGTTTTAGAAGGGTATTAGGTGAGCCGACTAGGAGTAGCTCAGTCTTATCTTCATTCAGGCAGAGGCCATGTGTGTCCATCCATGCCTGAATGATGGTGTAGACTTCGTTAATCCGGCCGACGTCTGTGTCGTAAGTTCCCGATAGTGATGGGAGTATCTGGGTGTCATCTGCGTAATTAGTGTAGGTGACACCCAGATGGTCCAGTTTGTCGAATACTGGCTTTGTAAAAATATTTTACAAAGTGGGCGATACGCAGGAGCCTTGAGGGACTCCGCAAGTGATGGGGATTGGGTCAACCACAGCAGTCTGTGAAAAAACACGCATTGTTCTGTTTGCAAGTAAAGATTGGATCCATGTGACTGCGGAGACGGAGAAGTGAGCTGCCGATGATGGTGGTAAGATAAGATCTCATTTTGCATACCATGGGTTTAAGAAAGAAGTTGATTAATTCAGACAGCGGTTCCAAGATGGAACCTATTTCTGATACAATAGGGCTTCTTGGAGGGTCGGGGGGGGGTTTCCTTTGTGGGCCTTTGGAAGGGCATAAAATGCCAGTCTTCTTGGTGTCTTGGGGTTCAGAAAGTCAAATTCATTCATACTGATGTGCCCTTCTGATATTGCTTCCTCCAGGATGGGTAGCACTGGTTGGCAAATATCTTCTGTCTGGTCTCTGCCCAACTGTCTATAACTCGGACGATCTTCCAAGAGGACCAGGACCATAGTCTTCAGCATCCATGATGACATGGGCTCTACTTTTGTCTGCAGGTTTAATCATTATTTGATCATTCTCAATCTGTGTCATTAGGGCAGCTTTGTCTTTCCTAGAGAAGTTGTTGTAGCCCTGTATTTGGTTCTTTTCTAGTTCTTTTACTTTTTTTAATATGTTTTTTTCAAAAGTGATGGGTTCAGACGATATCCTATTTGGAGGAGGATGGAAGGTGGATTTTCCTTCACTCTTTTCTCTCTCCGTGTTGGTAATGGAGCCGAAAAATTGTTTTAGCCTGATTTTTCTGATCAGTTGGGCCACCTCAATCTGGGTTTGGAAAGGGTCGTGTTGTGCCGTGGGTACAAATGATAGTCCCTTTTCCAGTAATCTGTACTGGGCCTGATTTAAAGTGTATCTTGATAGATTCATAACCAAGGAGATGGTGGTGTCTCCCTGGGTAGTTTGTTGAGTTCCTTGTTGGATTCCATTGTGTCTCCAGGTGACTGTCCTCTGTCCATTTGGTCTAGAACTGGTCCTTAGGGGGGTGCTGCTGCCCATATCCATCCTCGACTTTGCGTCATTCTGGGCGATTGGTTCTGCCATTGGGCTTGCCACTGTCCTTTGCCTTTGTTCTTGGTCTTCCCTTGTCCCTGATGGAAAAAAAGGGGGGGGGGGTGAAACCCACATTTTTGTTGGACCCACTCGTACTTGACGTACTGGCACTGCACCCACTAGAGCTGCCACTGGAAAAAGTCCAATTGTTTGGTTTTGGACAATTATACTAAATGTGATTCCTGTTATATTGATTGAATTGTTGACCAGATGTTGCAGTGTTTTTACTTTGGTCTTCATACTAGGCATCTGTGATGTAAGGGTATATCCTTTGCTGGGTGACCTTGTACCCGGTTTCTCTCCATTTGCAGGTGGGGTACTTGAACAACTACAAAGTGTATGCTGCAAGTAAATGTGGAACAGCACTACACACTGTGCTGTTTAATTTTCTGGCCCTGAAGAAAGTGGTAAAACGAACACAAACCATTGAAACCGGTAGGCCTGATTCGACCTGTGTTAAAGAGGGAACAACCAGCAAGATGGCACACGGTCGCCTGATGTTCTATTCATGAACAACGGAAAAGGATGGAAATATACTCTGCAAATACTACAAAGAGGGTCAAAATATTTGAGACCCTTGTTGTGTAGTAGAGGGGTACAACACCGAGACATCTCGGTCCTGTGTTTTGTGATTTCGTAGGGAACACAGAAAGACTGGCAACAATATTTGAATAGATTTCTTAACTGTTTGCCTTGCAGAGAAAACAAATAAAATTTGGCGACATTTAATTTGCAAAGCAGACGACACACAATTCAATTTTGTATGACATGTGCCTTTTAAACCATTTTGAGTAATCGTTTAGACAAGTGATAGGGCATACTTATTTTTTCTATCCCTCACCTTAGATAAGCGGACCACCACGCCCATCCTAGGGATAGTAAATACATGAGGGCTTAGTTTAGCTGGTAGGAGGGCAAGTTAGTAAGGATTGACACCTTTTTGATATAAATGTAAATAAGTAGTACCTGAGACTGATATGTGTGAAAATTATGAAGAGGGAAGTCCTCAGGTGTGAAAGCCTATACGGTTCAACACGTGTGTTTGTGACCCATATAATGACGGTCAGTTGCACATTTTCCTGGAAAATGTTATGTCAAATTAAATTTACTAATCTTACTTTCACCACACATGGCCTCTTGTGGCTTCAGAAGCTGAGGCATGAAATAAGATGGGTAATTGGGCATCAAGCAAAAAAAAGTAACAACTTTGCAGAACTTCGTATGATCAGCAATGTCCCAAAATTGAATTGGAAGGTCTTCTCAGGAGGCCAAGATATTATCACACAAAGGCACAATGTAGGAAATAAAGGTTCATCAATGATATGTGAAGTAAATACTCCTAACAAAAGTAATGTCTGTAATCGCTCCAACCAGTGGGTTGTTTCACAGGGCCTCACCACTTTGCTCAGTCTCTCTTAGCTGAGCTTCATTGTTACTTGGGGACACTGTTCATGGATTTGGGTACACTGGAGACCTCTTCCTTCAGACCCTCTTATCTAGTGTTGGGCTCACCTCTGCTTTGAAGTAGCATGAGGATCAAAAAAGGAAGAAAGACAGTGGCAAAATGGAGGCAATCCCTGAATCCTCACTGCCTTTCTTCTGGTCTTCTTGCCACCTTCGATTTCCTGGCTGCTACTATTGTGGTTCAGCCACCCAACCTTGATGTTCTCAACATTCTTCTACTAGTCATACCCCCCAGCATTGCCTGGGTCTGTAGCTGATATTCACGTGGGGGTCTGCTATAGCCTTGTGTGTTATATTGTGTCCTAAAGTTCTATTTTTGAAAAATCACAAAATCAACAATCTTCCGGAATCGGCTATACAGATAGCACAGAGCCGGACCCCGTCCTGCAAAGGGCGGATAGGTGGGGTTGGTCAAATGTCACTATCGCCAGCACACCACAGACTGGTATGCCGAACTTGTGTCCTAATGTCCTATTTTTGGAAAGTCGCAGAATTAGCCATTTCCCAAAATACCCTATACTGATAGCACAAGGGTGGAGCTATTTTCACATTATTTCCTTGTGCAGGGTGAATGGGTGGAGTTGGCTAGATTTCAATATTGCATTCACACCCCAGACTGGTATGCCGACCTTGGGCCACAATTTCAACCCACCAACTGTTGGGGCTGGAGCCAACTCTGAGCATACAAACGCACTTTCACAAATATATATATATAGATATGCTTGAATCTAGGGAGTGACTTCATATCCCCTTCTCTCTTCTCCTGGCGACTGCTGTCACCTGAACCTCCTCAGACACCTCTCCATGTAATAGTTCCTCCAACCATTCGTGGTTCCCCCCCTTTGGATTTGGGGTTTGCCTCTAGGCCCTCGCTGACCTGGGCCTGACCTGTTCTTGTCTGTTCACTTCTATCACCTTCCTCACTGTACTCTCCTACTCTCCACTCGGAACCACCTCCTCATCCTCTGTTATTCTCCCCCACCCCATTGTTATTCCCCTCTTTCTCCTTGCCGCGTTTACCCTCTCCCTCATTCTTTTTCACAGCCACCTCCTTTAATCGGTTATCATCCACATCCTCCTTTTTGTTCTTACCCTCCTCCTCTCTCAAATCCTCCAGCAACTTCTTGTCCGCTCCCTCCAACCTCCTGAATCTCTGCTCCATCCTCTTGTCACCTCTGCTCACCAAGGTCCTTTCTGCTTGAGGCTTGGGCAGGGTACTTTGTCACAGAGAGTATTCCAGAGAATTTCTCCCCTATCCCCCCAAAAATTATACAGCATCCTGCGTCTTCTAAAACAGACCTACAATCTCCTTTAAAGGTGACATTATTTTGCTGCTCGCACTTTACTTTGGATTTTGCTATTTCAAAATGGATTGCTCAACAAATAAACAAGTGTCACAGAACCTGACATAAGCAATGGTGGCTGAAGAATAAATTGCATTCTGGAAAAGTGCTTCAGGCTACTGGGACTGCCATCCACCCTCCTAAGTGGAGAACATTTTAAATGACGTTTGAACTCATGCAGCAGTGGATGTGTTCTGTTGTTGTTATACTTTGTCAATGGTATGCTTTAATGAGGTTATGTCTGGTGCTTTTTCCTTCCGGGCTTTTGATAATATGAGGCACAACATAGTCATTTTTCAAAGGTTCTCTAATTGGGGAATTGCTCCGACAGACTTTTGAAACAATGTTGCTAAGAGTCTGTTCTGGATACTGACATCCTATAATGGCAGCCAAGCCGGAACATGTGCAAGTTTACCTTTTTGTGATGTCCAAATGAGATCATAAAACCTGAATATGTGATCCAATTCTGAGTAGAGGAGACATAGATGGAATGAGCTGAACAGCAGAAAGTATACTGTAGACTAAAGGCATGCTTTGAATTGCAGCATTAGCAGTCTTGGGGGGGCAGAGAGGGCGGAGATGATCAGCCAAAATAAAATACAACACACGAGGAAGAATGAAACCGGCAAATACATAAAGAAACATCAGCAGAGTAAAGGTGCAAAGGATGATATAAAAAAAAACAGTCAAGCCACTAATTAGTGTGCAGACATCTTTCCTAAAGTGGAAGGCTGAGTTTTGTTAGCCATCATAAGTGTATCAGTGACGCTAAGAATGTTGAGATGCTTGCCCTGCCAGATTCACCATCAATCATGGTAACCAAAGAGAGGAAATAACTTGTTTCAGCTGCCCGCAGATCACTACACTGGTTAAAGGTAGATAAAGCAATTTAGTTTCCGCAAGAATGTTTAAGTTATTTTTAAATGCTTTTTATCAGTCCTATAAGACGTGGGAATCATCTTTTATTATCATGTCTTCCTTTGGACCATGTTTTAAGTTGAGGTTGATCCTTTGCAATTCAGTCAACCAATCTTTAGAACCTGCAGTCAATCGACCTAAGGACTCCCCCTCTTTTTCCCGTTTCAGGTCTAGTTTAAATCTTTTCGACTAGGAAACCAAAGCCCAGGAACTACAAGGGGCATCTGCTAAATCAGTGGATTAAATAAAAACTAAGAGGAATATGTGAGCATGAGCCACCGGACATCAACCATGTGAGAGGCTAACTGAGCGCAGATATGCACATTTGGACTAAGACCAGCTCTCTCTAGGAATGATTTGTCGAGTACTCATGCAATTGTCATTGCTCTTAGACAATACCCAAGTATGTTTCTGCTGTAAATCCAATGAAACAGATAATCATACACCTATAATATTTATAAACAGAGTTTGTTGCAACTCATGCAAATAAACCTAATCAGCATTTACAGTGACAAACTCACATCATTTATACATTTTTATTTACAAGTCTGTCGCAGTATTTTCACCCCTTACGATCAGGTAGGCATGGAATTCTCCATTATATTCTTAATCACTCTGCGGTTTCTCTGGTTCTTCCTAAACCACTCCTTACTTTGCCTCTGGCCTTTGAAACCCTATAGACCAATGATTCACTTGCATGTCTTTAGTTTGTCCAAGATATTTAAAAGGCTGGTTTACTGAGGAAATATTCAAGCAAAAGACACCGGCCCGAGTCCAGTCTGTGGCTCATAGGAGATGACTGCTCAAAAAGCAACCAGGAACTGAAGGGGCTGCTACAATTTAAATTTCTGAAGGGTGCAGACTCTGTAAAAAGTTATTCCTGACCATCGCATTCAGCTTAAAATAATGTTTGTTGCTAAATTGATTTCTTATTTTTCCTCTATTTCGTCATGATTTATGTCACAGTTAAAGAAAAACTGAATATATAAAATGTCTGATCCTCTTTAGCTTGCACAAATTCAAAGTAATGAATGAATTTCTATAGGAATGTCCCTGTTAAAGCCATCTTCACAGTCTGTTTCCATTACTCAGGCCAGGTGATAAAATTCAGGGAACTTCAAAAGCCCTACATTGACTAACTGGGCTGGTTCCTTAACCTGTGGTGAACATGTTCTGCCTACCTTGCTGGAGGCCTGGAGTGCAGTTCAGGCGGTCAGTAATGAAAGGCCATAAAGTTGGTCATGTTGTTGAATGCTCTGAAACTCCAGAAAACTACATCAAGACCAAAGGATCTGTTGGATGTCAGAGAGTGAAGCTGCTTGAAATGAGGAGGACCTGAGGTATCCGCCACTGGAGCCTAAAAAACAAGATGTATGCGGGTGAAGGAGGGACATAAAAAGTGGCGTCAGAGCTGTGCCGCGAGAGGCGAACCAGATTTTCCCCAAAATCCAACTGCTCTTTAGAACCCAAGATCAAAAGAGATGGACTAAAGTATGATAAAGGGTAGAGAGGTGTGGAATATCAACCACCTCTGACCAAAGGTAAGGTGAGCATATGATGCTGAGACAAGGAGGAGCAGAAACAGAGGCCAAGAAGTAAAGTTTGGGGCCATAAGGTGAGGCCTAAAAGAATACTTTGACAAGCAAACCTCCGAGACACATTCATGGTGAGATAACTTTGCATGTTGGGAAATTGAATGCTACGCCCTCTAGCAGTTTGAGGGATATTTCTCTGAGAATGCTACTTGTTGGGAGGCAGAGACGTAAATTGTAACACAGGAATCTGAGAAGAGAATGCTGCATTTTGGAAAACTGAGTCATAAGTCTCATAATGAATTAAGATACAATAATTTCAAAATAACATTACATGTCAAAGGTCTCATAGTGACTTCAGAGATATTAATTACAAACTGACACTTTTTTGATCAAACTAAAAAGTCTAATGACAAGTTGAAAAACGTTCTTTTTGAAATGTCCTTCCATGCTGGGAAAGTGATAGGCCCTGGAGCAAGTGCTGAGACATTTATTTTGAGATAAAGTCCCAGAAGGAACTGAAAAGCACAACACAGGCTGGTATCCTGAGGAAAGTGCTCAAGCAAGAGACACTGGCCCTAAATCTAGTCTGTGGCTCAAAAGAGACCACTGCTCAGAAAGCAACCAAGAACTGAAGACGCTGTTATAATTTTCAGTTCTAAAGGGTACAGACAATGTAAAAAGCTACGCCTCACCATCACCTTTATTATAAAGTAATGTTCTGTTAATTGTATTTTTAGTTTCTCCTCTATTTCATCATCAAATATGTCACAGTAGTGTACTTTGAATTAGTTTAAGACTCAGTATACACAGATTAAGAATATGAAACTGGTTTTTATGGCGTCAGATCTTTATTGCAAAGTAGCCACAATGTATAAATAGTTTCCAAAGAGTTCCAATTAGAGCATTATTATGATAAGTGTGAAATTGTATTTGGTTATTTATATTGCGCTCTTTCCCCATTTGTATGGCCTCAATGCGCTTTGTGATTGGGACACCCTCGGTGACCACAGTCAATGTGCTGGAGGTTCTAAGAGTTTAAGATTAGGTGATGCGTGTGTGCCTTGTTTGCCGGTTTAAGACTTAGTTGGCTGACTAAGCAGCCCAAAGAGGTCAGGCACGTGGGTGGGCATTGTTGGAGCTATGCAATAGAGTGCTATTGTTGGAGAGTCAATGTGTGGCCAGCTATACCAAATTTCTTTTCGTTGGCAGTCGCTGTATGCTAGTGGTAGAGGTGTTGAGGTACGTCAGGTGGTTCTGTTTGAACGGCTAAAATGCGCTGCTAGACCGGATGAGCATAGCCATAGCTGCGTTCTATGGTGTATGGAAGTGTGGCCGTGCCAGCGGCCTGTGTCCACAGATGTGGTGTAATGTATAGGCACCATAGGCTTCGATGTTCTGCAGCAACGATCTTTGTTCAGTGCGTGCAAAGCATATGGAGTAGGCAGATATGGAGATACAATAAGTTTCACTATGGGGAACACTCCTAGAATTGGGAGTCCTGTAGAGTGGAAGACAGGCCTAGGTTTCACAATACAGTAGGTATATTGGTGCAGGTCTGTAGCTACCATGAGGCATTCAATTACAACAGATTTAAAGTAGGGTGTTGCTTGGAAGTATAGCCTGTAGGAAGAAGTGGAACTTATTTAACTTGGGTTAATATAGTTCTCTTTATCCTGTCGAAGAGACTTCCAAATCATTCAGTCCAAATGCAGGCTAAAGGTAATCCTATTTTATCTTTAACCAGAAAAATATAATGTTCTGACTTTTACAACGCAGGGCCAGAATCGTTGCTGAAGTCAAGAAAAGGTGTCCTAGAAAATGAATAGTAACCTCTGCAGCTAAACATTCTAGAATTCTACGTACTGTTGAGAAGCATAGTGCCTCCGGTTTATGCCTGCTTTTATGGCCATACTATGTTGCCAATATTTTGGGCCATCACCATCTGTATTGTGGTATATACATTTGTAAAAATAACACATGGTTATGCCAGAGATGCATGAAGTGATCATCCCCACATTTCTTTTTGCATGCCCAAATTCCCATTTACTTTTTTTGATGTAAACTGGAAGCACTGAAACTGTACCACAGTTGTTTTCTCAATGTGCTCACATGATAGAGCGCATTTTTCAAATCTTTAAGCAGAGGTGTTTTGCTATCTTTGCAGAGGAATGTACCTCTACCAATGACTTACTCCACCCCTTCCACGAATCAAGGAATGTAGGTGCTGCCTGCATTAAATGTTCATATTTTAAACCCCTGCATCTCCCAAGGATTGCTCATTCATAATTCTGGGTGTTTGTATCTTCTTCCAGTATGTTGCAGCTCTGTGTCAGCATCCCTGCATTTTTATAAAATGTTCTATGTGCGCCATATGTTGCTCATATGTATTGCTTGTATTGAGGAGGATGTGAGAGTTTCCAAGCTATCTTGGCATTTGGTGGGTTGTATTCTGTCAGGTACAATTTGGGAGGTGTAAAAGGAAAGTAATCGGGAAGGCAGTTGTGCTGCATCTTCTTTCTACTCCACCCACACACACCCGTCCGACCCCATCCTCCCCACACCCATCCACCACTCCGCCAGCCTACTCTTCCCAACCACCATCGACCGATCTGCTTCTTTCGCCTCCCAGATCCGGCTTATTGCCCTCCATCCCCCACCCCCGCCATCCGTCCCAGCCGCTCACCCACTCCTCACCACCGCCAATCCTTCGACCTCCACAACATTCCCCTGTTCCGAAGTAAGATGCATCCTTTTTAATGCACAATCTGTAGCAAAAAACAGACACAGCATCTTTGACGGCCTCACCTTAGACAATTCAGACTTGGTCTTTATCACCGAAACCTGGTTCTCTGATGACTTTGCCCTATCGCCCACGAAGCCTTCCCCCCCCGGACTACTCCCTCATCCCACTCAACCGACCCACCAGAGGAGGAGGATTAGCAATCATTTTCAAGTCACACTTCTCCGCCTCAATCGACTGCCAGACAAT